>NC_136069.1:1291022370-1291494870 GCF_964261635.1 Lissotriton helveticus
CAGGAAGTTTGTAGCACTACATATTTTAGGTGACAAAGCCCAGCAGATAGGTACCTGTTGTTATAAGGACCTATAGGGCCTAAAAAATGCACCCTAATGTCTCAGAAGGGTTTACTGATCATGTAGTGGGAACTAGAAGGCTATCTACAACGAGATCCAAGGTATATCATTGTTAAGTCCCTTGCTGTCACTTTTAAGGGAAAAAATCCACTTGTGTTCCTTAATAAATAAGAATCTGGAAATGTCACTAGTATGGGGTGGGATGAATGGCTGTTCTAAAACCACCCACCTCATATCTTCTGCTGTGTGTTTGTGAGTCAGGAAATGATCGGTCAAGCGTGTGGATTGTCTCTGGCAACGGATCGTGCTCTTATGCTCACCAATCCTTAGTTTAATTTTCCGGGTGGTGTACCCAATGTATCTTAAGGAGCACGGGCAGGTTACCATGTATATGACTCTTTCAGAATTGCAATTTGTGTGTTTTTTTAGGAGCCATATCTTGCCTGTACCTAAATCGATTCTGTCAGTTTTTAAGGTCTGTGGACAAGCACTACAAGAGCCACATGGGTAGTGACCCTGAACTGGCAGAAGGTCCCATAGTGTGACCGGTCTGTCTCTCTCTTGGATTCTAGGTCTGGTATGAACCAAGCTGTCGTGCAAACTAGGTGCTCTCTTGAAAGAGAACAGTGGTAAGGGTATGTTAGTGTCTATAATATTGAGAATGTTCCAGTGTCTACGTATTGTTTTCTGAATATTGTTAGAGTGAACGTTGAATGTACTTACAAATGTCAATCTGTCTAGTGTAGGTTCAGTAGGTCTCCTTTCCAGGAGCGCCTCCCGGTTATTATTCGAGGCAGGTTTCCAAGCCCTTCTGACTAGATGTTTGGGGTATTGTCTATCCAGTAGATGGTTAGACAGTGTGTTTGCATGTTTGTCAAAAAGTTCCTTGGACGAACAGTTTCTTCTCACTCGAAGGAACTGACCCACTGGTAGATTGGCTCGTAGTGAGCGTGGGTGATGACTGCTATATTCGAGGAGGGAGTTTCTGGCCATGGGTTTAGTGTAGAGCTCGCATTGGAGCCTCCCCGCTTCTGGAAAGATAGACAAATCCAGGAAGGATAGCTTCTCACTGCTAAACTCAACTGTGAATTTCAAGTACTGGTTTAGAGTATTAAGCCATTGATGGAACAAATGGATCTCTGTTATTGAGCCTCGCCATACCACCAGGATATCATCAATGTATC
Source organism: Lissotriton helveticus (assembly GCF_964261635.1). Taxonomy (NCBI): domain Eukaryota; kingdom Metazoa; phylum Chordata; class Amphibia; order Caudata; family Salamandridae; genus Lissotriton; species Lissotriton helveticus. The sequence continues at coordinate 1,291,023,615 of NC_136069.1, forward strand.
TCTTCCATAGCAACACCTGATGTAAAAATGGGTTGCTATGGTTGAGAACGTGCTCTTGCTCAAATTGGTGGACATAAAGATTGGTGAGGCTCGGGGCCTGTGATGGAATTTGGTGAGCTAAAAGGGTAAAAGTCGATTTGGGGGCGTAGCCCCGTGTTGGTAGATTTATCATCCGCGATTGTGTCAAGAGCAGTCTTATCTTTAAAGAAGAAGTGAAGGCGTACCTTCCTGAAGAACTTTTCAAGTTCTATCCGCATCTGGAATGGATCACCTCTATTCGTTGGAACAAAACCAAGGCCTTTCTCCAAGACAAGATCTTCAATTGGAGAAAGAACACGCGAGCTTAGATTGACTGTTAAGTTCCGCTTGCCTCCGTGCTGGTGCTCTGCAATGCAGCCTTCCTGCTCCGTGTATTGGGGAACGTGGGATCTGTCTGCCACTGGACGGTTTGTTGTCCTCTTCTCTTGCCGCGGTTCTGTCCGCGGCCACGCCCTAAAAAAGACGGGTCAGAGAAAAACTGTGGATGTTGTGTATACGGATTCATGTGCTGTGCAAAGGGAGGTGGTTGAAAACCCCAAGGACCAGGAGGCCACCATGGAGTCGGATTGTGAAAATTGTCCAGGTAATTACCCTGCATACCCCCTCTCTGTCGGCCACCTCTCTTAAAGAACCGTTGGCCCCCTCCTCGAGGTGGACCACCCGTGGTGTCGGTGGTATCTGAATCGCTGGAGTCAGATCCAGAGGTAGAATAGTTAGACCCATATCGTTTACCCTTACTATTGAATCCAGGTGCCACATAGTTGTCACTAGTGTAGGGGTATATTTTAACCATGGAAAAACGGGCCATGTCTTTTTTAAACTTGTCAACCTTAGTGGAAAGGATATTATCCTTGTAATCCTTATTCGTTTTATTGGTCTCGTCCAGGCGCTTCTTAAAGAGTGTGCTGCAAGTGGTTTTGATTTGGCCTTCTAATGTTTGAATCTCAATTAGCAATGTGTCTGCTATTCTTTTGGCTGAGCTAATGATCAGAATCAGCCAATCTCGCGTGCTTCGCCACGCTATCAGTGACCAGTCCCGCAGGAAATCTTTATCGGTTAGGAAGAGCCTAGGTGCATTCGTAACAATCAAGCCTGTTGGAGCACATTTGCAAATATTGTCTTGGTAGATTTTATTTTCCGATTAAATGCAAATGCCCACTAACTGGGCAAGAGTCATGAATAACCAGGAGCAATTTAAAGGACATGCAGTTCCCAATGTTTGCTACTGCAAACAGCGAATGGGTGCAGTGATATAATCATGATGGTCCTGATTCACAAAGACTTTGTATGCCCAACTTACTCTTGTTGTACTCTTGGCTTACTCATGAATTTTAGGATTCTAGGATTCCTGGCATTATCCTGGAATTCAGGAGTAATACAAAGGTAAGTCACAAAATCTCTGTGAGATGGACCAAATGTGTCAAACACAACAGAATGACAGTTTCCAATATTTGGACCAATTTTTGCACCAATAAATGGGGATTTAACAGTCTTGACAAAGCTATATATAAACATGCCAAACTTAGCTTTGACAGTCTTTCAAGCATCCTTGAAAGATGGCCTCTGTTATGTTATGTTATGTTAAGGGGGGATTTCTATAGCGCTCAGCTACTCCAAGGAGTGTCCCGGCGCTTAAGATCCTCACAGGCACGGAATGGAGGGCGAGAAAGGCACCTACTGAACAAAGAGCAAAGTTTTAAGATTTTTCCTAAAAGCCAGCAGATTCCCGTTAGTTCTGAGGGACAAGGGTAAAGCGTTCCACAGCTGCGGTGCGAGGCGTTTAAAGGAGCGCCCGCCGCACCACGCACGCCGAATCACAGGAACAACGGCCAGGGCCTGAGTGGAAGATCTAAGTGATCTGGAAGGAAGATAGAACATCATCCGTTTCCGGAGATATCTGGCGCCCACGCCATGCAATGCTTTAAAAGCCATTGTTAGCGTCTTGAACACAATACGCTTTCTGATTGGGAGCCAATGAAGAGTTTTGAGCAGATCACTGGCACTGGCTCTCCTAGTGAGGCCAAAAATGGCCTGTGCCGCAGAGTTCTGGACGACTTGTAGGCGAGCCAGGAGGAACTCGGGAAGGCCCAGATACAAAACGTTGGAGTAATCGAGGCGCGAGCCTATCAGGGCCTGGACCGTTACTCTTCTATGGTCCAGTGACAGTAGGGGCAGAAATTTCCTAATCATCTTAAGGATGGCAAAACATTTGCCGGCCAAGCCCAAAACCTGGGGTTTGAGAGAGAGGCTGTTGTCAATCTGTATTCCCAAATTTTTTGCAACCACGGAGTCGCTGACAGGAAGAAACATGGCAGCAGGCCACCAGTCTTTCCAGCGGGGGTCCGAGGGGCAGCCAAAAAAAGCACCTCTGATATGTCGGAGTTGCACTTGAGGCTGTTCTGTCCAAACCAGTTGAAAACAGTCTCAAGGCAGCCCCTGATGTTCGCACCATCAAAGTCGGAGTCTCTGTTGCACGTGAACAGGAGCTGGGTGTCGTCAGCGTATGACACGATCTGAGCCCCATGAGCCTCTGCCAGTGCCGCCAAAGGGGTCATATAGATATTAAAGAGAGTTGGGCTCAAAATAGAGCCCTGGGGAACTCCCACCTCCAGTGGCGGCATTATGGCAGAGAAAGGAGGAGGCCAGATCGTTTGGCGATTAGCTAAGAAGGACTTGAACCAACTAAACACCGAACCCCCTTAGGCCAATCTCCCAGAGTCTAAAAAGGAGACGGCCGTGGGGGACGGTGTCGAAGGCCGCGGAGAGATCGAGCATTACCAACATGGCTTTACCTCCCCGGTCCAATGTCTCCTTGATGGCCTCAGTGACTTCCAGCAGCGCTGTCTCAGTGCTCAGGTTGGAACGAAACCCGGACTGTGACTGGTGAAGAATATCGTGTGTCTCCAGAAAGTTAGCGAGCGTGAGATGGACATGCTTCTCCACGGCTTTCGCAAGTGCTGGAAGGAGGGAGATAGGTCTGTAATTTGCATGGACCTTGGGGTCTAGGTTGGGCTTTTTCAGTAGAGGCAAAATCAGGGCCTGTTTCCACGGCTGAGGGACCACCCCTGTGCTAAGGGAGAGGTTAAGCAGCGGATTAATTAAGGGATTGAGCACAGGAGCCACCTGGGCAAGGGATTTAGCAGGGCAGGGGTCTAACGGGGAGCCAGATTTTAATTTAGAAAGAAGGTCCAGGGAGGCCGGAAGGGAAAGCGGTGGAAAGTCCCAAAGAGTGGGACCTTCAGGGTTCGAGAGCGAGAAGGGCAAGGGCACTTCCGGTGCTCCGACCACACCGGTTGCAGTGAAAGAGGCCTGGATGGTCTTTATTTTATTGGCAAAGAAGTTGGCAAGCTCGATGATCCAGAGTTCAGAGTGTGGGGTCCTGGGGGTGCACCAGGAAGGGGAAATAAAATCCTTTACTACCCTAAAGATTTCTTTGCAGGAGTTGGAGGCTGCTTCGATTCTTTTTGCCAGATAAGACTTTTTACCTGCTGTAATAGCGTGGTGGTATTCTCTAATGAGCTCCCTATAGATTTCCTTAGAATTAAAGTCATAGTGCCTGCGCCATGCTCTTTCTGCTTTTTTGCATAGCCGTCGCTTCTCAGCAAGCGTAGAGGAAAACCAGGGGGTGGAAGTTTTCTCGGAATTGGTCCGATGGGCCCGAGGAGGAGCCAATTCTTCAAAACGTTGGGTAAGCCAGAGCTGCAGGTGCTCGAGATCCGTCTCCAGCAGCCCTGTCAGCTGGCAAGGGTGGATACAAAGGGCCTGAGCCAACATGGCAGGCGAAACCCGGTGGAACGCTCTGACATCTTGGACTTTACGGACATGCCCATTGACAGAGCCCTTTTCGACATGAGTGATCTGGAATTGCACTAAATAGTGGTCAGACCGAAGAACCGGTGCAAGGGAGGACAGATTAATAGGGATCGTGGAAAATACTTGATCAAGGATATGATCCTTACTATGCGTGGGGGCCAGGAGATAAGGAATGAGCCCTAATGAGGAGGTGATGCCATTCAGCTTGATGCTGTCTGGGGCATCTACAGTGTCCATATGAATATTAAAATCTCCTAAAAGGAGACAATGTTTTGATCTGAGACAGAGCGTGGATATTACAGAGTTTGGTGGGCCCAATTTACAAGATATGAGTATGAGTAAGTGTGACTTAGGGAGTGATTTAGTTTTGCAGACGGGTTACCACATCTCAAATGTGACGGATATCCAGTCCGCTGAATTACTACCAGTGCATTATATCCTATGGCACTTGTAATATGGCGGGCAGGATATCCATCACATTTGTGCCTGGGTAACACATCTGCCAAACTCTGAATAAGGCCCCTAGTGCTGTGGTACTACTGAATTTCAAGAGTGAGTAGGAGTACTGGATTAGTACGGGTATTCAGAAGTACTCTATGAGTAAATCACAATTACATTTTTGTGAAATGGGCTGTTATCATTTAGAGTACTGCAAATGTCCATGAACTAGAAGAACTGATGCCCTGACTCTAATCTTCAAACACCTACGGCTTCATTCGGAGTGCTGCAACATGTTTAAAATCGTATACAAACAGTGTTTGCAACTGATTTTAACGAATGTGTCTGGCATATTTTGTGGTCAGTCTTCATTTGTTTTCTTGGGGAAATTCCTTCAGGCAAAGCTTGGAGGATAACAATGATAGAACTGAGCTGAAAACCAAAACAATAGATATGCTGTAGCATTATTTAGTATAGGAATTTTCTCATCCGAGATTTCTGCTGACTTTTGGAGCAAGGCTTTTAGTCTCACATAAAACATAGTCCAATACGATGTCAATCGGAAAGCCTCCGACTGACAGTCGGATTCTCCTAGACCGTGCCGGAAACATTTCCGACTGACAGATTACAATGCTCGCGGTCGGAAGGGGAACCATTCGGTATTTCCGAATTAGTTTTGACCGGCATTCAGAGAATCCCAGTCTGTCTGAGCCAATTCACACTACTCAATGGACAGTGTTTCCAACCGACCCATTATGATGTCAGATTCCGACAGCCTTTCCGACTTGGTTTATCCGACATGTGTCTTCAAGTTAGTGGTCTAGGGTGTACCCAAGGGACCCCCCTGTTACACCATGTTCAGTGTGGCAGGTACCATGGGGTGCCCACCACAGGGTGCAAGGTTTTCTGCATGCAACCATCTTTCCCATGTGAGCCTGTGTTGTTGGTCGGAACATAGGCTCACATTGAAGTCAATGGGAGTCCTTCAGAATGGTGTTCAGAAGCAGCATACTTGGTTGGGAGGAACCGCTGACCCCAAGTCGGTCAGAACCTAATCTGACAAGGAGTCGGGAAGTTTAGTTTCCAACCGACATCGTAATCAGGCCCTACGTTGCTGTTGGAGGACCTAGGAATGTTCTCTGAGTGCCTCTCAGACTTTGGCACAGGAATGGTGAAGAAACAGAAAATGGTGACTAAGCTGTACTGGATGATTTTTTAAAATGATTTCTTTTTTAAGCCTGAATTTATCACGAGCCCCACGAGTAGCAGGTTTTTGCTTATTATTTGTCTTGACGCTGATCGGGTGCCCTTAAATGAATGGTTCATTTACCTTACCAAGAAAGTAACATGGTTTGCAGTACATCCTGCATGAAACTAACAATAATTTTGAATGGAATCCGTAATGCCACAATATTATATTTCAAGGTAGGTCAGAAAATACAGTGTAATACAAATAAGCATAATAATGTTTTTGTTTATTGGAATCTTTTTTGGAAGTTCCTCTAAATGTATAGGCGCAATATTCATTACCGTACATACACTGTTATGCATAGAAAAACAACAGCATTGCCTGCCCTAATCTTTAAGTTAGGTTATTGAAACCCAGTAGCATAAGACTGCCACCAACTCCAATGCAAGGAAAAAGGGCCTGCAGACCCTGGTTATTTTGTAGAAGACAGCTACAAATGGGGTTCAGTGTATCCCATTAAAGCCAGGGCCATTGTGCAGATACACCAATTGCACCAATGATACTTCTGCGAGCTGCCACCACATGCTGGTCATTTGGTCTATCTGTCTGTCTGTCTATCTATCTATCTGTCTGTCTATCTATCTGTCTGTCTGTCTGTCTGTCTGTCTGCCGTCCGTCCGTCCACCCACCCACCCACCCACCCATTCATCCATCCATCCATCCATCCATCCATCCATCCATCCATCCATCCACCCATCCATCCATCCATCTATCTATCTATCTATCTATCTATCTATCTATCTATCTATCTATCTATCTATCTATCTATCTATCTATCTATCTATCTATCTATCTATCTATCTATCTATCTATCTATCTATCTATCTATCTATCTATCTATCTATCTATCTATCTATCTATCTATCTATCTATCTACATACTGTTTTGTTGTGTAGGCATGTTGATGGCTCCTCCTGTCACTTCTTCTTTAAAATGTACATCGGATTTGCTTACAGGACACAATCACACCTAATTACTAGTCATAGTTTCCCTTGTAAAACAGTAAGCAGTCTCTAACTGTAGGCTAACATACATAACTTATTAGTGATGCATAGTGCCCCCGGGGGGACAAAGATATCTTGTAACAGCTAGGGCAGGGAAGTGAAAGATTTGGGACAGAAAGCTCCCCACAGCTTTGAAAGAGCACACTTGTGTTTACATCATCTGAGCTCCTGGTATCTCCTCTTTAGCTGGTGACACTCAAGTAGTCTGTCATCCTTGGGCCTCAAGGCAAACTTGTAAAAGTTACTTGAGGCATTAATTTTTTAAGTGAGTGATAGTGATACAGAGTTGATGTCAAAACATTCTCAAGTTACTTGTACAGTGACAGGGCTTCTTAAGGGCCGTATCATGTTTGTCCCATTGGAAACTGTAATGCATGGCTATATTGCTTTTTAGGTCTCGCCTAGCTATCGCGTAAGCGATGCTTTGCGAGAATTTAGTAGGGGCTTTTGAAAATGCTCCCAAAGGCTGAAGGCGGATCGGGTACAGTGCAAGTGCGCCAGGCGCGCGCACAATTTATCAGCCTGCATGATCACTTTCACGGCCGCCTTGATGTTCTCATTGAGCCGCGCGGCCACTGAGAACATCAAAGCGTCCGCGAAAGTGATCACACACACCCTGTACTGCTTCCTTCCCAAGTGTTGCTTCCCACTACTCGTTTCTATTTGCTGCTGGAATGATTATGTTCTGCAGCTCACACAACATAACTGGCATTTGGCACAGTAATGATGTATGCTACTGACATCTATAATGAATGACTTGAAGGGCTTTACCCCCAACTACCCACCTTTTCATGCTATTTTACCCCCTCCAACCCTGGCATCATAGCCCTTTTTATATATCCGACACTACCATCTGGCAGTCTTGTTTATTTAGTGAAACTCAGAGCAAACACTGTTTTTTTTACTAACTTTAGTGGTGCCCTTTGTGGTCTTGATGACCTCAGTCATGCATTTGCATCCCACAGATGCTGCAGACGAATAGATTCCTATCTTTCTCGGTTGGCTTGTTTATGCTTAATTAGCTCGACATGGTTTCCTTTTTCAAGTTTCGGGAATTGCACAGCTGTTTGCTCAGACTCCTGCTGTCTCCTGTGTACGTGGAACTTAAGATGGAGCTCGATTATTTATATATTGTTTTCCCTGTAAGCTTAGTCGCTTCTATGCACTGTTTTTTTTTTATTTAGTCCATGTGAACAGTTTATTTATAGCACTTGAAGATGATATAAACTGTCTACGCAGCGGGGTCCCCGCACTGCCTGTCTTTGTGCCAAAGGTCCTCATCCTGTTTACTTTTTTAAACAGTCCAGTGTCTCTAAAAGTGGGTCATGTTCTCCACCCGGTGTATATGCTTAGAACTCCTCACACATCTGTAAACCTGCCTCGTTCTCACTTCTCTTTTTCAGTATACCTGAGGCGCCTCACCCTATCCGTCTGTACCTCAAGCGCCTCACCCTTTCTGTACACACCTCAAGGTTCTCACCCACCGGTCTATATTTCTCAGGCTCCTCACCCTGTGTATATATTCCGAATCCCTCCTCATCCTCTCTTTGTATAACCTGGCTGTGCTCGAGCTCCTCACCTCTCGGCATATACCTCAAGCGCTTCCTCACCCTGTGTTCATGCCTCGAGTTCCAGCTCACCCTGTGTATGTATTCCTCAAACTGATCCTTATTGGATAAACCAGCTGTAGCTGCCTGAAGCTTCTCACCCTGTATATATGCCTCGAGCTCCTACCTTGTACCACCACCACTAACACCACCATCAACACCAGTACCACAACCACCACAACCAGTACTTCCACTAATACCACCACTAGTATCACTACCACCAGTACTACCACTACACCACCACCACCACTACCACTAACACCACCATCAGTACTTCCACTAATACCACAACCAGTACCAAGAAATACCACCCGTACCACTATCACCACCACCAGTATAAGTACAACCTGTACCAACACCAATACCACCGGTACTACCACCACCAGTACCACCACCACCAGTACTACCAGTACTACCACTACCAGTACCACCACCACCAGTACCACCACCACCAATACTACCAGTACCACCACCAATACCACCACCAGTACCACCACCACCAGTACCACCACCACCAGTACCACCACCATCAGTACTACCACCACCAGCACTACCACCACCAGTACTACCACCACCAGTACCACCACCACCAGTTCTATCACCACCACCAGTACTACCACCACCAATACTACCAACACCAGTACAATCACCACCACCAGTACTTCCACTAATACCACCACAATACCACAAGTACCAGTACCACCAATACCACCGTAACACTATCACCACCACCAGTACCAGTACTACCAGTACCACCACCAGTACCACCACCAGTACCACTACAGGTACCACCACCAGCAGTACTACCACCACCAGTACCACCACCAGTACTACCACTACCAGTACCACCACCACCAATAATACCACCACCAGTACTACCACCACCACCAGTACTACCACCACCAGTACTACCACCACCACCAGTACCACCACCACCAGTACCACCACCATCAGTACTACCACCACCAGTACTACCACTACCAGTACCACCACCACCACTACCACTAACACCACCCCCACCACCAGTACAACAACCACCACCAGTACTTAAACTAATACCACCACCAGTACCAGTACCACCAATACCACCCATACCACTATCACCACCACCAGTACCAGTACTACCAGTACCACCACCAATACCACCACCAGTACTACCACCACAAGTACCACCACCAGTACTACCATCAGTACTACCACCACCAGTACTACCACCACCAGTACCACCACCACCAATGCTACCACTACAAGTACCACCACCACCAATACTACCACCACCACCAGTACTACCACCACCACCACCAGTAACACCACCATCAGTACTACCCCCACCAGTACTACCACCACCAGTACTACCACTACCAATACCACCACCACCAGTACTACCACCACCAGTACCACCACCACCACCAGCACTACCACTACCCGTACCACCACCACCAATACTACCACTACCAGTACCACCACCACCACCACCACCAATACTACCACCACCACCACTACTACAATGACCACTACTACCACCAATACCATCACCACCAGTACTACCACTACCAATACTACCACCACCAGTACCACCACCATCAATACCACCAGTACTACCATCACCAGTACTACCACCACCACCAGTACCACCAGTAACACCACCAGTACCACTACAAGTACCACCACCAACAGTAATACCACCACCAGTACCACCACCACCAGTAATACCACTACAAATACTACCAGTACCTCCACCACCAATACTACCACCACCAGTACTACCACTACCAGTACCACCACCACCAGTACTACCACCACCAGTACTACCACTACCAGTACCACCACCACCAATACTACCCCTACCAGTACCACCACCACCAATACTACCACCACCAGTACTATCATCACCAGTACAACCACCACTAATACTACCACTACCACTACCAGTACTACCACCACCAGTACCACCACCACCACCAGTACTACCACCACCACCAATACTACCACCACCAGTACCACCACGCCAGCACTACCACCACCAGTACCACCACCGTCAATACTACCACCACCAGTACCACCACCGCCAGTACTACCACCACCAGTACCACCACCACCAGTACTACCAGTACCACCAACAGTACTACCACTACCAGTACTACCACCACCACCAGCCGACAGTTCACACTTACACCAGGCACACGCACCGCCAGTCATCAGTGCACAATCTTTACAGGCACACACAACAGCAGCCATCAGTACACACATCAATTGTTAACGCACCCACAATTAACTATTGTAACAATCGCAGTGTGGCGCACTTAACTTTTAAACATATTCATCTAGAGCGCAGCATGACACCATTGCTCCAAAAATAAATACACATTTTTTGGGTCTACAATTTATAGACTTTTGTTGCAATTGGTGTTGCAATATTTAGCAATGCCAATAGCTCAAACGTAATTAATGCGAGACCTATTGCATTGCAAATGCTTGTTTGATATGTCTTTAATTTTATGTTACAGAGAAAGCACTTTAGCCAAACCGTTTTAGCAAATGCAACTTTATGTCAGTACAATAATTAGCGCAAGACTTACAACAATAAAATGATGAAAATCGAAATTGAATATACAAAGATAAGATCCGTCCTATGAAGGTTTTAGGTAATATGTAACACAGTTGTTTTCCAGCTACCTTGAGCTATATAAGTACCACTACATACATACATACATATATATATATTGAGAAAGGGAGGGCTCTCCCGAAACGCGTCTGTTTTTGAAATAAACCGCCCTGCGAATGAACTTTGCCGTGCTTGTGAGTGCTTATTGATTCCTGTGACCCGGCTGGGCATTTTCAGGATTTGGGAACTGTGATATATATATATATATATATATATATATATATATATATATATATATATATATTACCTACTGGCGGTCGCCAGTAGGTATATATAGTTAGGATTTTTTCTCTATGGGATTTTTGAAAATTCTATGTCTAATAACTTTGGTGTTTGTGGATGGAATTGGCAGAAATTTTCAGGAAAATGGAACATTTTGTTTCTGAGCAGCCACTGAAAATTTGGGGGGGTTTCGTCAAGGGGGGGCTGAGAAAAAAGGGGGGTCCCAAAACACGTTTTTCCCATGTTAATTTCCATAGGGCGGTTGGCCTCACTTTTAGCCCGAACGGCTGAATGGATTTGCACGAAACTTGGCAAAATTGTAGGGACTGTTAGCCTGATGTGCCTTTGCTAGGTCTCAAGATATGTGCTCCAGTGGATTTTGAGAAATTAACGTTCAAAAAAAGATATATATCTGTAAGCGCGCTCCGGGTAGCGCTCCGGTTCGCGTACTTGACGCGTAACGGAACTTCGAAGCTGATTGGCTCTCCGGTGTCTGTCAACATTCTAAACAGTCCGGAGCGGCCGCCATCTTGTCTCTCGGTAGGATCGAGAGACAAGAGGAGGCCAAAACAAAGGGGGAAATGACCATAAGGGGGCATAGTAGATCCTCCCTGACCCCCTAGGTTTGATGTGGAGGCTTTAAAAGGGCCCCACGGGGAGCGCCCGGTACGCGCACCGGGAAGCGGTCCGAGGAGCGTACTATGAGGAAAAAAGAAAGACAGGGTATAAAAATTTGGGCAATTTTGTTATAAATGGAAGGTAGTTCTGAAAAGAACTGTTTTTTTATTCTTTTTTTTTAATTAATTTTCTGAACAATTTTTTGATTTTTTTTGATTTTTGAAAACTATTTTTTGTTTTTTTAGAGGAAATAACAAAAAAGCAGGGTTTGAACATGTCTCAACAGGAGCAAAAAAAAATAAAAAGGATTCATTGTTTTCTCATCTTGTTGCATTTATGATTTTCTCCAGCTCGGTTAATCAAAGTAATACTCTTCTCTCTATAACAAATAGTTCCTCCACAATATATACAAACTATTTTGTAGTGTTCAAAAGGAGCTTGAATATTGTCTGGTCCGGCGAATGAGCTTTGTCCACTGGAGGTGCTGGGGATGACATTTGGGGGATTGGCAGCAAGATCCCTTACTTGTGCTTGGGAAAGATTATTAGGGTGCCATCGCTCCATGTGGCAAATCATTGTATGATTGCCAAAGCTGTATTTCTTGTTGGGGTTGCCACGAGAAAGTATATTTTTACATATCAAACAAGACACCTGGGGTGCATTGACCTTATTTTGTCCAGGTGGAATTTTAAAAAATTGCCATATGTAGTGCTCTTTAATATGGCTCTGCCTTGGTGTTTCTGGCAGGAACTGCCTTACTTGCTCTTCCTCCTCCTCCTCCTCTTCGTCCTCATTATCTTCCTCTCTACCAAAGTCCAGTGTTGGAGGTGGTCCTTTTGGTGGTGGTGGTGGTTGCTGAGAAGCACCAGCTGCAGCTATTACAGAAGCCATTGTGAAAAATAGGTCTTGCTCTCTGGAAGTAGAAAGTAAGAATGAGGTAAAAACAAGGAGGGGTTTTCATCATTTGGGAAAAAAAAATAGTTCTAAACCAATGAAAAGTGTTATTTTTAGGTCACATGACCTAGCCTAACAACATTAGGACCCCAAAAGTGAAACGAACCAATGAAAAGTGTTATTGACAAGTCACATGACAAATCACATGACCTGTTATGCTTACGTTACGCGCTCCGCGCCGCGCCCCGGATCGCTTCCGGGAAGCTGCGCTTCGCTTCGCGGACCGGAGCGCTTCCGGGTGCGCTGACGCGGCGTGTCATATGACGCATTACGCGACAACGCGATACTTCGCGATTACGCGATGCGTCACGATGTTGTTTTCTAACGTGGCAGTTGCGCAAATGGAACGTTTACCGGTTCGCGGACCAGGTCGCGGCAAGAAATTGAGCTAACTGGAAGCTACCCGGTTCGCGGACCGGAAGCGAAACAAAAAAATATATTAAAAAAAATACATTAAAAAATTGTATTAAAAACATATAAAATATATTTTTCGATTTAAAGAAGAATACATTTTAAAGCTTTTGATATTTGCTATTAAAAAACCATTGAAATTCACTGAAAAAACCATAGGTTATACACCATATATAGTTAGGAATTAGCATTTACAAAACCTTGAAAATTCACTGAGAAAAACCATAGGTTATAGACCATATATAGTTAGGAATTAGCATTTACAAAACCTTATTTTACTCACACAAAACCATTGAAATTCCATATATAGTTAGTTGCACTAACTATATATCGCGCACCCGCAATCCACTGCTGATGATGTCACATATTACATCATTCATGACATGGTCAGTGACATCACTGATGACATCACTGATGACATCTCAAATGACATCACTGATGACATCACTGATGACATCTCAAATGACATCACTGATGACATCACTGGTTTGACATTACTGATCACATCACTGATGACATCATTCATGTGATAATACGATGAACTTCTTCAGACTCTAATATAACCTTAGATACACTCAGTGTAAACAGACACTCACAGACTGTCACTCATCCATGAAGTTACACACACACCTAGTCAGTCATGCAAAGAATCAATCACACCTCCATTTTCTCAACTATACAGTTATACACACCGTACTTATTCAAACACATACTAACACATATTTACTCTCTTATACAATCCCGGATACAAGTTCACAATGATCCATACAGCCACTCACACATTCACTGGCTCTTATGCACAGTTATTTATATATGTCAACTCTCACATGTACTGTGTTTTACATATGTACTTACTTTGACATGTATCACTGAGATATCCATTCACTCACCAATACACTCATGCACACAGTCAACCCCCCATACAGCTGTTTCCACATGCACTTTTGAACCCATACATCTAGTGAATCAACTGCTCACACATCTATGCACAGAGTCATACACCTACCAGACACCCACACACACACTCAGTCTCCCATACAAATACATGGGCAACCAATCAATAACCCATATAGTTACTCATATAGCTACTGATCAACACATGCATCAGTTTACAGAACAAAAGATATAATGATGCAGAAATTAAGACAGTTTAGTCACTAACCCATGCACTCAGTGAGACACATTTAATCACTCACTCATACAGTCAGTCATGCACCTACTAAATCCTTCATCCAGACACTTATACATCCACTCATTCTTCAATATGTAAGACATATTTTAACTTTACAGAAACATACAGTCATTGGATGTTGTCATCAGTGATGTCATCTGGGATGTCATTTGAGATGTCATCAGTGATGTCATCAGTGATGTCATTTGAGATGTCATCAGTGATGTCATCAGTGATGTCACTGACCATGTCATGAATGATGTAATATGTGACATCATCAGCAGTGGATTGCGGGTGCGCGATATATAGTTAGTGCAACTAACTATATATGGAATTTCAATGGTTTTGTGTGAGTAAAATAAGGTTTTGTAAATGCTAATTCCTAACTATATATGGTCTATAACCTATGGTTTTTTCAGTGAATATATATATATATATATATATATATATATATATATATATATATATATATATATATATATATATATATATATATATATATATATATATATATAAACTTTATTCAGATAAAAAACAACATATCCATAAAAGTACAAGTTAAAACACATACATCAGAATAAATATGGGCCTCCATTATTATAGTACACAATTCATAGTTAAACAATCATTAAAATGATCAACTAAAAACATACAATAAAGTGCATAGATTTTAACAGGGTTGCATAGAATTACGAGTGCGCACTGCAGCTTTCAGAAACGATTCAAGCCGGAAGGTTAATTCATCATCGTTTAGGCCTAACACCCTCCCATAGCCAGCTTTATAATCAATTTTTTTTAGAGCTTTAAAATACGGAATCAAAAATCTTTTGGTGAGAAGTAAGTAATAAGAACAACAGAATAAAAAGTGCAGCATTGATTGTTTGTGTTGATTGTTACAGGGGCAGGATAGAAGATCAAGATTGTTAGTAAAACCCACTGGAAATGACAACATGTATTTCATAGTATCTATCCTTAACCGAAAAAGTAAACCCCTTTCCCAGCGGGCGATTGGTTTTAACAAATATCTCGATACCGCTGGTGTCACATTCTCGATTTCCATGTATCTAACCACTGAAGTTTTTTTGCATTCAGTTGTTAATCTAGCTTTTTTATTTAAGGCATACAGGGTCTTCTGGAGGGATTTACTGCTAATAGAACTAGAGACTAAAGGATTTGAAAATACATGTTCCAGATTCACACTGGCTAGGCTTTTATGAACCGCGGCCAGCCATGGTATATACATCCCCCTGTCACAATTTAAACAGTCTAAAATTATCTCTCTTGTTAACACTGCTGCAGGATTGTTCCAAATTCTCACCCGGGCCTTGATATAATCTTCTATATATGGGAAGTTGAGTTCGCTATGGCTTGCATACTTGGATGGGGAAATAGGTGCACCCAGGAGTTTACGACAAAATCTATTCTCTTCACCCTGGATGCAACCACTAGTGGTGTATTCCCATACCTCCGTACCATAGGTTGCAACTGGTATGCATTGAAGTCTATAAATCTTGAGAGTAGATAGCACCACCTCATCACTCCTTGGCTTGGGTAACCCAAGTATGTTGTTAATAGAGTTGGTAAACTTTCTCCTACAATAGGCCACATGGTAATTCCACAAGCCATTAGATGCGAATACCAAACCAAGGTATGGGAAAGTGCGGGTGCTCAGTAGTTGATTTGAATTAAAAAATATCGGTGAATTAAAATACTTTTTAGACGCACACGTCATCAGAAAAGATTTTTTTTAATTAGTGCATGAATCTAGGATGTCCATGAACTCTACAAAGCCATTAACCAAAATACGTAAGGGTACGTCCCATCAGTACTGCATCATCGGCATATAACAATGCCCGAATTTTGTTACCATTAATAGAATGGGACGTCCTGAGTTAAAGTGACCAAGGACTTACTTAAATCATTAATGTATAAAATAAATAGGAGGGGGGCCAGGACACAACGCTGCCTGACCCCCCTACCAACTCTAATGGCTTTGGAGACCTCACTATCCCTACTAATACGAACCCTGGCGTGTAGGTCTCTGTGCAAATATGCTAAGAGGGAGACCAATGACTCTTCCAATCCATAATCTAAAAGAGTGGACCACAGCCGGGATCTATTAACAAAGTCGAAGGTCGACGTGAGATCCTTGAATGTGAGGTATAAAGGCGTTTTCTTGGCTATATTATATTTGCCAATAATCAGATTGAGGTTAAGGTACTGTTCTACAGTGCCCACTTTACTCCTAAAGCCCAGCTGACATTGGTGTAGAACCTGGCATTCTTCAGCCCACGATTTGATCCTGTTGTGCAGTACTCTCCCTAAGATTTTCAAGGTATTATCAATCAGGGAGATCGGCCTGTAGCAACTCGGATTAGACCGGTCCCCCTTGTTAAAAATTGGTACTATAGTACTTGAGGCCAGGTTTGCGGTATGGGGGAATTTGTTAAATTGTTAAAAACGTTTAAAAGTAATGGTGCCCAAAAGTCGGGGTGACTCTTTATTAGATCAATAGGGAGGCCATCAGGCCCGGGGGCTTTATGTCCCAGGCTATAAGTAATTGCCTCCTCAACTTCAGATAGTTCAATCCGTAGCCCAGTAATAGGGGTACCCGCCTCGCAGACTAGACTTGGGTCTGGAGCAGCATAGATCTTACTAAAGTGGTTCTCCCAGGATTCGCTAGATATATTACAACTAATAGGCGACATTGTATTTCCCAGGGAAATACCTTTGACTGCCTGCCAAAAATCCCTACAGTTTTTTAAGGTATTTGCCCGAACAAGATTATCCCAGTGGTCTTTAATGATCTCCTCTTCTCTGATTTTGATAGCTCTCTTATAACTTATCCTAAGCGATGTCACAAGAGAGCTGTTCTTAGGCTTAATAGCAAGCACCCTGCGCAGAGCTCTGTTTGCTACAGAGCAGTCAGCATTAAACCATCCAGGATCTAAGTTAGTTTTCTTGTTTGGCTTAAACAGTCGGGATTTAATACCAGAGCAAAGCTGTATGAAGGCACCAACCACTTCCAGATTACATTCTCTAAATGTGAAGCAGGTGTCAATCAAATCAGGATAGGCTCTTACCAATCTTTCAAATACTGCACTGTTATCTATGCCTCGCCACACCAATCGGAGGTTATCATATATATATATATATATATATATATATATATATATATATATATATATATATATATATATATATGTATGTATGTATGTATGTATGTATGTATGTATGTATGTATATATATATATATATATATATATACATATATATATATATAGCAGTAACCCCTCCAGCATCCAGAAGGAAGAGGCCACACGAGATTCCCATTGGAGACTTTATTCAGGACCGCTGATAGGCATAATGCATTTCGGTCACAGACCTTCCTCAGATGCCTCTACCAACCGGGAACATGGCCACAACCCCGCCTTAAATTGTTCCTGCCGCCCTCCAATAGGTGAGCTCACGCACTGTCCCCAATCACGTGATTGCCCAACAGATGCAGCGCTGTAGGCACTACATCACCCAGGATGCATCATTACCGGGCAGGAGTTATGTGGGAAATCACAAAGGGAAAGTTCATGTGGGCTGGTGTTGAGCAGGGCAGGATGCGGTGTGCCTGGTAAATTAAAAGTCCTCAAGTCTCCTCTGGTCCCCACATACGTTCCAACCGCACAATAGCATATCCGCGGGCCATGTGTTGATAGTAATACACCAACATACATTGTGCAGTCACAATCCACCTTGGGTAGCTGCCCTTGCAAGATTCCCATTACAGAGTGGGCTGGTGACGATCCAATTACTTGGAAAAATGAGTGTTGTTAACCCTCCAGTGGGCCCCCAAATGCCACACTAATTTAATGTTCAGCATCACACGGAGCTCACTGGGAGCAACAATAATCTCCAATTAGGGACTCGATGTCCCAGCATGCACCATACATTATGCACGCACTGCGCATGACCCACTTGGGGTCCAACATGCTTAAAAACTTAATTGGAGCCTTCTGTGTGATGCTGGAGCTGCCCATGAAGAAGAGGTGCAGTCCTCGAAACGCGTCGGCAATGACCTACCTGAAATGTAGATGCTGGTTCTCTACGGACAATAAATACTTTTGGTTTCCATCAACTGCTGCAAGTGCATTTCTGAAAGCTGCTGGGCCTTTGTTGTACAACTGTTTTCACGGCTGCCTTGCCGTGCAGGAATGCACCGTATCCGAAAATTTAAAGGAGGGACTGCGGGCGTGCTGAACTTTTCCAAAGCCGTGGTCAGAGCAGCAGCTATTCAACCAGCGTGGCATTTGAGGGCCCACTGGAGGGTTAACAACACTCATTTTATGTTGAGCATCACAAGGAGCTCAATGAGAGCAACAATAATCTCCAATCAGGGACTCGATGTCCCAGCATGCACCATACATTATGCACGCACTGCGCATGACCCACTGGGGGTCCAACATGCTTAAAAACTGAATTGGAGCCTTCTGTGTGATGCTGGAGCTGCCCATGAAGAAGAGGAGCAGTCCTTCGAAACGCGTCGGCAATGAACCTACCTGAAATGTAGATGCTGGTTCTCTACGGACAATAAATACCTTTGGCTTCCATCAACTGCTGCGAGTGCATTCCTGAAAGCTCCTGGGCCTTTGTTGTACAACTGTTTTCACGGCTGCCTTGTCGTGCAGGAATGCACCGTCTCCGAAAATTGAAAGGAGGGGCTGCGTGGCGTGCTGAACTTTTCCAAAGCCGCGGTCAGTGCAGCAGCGGTGAGATAATTCAACCAGTGTGGCATTTTGGGGCCCACAAGAGGCTTAACAACACTCATTTAATGTTCAGCATCACACGGAGCTCACTGGGAGCAACAATAATCTCCAATTAGGGACTCGATGTCCCAGCATGCACCATACATTATGCACGCACTGCGCATGACCCACTTGGGGTCCAACATGCTTAAAAACTTAATTGGAGCCTTCTGTGTGATGCTGGAGCTGCCCATGAAGAAGAGGTGCAGTCCTCGAAACGCGTCGGCAATGACCTACCTGAAATGTAGATGCTGGTTCTCTACGGACAATAAATACCTTTGATTTCCATCAACTGCTGCGAGTGCATTTCTGAAAGCTCCTGGGCCTTTGTTGTATATATATATTATATATATACGATTTTAGAGTACACAAAAGCAGGAAGGCTTTGGAGTAAAATGAATAACTAAGAGCAAATAACCAATATTTAAGGGCATTTAGGGAAAACATGATTTGATGGTATGTGGACAAATATCGAGGTTGTAAATATCAGGATTCAGAATTATCAAGAAATCTTTTTTTGTACAAAAATTTCATGATGCAGAAATATCCTTGTCAAGAATATAGATTGTTTAGGTAAGTAATAAAGTTAAGAATATTGTTGTTAATACCTTTTTTAATAATATAGTTTAAACAAATACCATTAATCAATTATCTTCAAATGTTTTGGTGCATATATTAATTTAATGTTATTGTTTATATAATTGTCAATAGTATTTTAAAAATAGTTTCTAATTTTAAGTGATTTTAAAATATTAATGTTATTGCTAATAGTAATTTGTAGTGTTGTAGTGGGTTGCTGTGTTTGCATGGGTATAGGGTGGGTAGTTAAGTAAGTAATAATTAACATTTAATTAATAATGTGTTATTAATAATTTCATTGATTATTAATGATGTAAATTGTGTAATAATATTAGTTACATTTTAGGTGTGGGATGCTGGGTTTGTAGGTACATAGGGTGGGAAGTTAGTTACGTACTAATTATCAGTTATGTATTTATTATTAATTATTAATTATTTCATTGATAATTATTTACATGTTATAGTATTGATTTACTTTAGTTATGGTTTAGTTGTTGGTTGTTAAGTTCGTAGGCATATGGGGCTGGATGTTAACTAGGTAATAATTAACAAATAATGTTTAGTTGTTAATTAATTAGGTAATTGATTATCAATTATGTAAATTGTGTTATACCTATTTATTTTAGTTATATTTTAAGTGTATGCTACTAGGTTTATGGGGGTATGGTATGGGAAGGTAATAAGTAATAAAAACATTTTAAAAATAATTGATGATTATCACATGGTTTCATATTTATGTGATTTGTTCAATAGTTTTTTATTTTTTATATACAGAACTTTTTGGGGGTTAATTAATTATGTTTGTATTAAGAAGGTTATATCTGTTCTAAATGTGTAGGGGTTTTCAAATATTTAATGTGTTTGAAGTCAAGTACTTTCCTTAATGTTTTGCAGCTAATATGGAAATAGTACATGTAACCCCTCTGAAATCCAGTGCTTTTCCTACTGTTGCACAGGCTGGAGTGGGAATAAGTGTATATTTATATATTGTACCAAATAATATTTAGATTGATTTTATTTACATTATATTACTATTATATACTAACATATTTAAGCTTTACCATTTTAAACTATATATACACTATTAAAAAGTGATATTTGTGTGTTTTTTTTGACAATATTAGTGAGAAACTATATTTTTTTTATATTTTTGCACTTACCATTATAAGTATAGGGACACAATTTTTTTGTAATCGATATTTTTGACACAATATTGAAAACCACAATATTGTAATAAAATATAAATATACACTCTGATTCGATACAGTCATGGTAATGAACATTCCTTAAATCTAAGAAGATAAACATAATGATCATGACAATACAGAATGAGAAATGAATTCAGCAAATCAGATGGGTGCCTCCCTCAGATGCCGACATCAAGGCAAAAATCGTCAAAGCAAGGGCTGCCTTCATTCAGCTAAAGAAGATCTGGAGCTCCAAGGACCTAACGCTGCAAACCAATATCAAGCTTTTTAGCACCAATCTAAAATCGGTTCATCTGTATGGAGCAGAAACTTGGAGGACAACAGTGACCACCACCAACAAAGATCAGATCTTCATCAACACCTGCCTGAGGAAAATCCTCTAAATCCGTTGGTTAAACACCATCAGTAACACGACTTATGGCAGTAGACTTTCCAAGTCCCTGCTCATGAAAAAATAATGAAAGACACTGGGGCTCGATAGATCACACCATCCACAAGCCAGCATCAACATCACCAGGCAAGCCCTAACCTGGAACCCCTAGGGAAAAGAGGAAGGCGAAGAAACATCTGGCAGTGAGGCCTCGAGTCCAACTGCAATGCGATGGTTTACACCTGGAGTCACATTGAAAGAAAAGCCCAGGACACAGATTGCTGTAGAGTTCTGTTTGATGACTTATATCCCAAGAGGTGTCATATGCATAAGTAAGTGAGTAAAGTAAGACAAATGAGTACTGTAAGAAATTGCATTATTGGTTGCGGACGGTGGAAGCCCCACTCGGGCAACATCCTCAACCTTGTAAGGGTGAACCAAAAAAGTCACTAAATTAACCTGTGCTTAACCCTCTCGTAGCTTGGCTCAAAGCAGTTTTAGACACAAATTAGAGGCATTGAGTAAAGCATTTATGCAACACGCAAACAATAAGAAAGGAATAAAACAGCGCAAGAAAAATCCCAAACCAATTAAGAAAAAGTGGATACATTTTAATAAATAAAATGACATCAAAACAACCAAAATTCAATTAACAGTACCAAGGTTATAATTTGTTCAATTTATTAGCAAAATCTAGCACCTAAAAATGAAAGCGCCAACTGTGTGTATCTGGTGGTATGAGACAGGCAGTGGTTGAGGACAACTGCGATAGAAACCCCCCAGTGAAGCTCGTTTGGCAAGGTGAGGGGAGCAGACGGCGATCTGCAGGGGTCAAAACTCCTGCTGGTACCGAGAGCAGCCGGGATAGGGCAGGCGGGTGAAGCTCGGACAGACTGACGCTGTTGGCTGAACTCCCTCCGCGAGCTGGAATTTACTGGAGCATCCGTGCTCCAGTCGGGCTGCTGCAAGAAGAGCAGGTGAATACAGCCTGTCACCAGAATCGAAGACCAGACCCAGCGATAAGAGCGCACTTACTTGGATTTGAGTAGGTAAAGCTAGAAGTAAGGATTTGCAGATGCCATAACAATAGCGCCTGACATTGTAAGAAACTCCGAGGAGAAAGAAGTTGGAGCTAACGGCCCTGTCATCCTGGGAACTAGGAAGAAACAATATTCCTGAACTACAACTCCCATAAACCCCTGTTTTCACCTAAAACTTGTGTGCAAATAAAAATCAGTTTACAGAACTGAACTGAGGGAGACTCATCGCCGCTTGTGGAAGTGCTGTGGGCTGAGCAAGCGCCTACAACATCCAGGAGGCTCTGGGGGCCGCGACGGACTCACAGCCCCTCCTCTTCCTGTTTGGGAGGATTTAACCCAACTACCTAGCTCCGCCACGTGGGACGCGTGCGGGCGCCGGACTAAGCCAGGGCAAAGGGCGGGCCATCAGGGGCCAGAAGAGGCCGGGCCGGGCTACCCCTCTTTGACATGAATACCAAATATGGGTAAGCGGAAACTCCATACTTCTCTGGAGCAGGGGGGAGTAAAAGCAAAAGTCCCTAAGAAGTCATCTTCAATTATCTCTTACTTGACTTTGGCAGAAAGGGAACTTGGTTTAGATGCAACTACCGCCCAAATATTAGGTACCCCACCCCTGGTAACCTCCAGTGGAAATCATATCCCCTTGGAAACCTCGAGTGATTATTAACAAGCAATCTGGCATAGAGAAAATAGACCCTGTTGGTCCCGTGGTTACAGCTCAATGTCCCATAATTGACGATTTTGGCGGCTCCCCTATTCAGGTGAAAAACAACAAAGGCCAATCCAAGAAGCAATGTACTGTCCCAAAGAAATCCCTAAAAATAACGAACAGACGGGAAAAAGAACTAAAATATCCCACACAGATTCGGAGTCCGGCTTTAACAAGTATCACAGAGTCTAATGTACGGGTTATGATGGAGGAACTTTTCACATCCCGTTTTGAGCAGGCTTTATCTACTATAGCTAAGGACATTATTGATACCCTGAACACCTGTGTTGCTAACCTTTTGGATAAATGTGGGCGGATAAATACAGTTTTAAATATGCATAAATGTGATTCAGGGCTAGTTCCAACTATTGGGCCCCCTTCATGTCCTTCTAAACCTGCTCTGGGGAAGATGGGGGGACAAGGGGGAGGACATGGAGCACAATGCCCCTTACAGGTCGAAAAGCCCAGACAGAGACATAGTCTGACTGTGGGAACTATTGGTAAAAAAGGGGTTGAGGACCCTTAGTTTAGCCCAACCAGAAAAGCGGAGCTGGAAAGAAAACAAAATCCTTGCAGGGAGCAGGGGTTATGCTGGAACCCACAGCACAGGGAAAAAACTGTTAGCCATCCAAGTATTAATCTACCCCCTAAAGCAGCCCCTCTGGTGGTAGTATTAGTAAGGTTTCCCCCGCTAGTGGAGGGAGAAATTCAACTTTAAAAAATCATGAATTACCCACCTCACTGTCCTATTTTTAGGATATGAGTTATCAAGTGAAGGCAAAAGCCGAAAAACGTACAATCAATTCTAGGTTTCCTGAATTTCGGAAGAACTTACATTCTAAACTATTCAGAGAGGGTTAAACCCCTCTACAAATTAATAAAACCTGATTTCAAAGCAATTAATTGGACACAGAAACACACAAAAATGTTACGATCAATACAAACAGACATGTTAACTAAAACAAAACTGCAAACATGCGCAAACGAACGCAACCTTGTAATCCGAGTCATCCCAGGAAGATGCGGATTTACGTACCTGACCTCTAATGAGGGAGAAACGGTACCAATAGCTTATAAATCACACTTGTACACACAAGCTGAAATGAAATTCAGTTCTACTGAAAAAATTCTGACTGCGGTCCAAACTGCTGTAGCAAAAGAAAGAGCCCTAGCCCAAGGGAAGAGCATATCTGATTTAACAGCAGTATCAGCCCTTGAGGCAGTAACAAGACCGAGCATTCCAAATGCTATGGCATTAGATCCAAAATGGATACAATGGGTTAATTCTCTTGCTGCAACAGACGTGATACACGCATTTGATCCCAAAATGAAAAAGCTAGAACATCTAGAATACGAACATGAATGTCCTCTGTCGATCGAAATTCTGCCTCTCGAACAGTACGCCTGTGTAATCTACACAGACGGGTCTGCACAACACTACGATGGGGATAAACAAGTTTACAATGCAGCATGCGCGATTGTTAAAGGTCGCTGGCGCATAGGTAAATTCAGACCAATGGTCACTAAAACTGAATCACTCAGAAACTGTACAGTTCAGCGAGCTGAACTACAAGCTTTAAAGATGGTGCTTGAGAATGCCGATCGCGAGTTCCCCACACTAATAGTGTGCGATTCGCATTTCTGCGTCCAGTCTTACAATGATTTCATGCAGACCTGGATTGAAAATGGTAACTAAGATGAGACAGGTGTCACAATAAAACATAAAAAACTATGGGAACAAGTAGTTCTTTTACAGAAAGAACTACGAAAGACTCACGTGATACAAACGCAGAGTCTTCAACGTGATGGCGTTCACGTTGCAGGGAATTCATTGGCTAACAAAGCCACAACGGCAGCTGTTCAACCGGCTTCCATAGCTATAAAAAAGCGTTCTAAAAAACAAATAGATGGAGAAACCATGCTGGCAGTAAAAGCCTCATTAAAAGGCGACTATGCGGCATTACCTCTAAAATATCCACTCAATAATACATACATAATTGATGCGAACTCCGTTCCTTTTGCTCAAATCCCTGGAGTGGGGGACAGAGTAATTCCAAACACGAACCGGAGGGCTTACTTGATTCAAGAAGCACACATGGGAATGGGTCTGAGGCACCAAGAGATCTTGAAATCTCTAATAGAATTGCAATCAAAATACTGGTGGCCGGGGATGAGCGTGCACGTTTATAACTTTACATTAGATTGTCAGGACTGCAACAGAGATCGCAGTTGTGAACCGGACCCGAAACCAGACTCAGGCACAGCAAGACCAGCCCAGACACCTCTATTAGACAGCATTAGGCTATCTACATGTAGACGTCCACACGGAAAGAAGCGATCCCATAAATATTAAGACGAGATTCATTTGGATATGGCCCCAGCGCTCGGCTGACGCCAGAACTGTTATAAAAGATTTGCGAGTCTTTATCGGCACATACGCAATTGGCATGCTACATTCTGACCAGGGTCCTGCGTTTAGCTCTCGAGCTTACAAGGAGGCCATGGCCAGCTTGGGCATTGCATTGCGGTACTCTAGTCCATTCCATCCTGAGGGAAATGCGGTAGTGGAGAGAAAAAAACGTGACATAAAGCAATCTATAACAGCGAGGGTATTAGGTGCGGGTGATGGGTGGGTCAAACATTTAATAAGTGTCCAATGTAGTCTTAATAATCTGCCAAGACATTCTCTGGGTGGAATCACTCCGTATGAACTTTTGTTTGGTACAAGAATGATAATCGAAGACCTTGATAGTCAGACTTCAGTGGTGGAACAAAAAACCTTTGATATCAAATATCGTTTGGCTGCTTTACAGGACTTAAATGAGACAAGAAGAAGTCTAAGTAACAGAAAGCTAAAGCCAACGGCCACTGAAGAAAAAACAACCTGTCCCAGCAAGACCTGTCTGGATTCCAAAGATTGGGGATCTGGTCAGAGAAAAGATCGCGGTAAAGAAGGAATTTGGGCCTTCTTACAGGAAAGCAGTACCTGTCTTAGCAATCAGCGGAACAAGATCAGTAGTACTACCGCCCCTTGCTGGTAAAAAGGAGAACAGAGTTGTATCAATCGACCTGGTAAAACCACAATCATGTGGCCAATAATAAGTAGTAGGCCCAGTGGACTCCCAAGATGTAGCAGAAGACCAAACCTTGCTACAATTCAAGAGGTTCAAACTGAGACACTAATAACATTTGATAAACCTGCAGTGAATAAAGGACTATGCAACAAAGCCATGGAACTTGTGCCTCTTGAAACCCAAATTGCAACAGCTCGTCAAGAAATACCTGTCTACAATGATGTAGCCTCTAACCATACGGAACTACACTACAATATTAAACCGACGGATTTTAAAAGATTGTGTCAGGTTAGAAAAGGGGAATGAAATACAGCGGCTTTTTTATATAAAAACAATGTTTGCGAAATTGGGGCGTGCAGATATTTTTGAAAATCCTGAGGGTATTGTGAGAGGGGATGTCAATTGGGTCAAAGTGCAATTCCTGTCCCAAAGGTCCCAGGCTCGGGAGGGAGAGGAATTAAAAAAAACTCTTGTTAGGGCTAATTTTTTACTGGTTACTTCACCATCCATTGAGCCCTACTTAAAGCTAGTAACAAGGCCATATCATCGCTCGTTGCTAACTAAATTTCGCTATAACCTGATTCATTTTTTCCTGGGATCCCTTGAAGGATGGAGTAACCCCGAGGATAGTGTACCCTGTAACTGCGACAGTAGTTCAATACAAGACACAATGTACTTTACACTTTTTTGCGATTACTACTGTGAAATCAGAGCCACATTTATAATACCACTATTAAAGGGGAAGGGGTTTCTACAGGCTAAGCCTGCTTTACTGTATTTACAATTGCTGGACAACCCCTGGAATATTTTTAATATTGCAAGTTATTTTGTAGCAGCTGGTAGGTTGAAAAAATTAAGTCGCCTAAATATGATTGTATGATCCCCGTCTTTTTTTAAATTGTATTATATGGACTTCAATATTTTGCACTTTTAACATTTGTAATATTTCAATTGCACTACGAAATGTGTGATGTAATTTGACTGTGTACCTTTTATGATTTTAATTAATCGATTAAAGTGGTTTTGACTTGACTTGACTTGACAACTGAGATAGAGCGTGGTTCACATACAAGGGGTTTTAGCTTATCAGCAGAAAATTTCATGAAGAAAAGTCCAGGAGAAGAGTTCAGCCAGCCAAGGCAGCCAGCAGTGTATGAGGAGGAGGTGTCATCATTGGAGAACCACTGGACGAGGTTGAGGTGAAGATTTCTACCTTCAGAGTTAGGTAACTTATTGGATGTCAAAGATCTTCAGCAGGTTGGAGCTGCAGGCCATAGCCAGCAAGGGATCCACTTTACCTCGAGGTCCCGCTTAACATTGTTTGCTGATGTGGAGAAGAACGAAAGGGAGCTATTGCAAAGTCAGGCAGACTGGTGAAACATCTCCGGCGGATCAGCTGGCAAGTAGGTCCTGGTCTTCTGCCGGTTCTTCAGGCACTTTTTGTTGAAATCTCTTCTCATTCCCAGGGTTTAGGTATAAGCAGAAGCAGTACCACCAACACCACTGCCAAGGGTCCTGGACGTGGGGGGCACCACTTGAGGGGGTTAGGCTTCTCTTTAGCAGTGCCCAGATGTTGGATATGAGGTGGCTGGAGCTTGTTATGTCCCTATAGCTCACACAGGAGTGGAGCCAACTAGCCCTTGGTGTCACTTCTGGTAGTCCTGGGTTGAAGGATATAGTCCAGTTCTTCTTCAAGGTGTGAGGCAGGTCTACACAAAGCAGAGCAGGGAAGTCCTTTGGTAGCACCTGGATGGTGCTCTGAGGTTTCAGCAAGTCTTCCTGAAGTCCTTCACAGTTCCAGGAATGTAATGAAGAAGTGTCCTGAGGGTTCAATATTTACATGTGGTGCAAGGCTTTTAAGAAGAGGGAACAACCTGGCTTACCCCTTCATCTGGTTCAGTTATTTGTGTCTCCTGCCTAGGTTGCAGGACATCTGGGCTGACAAAAGGCTAATGTCAGGTTCCTTTGTGTGCAGTGGGGGTAGCCCTCTGCAAGTGGGCAGGGAATTGATCCACCCCTAGCCATCCTGGCTGCATTGCCCACCCTGACAACACCCATTCCCATTTGTCTCACTGTCTGGGAGAAACACACAAAGCCCAAAAGCAGAACTATTTTCATATTTTCATGTGACCCAGGACATTGGCAGTAGGCTTCAAATGGTTAGTGCAAGAAAATGGCAACTTTCAAAAAGTGGCATTTTTTGAATTGTGACTTAAAATTACAATTAATTTGCTTCCAAATATGACATTTTTACTTGCTCCAAATCAAACGTTAGCACTTTTTAATGAAATAAGGCAACCCAATATTATCCAGTTGGGTAGATAGGCCTAACAGTAGGGAAAAACGAATTTGGAAGATTTTAACTACCAGTACAGGTTAAGCTTAAACCCACATGTCCTATATTTTAAATGCAATAAACCCTGCACTATGCGCATGAAGGGTCTATCCTTAGGGTGAGTTAAAGGTATTAATACAAGGTTTAGGCCTGGCAAAAGGTCATTTTTGTTAGGCCAAATTAGCAGTTTAAAACTGCATTACAGGCTGCAAAGACTGGTTTGAGACATATTTTAAAGTGCTACTCCAGCGGGTTGCAAAATGAGTGCTGTTGTAGGGCCACTAGTAGCATTTAATTTACGAGCCTGGGTGCATGTAATATCATATACTTGGGATTATGAGTAGATTAAATGTGCCAGTCAGGTATAGGACAATTCTGCCATGTTTTTAGAGAGAGAACACAAGCACTTTAGCACTGATTAGCAGTGGTAAAGTGCCCAGATTGCTGATGTCAATAAAAACGGAATAAGAAAACAGGAGGGCAGAAGACCACACCAAGGATGTCCGGTCTAACATATACATTTGAACACTATTACAAAAAAAGCAGAATTGAAAGTGATATTTAAAAGGAGATGAGAACAGACAAATAATGATAAGAAATAAAAAAATGATCAATGAGTGGAGATGAAAATAAACTGTATGTATGTGTTGGGTATTTTGGCAGCACAAAATTAGCTAAAAGGCAGGAGAGTTCTGGGGATGGTCAAAGACAATCTAAGTTCATTGAGTAGCAGGAGAGGAAGCTGATGTGTGGACAGTTAATACATAGTCATGCAGTGTTCCTTAAAGAGGTGTGCCTTAAATGTTTTCTTAAATAGAAGAAACATAGTGCTGCAGATGGATATGGGGATGTTGCCCCAGACCCTAGGTAGATAGATGTAGAAGGTCTGGGGTCTTGAATGTTATATTTCACATTTTTTATGGTGCCCTGGCTGTGGGTGAGCCGAGAACAACCAGAAAAGGGGAACATGTCTGCAAGATAAGTGGGGTGTTGGTCACAATAGATTTGTAAATGATGCATTCTGGTTTTGAAGAAGGTGCAGGCTGGCATTAGTAAGCAATGGAGTTCCATGTAGATGGCGTGAAGTGATCATATTTCTTCAGGCCCTGGATTAGACATGCTTCAGTGTGCAGGAGACCCTTAAGGGGTGACAGACTAGAGTCTGAGAGGGCATTGAGTATGGCATTACCACCATACACATACAAGTAGTTGTGCAGTAGTCATTATAGAAGGTAGACTGAAACACCAAGAAACAAAGCGTAAGAATGGCCAAATCTTAAAAAAGCATTGAAGCTTGCCAATAATGTATGTGCCAATAAGTGCAGAGAGTGATGTAAATGTTGATGCAGAGTGCAAATATCAAAGATAACCCTCAGATTATAGTCCTGATGTGCTAGATTAAGCAAAAGAATAGAATTTGAAAGACAGGAATCATGGTTTGTGAAAGAAAAGTTTCAGACTTATAAGGGTTAAATGTAAAGTAGCACAGTGCCATTCTAGCAATTTATGGGTATCCCCCTTTTTTGCACCCTCCATCACTAGAGATTTAGATCAGTGGGCCTCCACTCGCACATCCGGCTTGTCACTCCTCCATGGATACCTCCACATTGAGACTCCGTGGTCCCATATTTCCGGTTTGTGCATCTTGCGCGGCTGGAAGGCTGTGTATAAATCAAAGCTCCAAGGTTCAGATGCACTCTGACATCCAATGCAGCAACCTTCATGAGGTAAAAGCCGAATTGTTGAGCGGATCCAGTTTACAGCATGCCTGTCGATTCACACCTGATGCGTTTCGTGCTCATTGCACTCTTCAGAGGCGCAACAGTCATTTTGGCATAGAGGCCTAATAAGGTGGTGCGGATGATGACTCGCCGCATGCAGAACAGTGTTCCCAGCAGGGGGTTTTCTGTACAATTTTGTAGCCAAGGTGTTATTCTCTACATAAATCTCCACATCAAGAAAGCATATGGAAGTAGCATCAATATTAGACGTGAATTTTAAATTCAGACTGTTGTTGTTGAGCTCGTTCACGAATGCCCTGGCACTATCTTCCGAACCCCTCCAAACAAAAAACAAATCATCTATGTACTGAAGGTACAAGATTATGTTGTGTTCTGCAGTCTCTCTGAGTTGGCCTATGAGGACCCATTCCTCCCACAGCCCCATGTATAAACGTGCGTAACTGGGGGAGAAACAGGCCCCGATGGCAACTCCCCATATCTGTTGATATATTTGATTGTTGAAGAGGAAAAAATTCTGCTCTAAGCACATCTGCACCATGGTAAGAAACATTTTCTCATGTGCTGAGAAATTCATCGGACGTTTGTTAAGAAAAGTTTTCAATGGCTTTCAATCCATCGTAGTGCCTTATCGATCTATATAGGGCAGATACATCCAAGGTCATTAAAAGCATATCAGGGCCCCAAGTCACATGAAGAGTGCAATGAGCACGAAACGCGTTAGGCGTTAATCGACAGTCATGCTGTGAACTGGATTCGCCCGCCGATCCGGCTTTTACCCCATGAAGGTTGCTGCAGTGGATGTCAGAGTGTGTCTCCAAAAGGTGGGAACCTTGGAGCTTTGATATATATATAGCAACAGCTAGGTGTAACCAGTTGTGCAATTAAGCCCATGTCTTACATGTATGTATAAATACCTTCAGTCTAATACATTGCGGATGTAGTGAACAAGGCGGGAGCAAGCCGCCGAAACGCGTCTAAGCAGTAACTGATCATGTAATAAATCGTTTTGGATTCAGATTCATGGAGTCAGCGCCGTCTTTTATTCGAAGCATGGTGTGGTAAAGAATATATATATATATATGTACATATACATATCGAAAAAGACCGTTTGGTCGAAACGCGTCGCCAATAAACGCATTTCTAAACACGGACCCTGGTGTGCGAGTCATCTGTGTGGTTCCTGGGAGGAAAAACTCGATTTGGGAGCCCTTTCATCCATATATATATATATATATATATATATATATACATACATATATATATATATATATATATATATATATATATATATATATATATATATATATATATATATATATATATATATATATATATATATATATCTCTGGTTTGGATCAGAGTGACCATACACCATTTAGGGCGCCTTCCAGATTTTTACCACAAACCGTAAGAGACAATTTGGATTTGTTTGGAGAAAATGTAACTCGGGATCTTGAAGATCTATATTCTGTGGAAAATCAAAGAAAATGGGAAATAGATCCAAAGAAAGCTTTATTTCACAAGACAGTGAAAAAACTACAGGACGAAGATGGACTCCTGATAAAGCACTCGACAAAGGGGGGAATATTGTACTGTGGGGGAGGGAACAGTATAACAAAGAAGCTCTCAGTCAACTGCAGGACTGCAGTTGCATAGCAGGATCAGTCCCAAGGAATATGAGAAGGTAATGGAAGATTTCTTTGGGAGACTAGATACCTGGAGAGATGAAGCTGGGACGAACATAAATTCATCAAAAGAGAAAAAAAACGGTAATCCCAGTATATTACATGCTCCTTATGATACATACAAATCCCACTAATCCACCAGGGAGACCCATCATTTCATCAGCAGCTTATTTGAAAACGCTTCACGTTACATTGATATCAAAGATTCAACTGATTTTCTAAAATGTATCTTTGACATTCGTTGGGATGCTGAAACCACGGTCTTGCTGACATTAAAAATATACACACAGTATACCAGTATCAGACTTATAGATGGATTAATAGCAAGTGAATACTATCTTAACAGAAGACCAGCTCAATTTGCCGCTCAAAATAGTATGATTTTAGAACTTATGGATTGGTGCCTCACTAAAAATATTTTTCTTTTTGGCGATGATTCCTTTCTGCAGGAACGGGGGACTGTGATGGGCACCTGTTTCACCCCCAGTTATGCCAATTTACATCTCGGCTGGTGGGAGGAACGGGTGCTCGAGGTTGGTCCCCTCGACCAGTGGACTGAACCTGTCCTGTTGTGGGTTAGGTTTATCGATGATGTCTTCGTGCTGTGGCAGGGCACGGAGACAGACATCGAACTGTTTATTGATGACCTCAATCAAAACTCTTTAAATCTAGAGTTTGTAGGTCATTACAGCAAAATCACAATAGATTTCTTGGACATTCGAATCAGACACCTTGATGGTAAACTGGAAACAACTGTCTTTCGCAAGGCTACTGCTGGAAATTCAGTTCTCCATGCGGAAAGTGCTCATCCAGCCGCATTAATTAGAAGTATTCCGTTTGGGGAGTACTACAGAGCTAGGAGAACTTGTAGCAGCGAGGACGAGTTTGATAAAATTGAAAAAGAAATGACCCAAAGATTTACCCAAAGGGGATACAAGCCAGATATATTGAAAGGGGCATCCACCAAAGCGAAAAATCTGGTGCGGCAAAAGATATTGTTTGAACCTTCTAGAAGTAAAAAATAGCAGGAACAGAACAAACATTTGAGTAACCAGGATAATTCCAGATTTATAACTACTACTTTTAATATAAAACATAAGGAAGTTAGATCTATCCTGAGAAAACACTGGTCTCTTGTAAGAAATGATCCAGTGTTGGGTCCTAAAGTCAAAAAGAAATTCCGAGGTTACTTATAGGAAATCCAAATCGCTCAAAGACCTGATTGTTAGAAGTGAATTCATCGAAAAAAAGAAGGGTATCTCTAACTGGCTAAAACAAAAACCTGGTTTTAAAAAATGTTCGAAATGTAAGGCATGACAACATGGCATGAATCGTACCGATTTTAGAACATTTTTTAACAAAACCGTAAACATTAGGAGTTTTATGACCTGCAAAAGTAATTTTGTCGTGTATCTGTTACAATGCTCTCGTCCTAAAATATACATAGGTAGTACTACTCTACCTGTTCATCAACGAATCCTACAACACAGGCGAGCGATTATCAATCAGGACAGAACATATCCCATTGCGCTGCATTTTGAGTCCCATCATCAAAGCAACCCTGGAAGCCTGCAATACACATGCATAGCAGAGGTCCCAAAGAAAAAGAGAGGGGGAGACCGGGAAAGAGAACTCCGGAAGTTAGAGACATACTTTATTCTAGAATTAAATTGCATGGAACCGCATGGGCTTAACGTATATGAGGACCTTTATACATGCTTGTCCTGATAGATATGATTAAGAGTTTATAATATGTAAATCTGCACTAAGAACCATGAATTGATTGTGTTTTTAAGAAAACCCTTTTTTAATTCCACAGTGATATTATTATTTGATATTTGTAATAACAGGACCGGTGTTATCAAGGGGGCAAAGATAGTACTTGCAATATAGGAACAATTATGCATTTGCACTTTTCGATATTTTTGCATTGGAATGAAACGGATTTTAGAAATATTGGTGTCTAGTTAACATATACGTTTGCACTTTATTTCGCAATAGAGTACTGTATTGAATTTGGTTTGTAGTGAAAGGAGTGAAATGTTTACATTGAGAGATAATCATTGTTTACATAAATAGTGGTACTCAGATTACCTATGCACTTGCACTTTATTCCTCAAATAGAGTACTGTATTAAAAAGTGGTTTACATAGAAAGGAGTGAATTGTTTACATCAAGAAATTATTATTGTTTACATAAGCTCAAGCACTTTTAATGGGCCAAATGGAATTGGAGAATCATATATTGATTCTAGACGTTTGTAAATTTTCTTTGAATTGATATGAGTTCATGATCAGTATCATAGGAAATTGTTTTGATTTATGTTTCCATCTCTCCAGGGAATTGTTTTTAGTTAACTAGGTTTTCATAAGGTAGAATTGTATTTTTGCACTGGAACTTTGGAAATTGCAAGTACTAAGAGCAAATGGAAATAGGCACTTGCCGCCGCACTCTTAAACAAACCGAAAATTGCCAATTTTAAACAGCACTTGCACTTTTTGAAATTCTAGAAATGTACAATCTTGTTTTTATAAATGCTTTAATTTGCGTTTATTTTAATTGTACAAAATTGAGGAAGTGATATTCGCAATCTATATATTTGTTTTAAAAAAAAAGCTCTAATAGATTGCAACCAAGAATTAATGAAAGAATTGGTAATCAAGCTGGTCTGTGGTGAATATAGATATGTGAATGCTGGTAAAAGTAACACATTTAAATATGGCCTCTGCTTCCCACAAAGCTGAGTCCCAAACGCATCTCTCTGTCCATCATCGCTTCTTACTGTCACTGGCTGTGTATTTTAACTTGGAAAAAAATGGTGGTAAAACATCGTGAACAAGCGAACTTGACTCCCGAAACGCGTTGATGTAAATTTGCGATTCAGTAAAAATAAACTGAGTACGTTTCAATCCCACCTTGGAGTGCCGGATGATTTCCTGTTGCCTGCTTGATAATCCCATATTCAATATATATATACATATTACATCACTCATGACATGGTCAGTGACAACACTCATGACATCACTGATGACATCTCAAATGACGAGCAGTTTGTCATGTGATCAAGCCTTTCCGAAGGCGGCAGCGCTGGCTTTATTTTAATAAAGCACCTTTGCACCAGCACTCCTTTGGGTCGACTTTTGGCACTACGGAACCGGCAGTTCTCTGTCTTTAAAGTGATGAGCCTCGTAAATACTAAGGTACCAACGCTCTCCAGGTACGAGTGGGACCCCTTCCCAACTAAGGGCAACGCGGCAGGAAGCTGTTGTTCCGGAACTTGTTCAGGACCAATGTTTACAATCTCCGGCGAGAAGAAAGCCGCAAAGCCCCTGCTTCACCGTCAACGTGCTTCTGTGGGACGGCAACCAGA
Source organism: Lissotriton helveticus (assembly GCF_964261635.1). NCBI lineage: Eukaryota > Metazoa > Chordata > Amphibia > Caudata > Salamandridae > Lissotriton > Lissotriton helveticus. Next base: position 1,291,058,714 of record NC_136069.1, read on the forward strand.
GCCTTTTGTCTTCGGCATCGCGGAGCTGGTATCTGAGTTTTGAACCCCGGAAGACAGTTGGAAACGGCAGTGGGAAGTGTGCGCGACTTCTGGTAGGACATTTATTCCGATTTACCAGTAGGTCGCTTTCAAGTGCATTATAAACATCAGCCACAACACTTAAGCGCTTACAATTATGGCCGCCGACAGACTGCGTAGTCGAGCTGAGGCAGCAGATTCCATGTTTTTGGATTCCCCGGCTGGGGGATCATCGAGCACCACACCCTCTATTCAGGAAACGGGAAACAAAACCACTAAAAACTTATTCAAGAAATTAGAGCGCACCATGCGCGCAGAACAGTCAAAGTGATGGGAACATCGATCTCTTTCCCGTTATTTAGAGGTGGGACGAGTGCCAAGGGGGTTGAGAATTACCATCGCTCCAAGCTATGAAAACCCGGATCCGGCTATGTTAGCGGAATGGGCGGAAGCTAATCTCAATTCCTCCAGTAAACTATTGCACATATTGGTAAAATACGCTGACAGTGATCGTATTAAACTACAAAGAGAGATTGACACTTTGGAGGAAGAAATATCCAAAATAGAAGTCACTGATCAAATTGTCAAACTGAGAGCTGACATGATGATCCGCCTAACTAAAGAGGAGGAAACTATCAAAAAAAGAAAGGCTTATAAATTTGAGAGGGTTCGTGTTGACTATCTGAATGGTCAAGTTTTTACTTTCGCTAGAAGATATGAGGCTGTGAAAGCGAAAGCACGCTCTAACAAAACGACCCAACAGGCAAGGGAAGACACACTACTGTCAGCAACCTCATTCTCTAGCTTAAGTTCTGCTGTGGAAAGCGACCCAGAATCAGATCCAACCCGTGAGGCCAATTTGGGGTTTACCAAACTTTCCCTGGCTCAAGAAGTCGATTGTCTGTGCCAGGACCGACGCGTAACCCTGAGATCACACAAGACCTACGCACCAAAAAACAGCGGGCAAACTACAAACGCTGGCAGCGTAGGAAATGCCGCGCCCGGAACCTCAAGCGGCAACAATCCGACCAAACAGGGTCACTGGAAGCGCGACCAAAAGAAAACAAAGAAAACACAGCCAAATCAGTAGTCAACCTCTCAAGTCTAAAATTAACATCTGCGGAAACAGCCGTGCTCAATCTGGGGCTGTCGTATTGTCCGCCGTGTAACATGAACTATGCTGACACCCGCATGGATATATATAGATTTACACGAAATTTAAAACTAAAAAAGTTTTTCGAACAACATCCGAAAAAGAAACATATTCCCCTCGAGGCGGCATCAAGTCCCAACATGACCAGCAGCCAGAGTCAGGCCACTTTTGACACCATATGGGATCTACAAAATGAGCCAATGATTGGCAATATAATAGAAATGCCACATAACTTAAGTGGGCAACAGATCACTCCTTTCAAGGCCAAATCCACCTTTCAACCCATCATGGTCCATGATAACTTGGATACGTTCCAGGAGATTGTGGTACAAGACATAAAAAAACTTTATACCACCACAAACAAAAAGAAGTTTCACATATCTAAACAGAACTGGTGCTATAAACAACTAACTACAAAACTCCAGAAAGATCATAACATCATCGTGAAACAGGCCGATAAAGGCGGCAATGTAGTCCTTTGGCCCAAAGATTTGTATCTCAAAGAGGCGGAACTACAACTCAATGACATCTCTTGTTACCGCAGGAGCAATATCCAGGTCGTAAAAACTATGTGGGTTGAACAACATCAAAAATTACAAGCCTGGAGAAGTGCTGGACTTCTTACACATGAGGAGTTCAGATATTTAAAGAAGGATCATCCGGTTATCCTCTCGTTTTATCTGATCCCAAAGATCCATAAAGACATTGACACACCACCGGGCCGACCTATCATTTCGGCTATTGATAGCTCCTTGGAACACGTTTCCAAATATATAGACTTTTTTTTGCAAGGTTATGTTAAGACTCTCAACTCGTATGTCAAGGACTCTTTTGACTTCCTAAGCAAAATTGAGCACTTTATTTGGGAAGAGGATATGATACTAATTACTCTGGATGTTTCATCCCTTTACACCTCAATAAAACACTGTGATGGACTCAAAGCTTTGGATTACTACTTAAACAAAGGCCCCCCACTTTCGATGGCACATAACAAAATGTTACTGGATATGACCAAAATGTGCCTCGAACAGAACTTCTTCATCTTCAATGGCGTAATTTACCATCAGGTTAGGGGTGTGGCGATGGGGGCCTGTTTCTCATCTAGCTACGCGTGTTTACACGTTGGGCTGTGGGAGGAACAGGTCCGAGTCGGCCAACACCACAACACTATTTCTATTAACATTGTTTTGTACTTACGTAATATTGATGATGTTTTTCTTATTTGGAAGGGCAGTGCTGACAGTGCCAAAGCGTTCGTAGATTTGATTAATATAAACACCATTAATCTTAATTTCACTTCAAATATGAGTTCTAAATCTATCTGTTTTTTGGATGTTGAGGTATTTATAGAATGTAACACCTTGAATACAAGACTGTACAGAAAGCCCAGTGCAGGGAACACTATATTACACTCCAATAGCCAACATCCGGCTCACTTGATTCGGAGCATTCCTTTCGGGGAAATGCTCCGGATCAAAAGAATCTGCAGCACGGATGTCGAATGTGCGGCTGCACAAGAGGCATGCAGATTACGTTTCCTTGCCAGGGGGTATTCAAATGACAATCTCACCAAAGCGATCAAGCGTTCAAACTCAGTCAGCAGACAGGAGGCTCTGATTCCCAAAGTAAGAAACATCCACATGGATGTCTCCTTGGTAGGGGAGGTTAAAATAAGTTCCCCACGAGTTATTCTGACGTTTAACCGACAGCATGGGGCTCTTCGGAAAATTTTGTACAAGAACTGGAACCTGGTTCAAAGTGATCCAGTGATTGGACACAAAGTGGACAACAAACCAGAGCTCACCTTCCGAAAATCTCCTTCTATGTCGAAGGCTTTAGTCAGTAACACCTTGGAGCCAAGAGCCTCCACCACTTGGACGACACTCAAGAAGGGCTTTAAGGCATGTCCGCAATGTAAAGCCTGTCGGTTCGGCAGCAATAGGACCCACTTTAAGAGCCCATTCCGTGAACATCCAATTGCCATTTCCAAGTGGCTTACCTGCAAGACTGAATATGCCATTTATGTGTTGGAGTGTCCGTGTGGACTCCAGTATGTGGGCAGTACTAAACTGCCCACCCACAAATGGATACTCCAACACATACGTGTTCAGTGAATCAGTTCAAGCTCCCTACAGCGCTGGGACGCCCCTGGGTAGCCAACGCGCTTTACAAATCCTCATTCCTTCCTTCCTCCTCCTACGTGCAATTTCGGGGCACGATCAAAATTATCCGGTTGCCAGGCATTTTCAGGAGAAACATCTAGACATACCTGACAAGCTCCAATTCTTTCTGATTGATTGTGTAGAAGTTTCAAGGAGAGTAGGGGACCGTGAGGCTAAACTCCGTCTCCTTGAGACCAGGTACATTTTGGAGCTCAATACGAAAAATCCCAATGGATTAAATGACAGGGAAGACCTTTACACCTGCATTTAGGATTTATCAGCATGCCCGTAAGACCTGTCCGGATTCAAAAAGGTTTTCATCCCAGTAATGTCACTTTTTATACTATAAGCTCTTGACATTGTGTTGACTCTGTTGTATATATTTTTATAATCATGAAAATAAGATTTTTTAAAATACTTTTTCTGATTTATATTCCAGGAATTATCTGTTGTTATAGTTGCACTTTATATTGCTAATTTTGCACAATCCCCTTTGCACTTGTCATGTTTCTAGCAGGCATCGTGACAGGCCTACTTGGGCTCTATTTAGATCAATTTACTCTTGATTCATAGAATTGGACTAACGCTGTTATACTGCACTTGAGCATATTACATGATGTTTTGGACAACATTGATATTTGGATTGTTTACATGTAGACATTGGGTCGATACTCTTTTACATAGACATAATTATTTGTCATGTTTTGGTACCATTTCTATTTGTTCGTGTTGTGTAAATATGCTTGTACATTTATTAACTAAATAACTGGTTTTATTGAATGTAAAATATTTTGGGAAATTTACATGTTTCCTAAAGGCTTTCCTTCATTGATTGCACAACTACAGCGTCATCATGTATAGTATTTTTACCATTTTTATGAATCATTCTGATGCACTGTCACTTTAAATGCCCCGCTCAATGACGAGCAGTTTGTCATGTGATCAAGCCTTTCCGAAGGGGAAAGGCGTCATGGCGGCAGCGCTGGCTTTATTTTAATAAACCACCATTGCACCAGCACTCCTTTGGGTCGACTCTTTGTCACTACGGAACCGGCAGTTCTCTGTCTTTAAAGTGACGAGCCTCGTAAATATATATATATATATATATATATATATATATATATATCAAAAAACACAGTTCCGGTATTCAGCCAGTACCTGCTCGCGAGTGGGTCGTTGTTAGGGTCCCGGGGGCCCAAATCTCATTCACAAAGTTCTCCCATAAGAAGGAACGTGCAACGACACTCAAGGAGTTGCTGTGCTTCAAAAGTATTCATTAGCAGCAAAAAACAAACAACGCGTTTCACCTCACGGCTTGCTCACGTTTGTTGTGGATTCTGATTGATAGTCCTTTTACATTATAGAATATCGACATAAACATAGGACTTCACAAATACACCCCAAGTGAAAAATGTGTGGCGGACATTTTGGAAAGGTAAAAATATAACGATTCATACTTGAAATATTGCAAATATCTGCAACCCTCATGCCATATAGTAGTCTTAAAGTAGTCAGAGATACACCGTATTAAGTTATACAGCGTATTAATTAATAAATGTTGTCACCATGATTTAATGAAGCCTAATGCAAAATGTAAAATATACACTGATGGACATTTGCAATCAATTGCCTGCGAAGTTGCCCAAGTGGGCATAAATCACCATATTGCAACGTAGCAAAAAATACTAAAAATAGATATTATGCAGGGTCATATATATATTTCTAAATTTGCCCAAGTGGTCTCAGATATGACCAATATCACAAATACCCATAAATTCAAATTCTGTAGGCATATAGGCTCATATCACTGTGTTCAAAGTACAGCTTCACAGAATTATTTCCAAATGGACTTAAAAGTTCTTTCATCCAGCTATATCTCATGTCCTCTGAATAATCCTTTATGTCATGCGTCGCATGAACGGGTCGTCTCTGATCTCAAAACATTGAGGCCAAATCCAGGTTCAACAAATATCTCTTGTTTCAGATACATTCATACATTGAAATACCAATCCAATGTCCCAGAGTGCAGAAAATCTGTGAATTTAAAACATAATTGTACTATTTAAAAAAAGACGTATATAGAATGCGACAGCTGAAAACAAGTTCATAGAAAATGATATGCTATAGCTAAATTACTAAATCTAGCATGGCTCATTTAGACAATCATTATCTTAGTTCATTAGTCATTTATCAAGGTGAACAGAAAGTTCTTCATGATTATTCAGACCCTGCGGAAACGTACATTCAAAATCAATAATGAATCTGGATTCTAGTTTACGAAGGCATGTAGTTCTATCTCCTCCACGTATACCCAAATCCACTTTGTCCAGCACAAACATTTTTAGTAGACTTGCATTTTGGTAGTGATGCTCAAAAAAGTGCCTGGCAACCAGGTACTGTGCATTGTGGTTTTTTATGGCTCTCAGATGTTGTAACACTCTCTCCTTAGCTTTCAGGGTAGTGCTGCCTACATACCATTTGTCACAAGGACATATCAACAAGTATGCAGAAGGGCATAGACAGTTGGGAGATGGAAACTGTTATGAATTGAGTACTTTTTCTGATTTCAGACAAACAAAAGGTCTGTTTGAAATGAAATTACTGAATTATCATGACAAAGGTTTACTTACATGGGAAGAATATTTGTTTCTCAAATGTGATCATCCCAAGATTCCCATTCTATACCTTCTCCCTAAAGTGCATAAGAATGCCACTGATCCACCAGGGAGGCCCATAGTATCATCTATGGGCTCACTACTCGAGAAAACTTCTCAGTATATTGATCACTTTCTAAGACCATTTGTAGTGGCTTTACCCACATACTTAAAAGATACTACACACTTTCTTAAAAGTATAGAGGGAATTGTCTGGGAGGAAACTTACATCTTAGTTACTTTAGATGTGAGTAGTCTCTATACATGTATCAAACACGACTTGGGACTACAAGCAGTGAGACATTTTTTAAAATCAAGGTCCATTGCATTTTTGGAACATTCCAATATGTTATTGGAATTGATTGATTTTTGTCTAACACACAATCACTTTGTCTTTGATGGATTGGTATACCGACAGTCACAGGGCACGGCGATGGGCACCTGCTTTGCCCCCCGCTATGCCAACCTCTTCATGGGGTGGTGGGAGGAGCAGGTGTCCAGCCAGGTGGCCGCCTTTAACAACCAGGTTGTCCTGTGGCTGAGGTATATCGACGACATCTTTTTGATCTGGGATGGCACAGAGGAATCTGCTAGCAAATTTGTATGTCAGCTAAACAAAAACACAATGAACCTGAAATTCACTGAACAAATACACAGATCAAAAATTGAGTTCCTGGATGTCACCATTGAGATACAAGGGACCATGATGACTACAAGTCTGTATAGAAAGACCACAGCAGGTAACAGCCTTTTAAATGCAAGGAGTGCTCACCCCAGAAAACTGGTAGATAGTATCCCCTATGGGGAATTACTACGTGCTAAACGTAACTGTAGCACAACTGAGAGTTTTGAATCGGAAAAAGAAAATATGATCAAACGATTCAAAGAAAGGGGATATAACAAAAAGACAATACAAGGGGCTGTTGCAAGAGCTGACACCAAAATCAGGAGGGATCTCCTAGATACTAATGCAGACAAAAAAACAGAATCTAATATCAGATTCATAACAACTTTTTCAGGTCAGTCTAGTGAAATGAAAAAGATTTTGACCAAACACTGGCATGTGCTGTTAACAGATCACCATCTAAGACCTCATCTAAGTAACTATCCACAAGTTACTTTCAGAAAAAGTAGATCTTTGAGGGATGAGCTAAGCCCTAACTCTGTGACAGGTACTATAAAACCTAAAGTAACACCGGGCTTTAGATGCTGTAGGTCATGCAAGGCATGCCGCAACAGCATCAATTGTAGAGAGATAATTGCGCCCAGCACCGGAAAAGTTTTTACTATACAAAAAACTTTGACATGCAACACCATGTATTGTGTATACTTGTTGATATGTCCTTGTGATAAATGGTATGTAGGCAGCACTACCCTGAAAGCTAAGGAGAGAGTGTTACAACATCTGAGAGCCATAAAAAACCACAATGCACAGTACCCGGTTGCCAGGCATTTTTTGAACATCACTACCAAAATGCAAGTCTACTAAAAATCGTTGTGCTGGACAAAGTGGATTTGGGTATACGTGGAGTAGATAGAACTACATGCCTTCGTAAACTAGAATCCAGATTCATTATTGATTTTGAATGTACGTTTCCGCAGGGTCTGAATAATCATGAAGAACTTTCTGTTCACCTTGATAAATGACTAATGAACTAAGATAATGATTGTCTAAATAAGCCATGCTAGATTTAGTAATTTAGCTATAGCATATCATTTTCTATTAACTTGTTTTCAGCTGTCGCATTCTATATACGTCTTTTTTTAAATAGTACAATTATGTTTTAAATTCACAGATTTTCTGCACTTTGGGACATTGGATTGGTATTTCAATGTATGAATGTATCTGAAACAAGAGACATTTGTTGAACCTGGATTTGGCCTCAATGTTTTGAGATCAGAGACGACCCGTTCATGCGACGCATGACATAAAGGATTATTCAGAGGACATGAGATATAGCTGGATGAAAGAACTTTCAAGTCCATTTGGAAATAATTCTGTGAAGCTGTACTTTGAACACAGTGATATGAGCCTATATGCCTACAGAATTTGAATTTATGGGTATTTGTGATATTGGACATATCTGAGACCACTTGGGCAAATTTAGAAATATATATATGACCCTGCATAATATCTATTTTTAGTATTTTTTGCTACGTTGCAATATGGTGATTTATGCCCACTTGTGCAACTTCGCAGGCAATTGATTGCAAATGTCCATCAGTGTATATTTTACATTTTGCATTAGGCTTCATTAAATCATGGTGACAACATTTATTAATTAATACGCTGTATAACTTAATACGGTGTATCTCTGACTACTTTAAGACTACTATATGGCATGAGGGTTGCAGATATTTGCAATATTTCAAGTATGAATCGTTATATTTTTTACCTTTCCAAAATGTCCGCCACACATTTTTCACTTGGGGTGTATTTGTGAAGTCCTATGTTTATGTCGATATTCTATGACGTAAAAGGACTATCAATCAGAATCCACAACAAACGTGAGCAAGCCGTGAGGTGAAACGCATTGTTTATTTTTTGCTGCTAATAAATACTTTTGAAGCACAGCAACTCCTTGAGTGTCGTTGCACGTTCCTTCTTATGGGAGAACTTTGTGAATGATATATATATATATATAAAATTTCTATGGCAAAATGAAACCCCTCATTTTGTTCCTTTTCAAATTAAATGTATTAAGTGTTACCACTTTATTCCAATCAAGATGACTTCAGGTGTGCCATACTTTTGTCATAAGTAAGACTGTTAGCGTTCTAGTTGTTCTTTAGAACACTCTGGGACATTCTGTCATTGGGCTATAGTTGGGCTACATCTGGCTGATATTTGGGCTACATTTGGGCTCTTTTGTCTCTGGTGGCCATCTTGGGAGACTGCATATCAGAATTTTTTTTATGAAATATAAGAGGATTTGAGAAGTCACTCAAAATGTGCCCTAATTTTTCTTCCTTCAGCACTAATCATAATTTCCATGGCAAAATGAACCCCCTCATTTTGTTCCTTTGCAAATTAAATGTTTTAAGTGTTACCACTTTATTCCAATCAAGATGACTTCAGGTGTGCCAAACTTTTGTCATAAGTAAGACTGTTAGCGCTCTAGTTGTTCTTTAGAACACTCTGGGACATTCTGTCATTGGGCTATAGTTGGGCTACATCTGGCTGATATTTGGGCTACATTTGGGTTTTTTGTCTCTGGTGGCCATCTTTGGGCTACATTGGGCTACATTGGGCTACATTTGGGCTTTAACGTATATATAGCCCAATGTAGCCCTATATATATTTTTTCAAAGTAAATTTTCGTAAAAACCACTGGAGCATATATCTTGAGACATAGCAAAGGCACATCGGGGTACCAGTCCCTACAATTTTGCCAAGTTTGGTGGAAATCCATTAAGCCGTTCGGGCTAAAAGTGAGTCCAACCGCCCTATGGAAATTAACATGGGGAAAACACGTTTTGGGACCCCCCTTTTATCTCAGCTCCCGCTTGACGGATCCCCCCGAAACTTTCAGGGAAGGAGCGGAGCGCAGCGAGGCAAAGTTAAGGAAAATTACAGGCAGATCCCTCATTCGGCGCCAAAGTTATTTCCAATAGAATGTTGCGGATTTCCTATGGAAAACGATCCTAACTATAACTACCTACTGGCGACCGCCAGTAGGTAATATATATATATATGGCAGCAAACTCCTCTGGCGAACAAAGAAGCAGGGGCCACAGCGGGGAATCTGGTGGAAGCTTTAATATTTGATTAAAAGGCATTTATATATCTAAATGTACGTTGTTCGAACAGTGAAGCGCCTCACACAGCGTCTTGGTTACACCTTTATTGATCAGAAGGCAGCAGGAAATAACAGCGCATTTCTCCTTGCAATGACTCTTGAAGCATCGTGCCCAACGCGTTTCTGGAGCAGTTCTCCCTTCATCAATGGCAGGCTAATGGGGAAAAGAAACAGCTGCGGTGTATCTCGTGTTGGTTTTCAAGCTTGTAATCTCGCCCCACTGGGCATGTGCATAGCGTGCATTCTGGTTCATGAAGTTTTCAAGTAAGTAAAACCCTTTCATGGTAGCAGCTGTGACTTACACCTTCCAAAATTATAACATCCTTCAGGTTGCTGGGTCGTCATTGCGCCACATTTCTTACTTTATTCATGCCCTCCGATTAGGCAACGCCGTTCTGATTGGTATACTCCAAGTGATAATGACCAGACCTGCCCTGTCAGCAGTGGGGCAGCTTCGTGGCCAGAGCAGGCCACTATATATCCAAATGCGCGTTGCTCGAACAGTGAAGCGCCTCACACAGCATCTTGTTTACACCTTTATTGATCGGACGGCAGCAGGAAATAACAGCGCATTTCTCCCTGCAATGTCTCTTGAAGCCTCGTGCCAAACGCGGAACAAACAGAAATTCTGGTGACCTCATGATAATGAAGTCACTCTGGGCAAAACACAACTGATCACATCAGGCAAATCAAAGTACCGTTCTGGTATTGTGACCGTCGCTCTGAGCGCAGGTCAGGCAGAGTCTTTGCAACATTTACTGGCCCTCTGGTAAAGTGCATGTGCCTAGCAAAAATAGTTCAGGTTAACATTGTACACATGTGAAGCTGTTAATTTTGTGAACTCCAATGATATCATAAGGTGATATGACAACTTAAAAAATACAGATTTGTGGTTCATAAGAAACTGTTGGTGTATAGTGTCAGTATGTTGATGATTGTACATAAATTGTGTATGTTAAATACATTCGCAGTGCATATAAGTCATTTCAGGTAAATGTTAACCTGAACTATTTTTGCCGAGCACAGATCAGGTAGACAGGCAATTTCTTGACAATGTATAGCACACAGTAACCGTAGAAATATCACAAAATGTTGAGTTATAATTCAGATAAGGTAAGGGTGTGTGCCATTCACCATATTAGTTCCAAAGGGCATGTACCTGCTATAGCAGATTTTGCAGGGCTGACTTGCTTTCATCCCACGACTTGTCTGCGAGGGCTGCAGAGCAAATTGTCCATGTTACGCACTACACTCCCTCTGGTTGAAAACAGTCAGGGTGTCTTTAACTTGAGCACTGTCGTGCCCCAGACTGGATGTCAATCTGTGAGGGTGGTTCGTTTCTAACTCTCTATAAAGTAGGGTGGGGTCAGAAAGTCTCACTATTCCTACCACACCCTGTGAAGTGGTGGGTTTTGCAGCAGACTGCCGAGGCGGACGGGCGGATGAGTCTCCAAGTGACTGACACCATTAGCCACTCACAAGCTATAAAGAGATTACATTGCACATGCTTACGTTTAGGTGTAGCTTTTGCAGTGTATTTTGGTGAGTGCAAGCTTGTCCTCCTTCCTGCAACCTGTGGTTGCCACCAATGGAAATTTATGAGGCCTTCTCCTACTCTGAGGCAAGGGTTAGGTATTCGTGAAGTTGCCTGATTCTGATTCTCATTTCCGTGCCTGCAGTTCCCGTGCTGTCCCAACGTTTGAAGGCCTCAGATTCACTGGCTGTATCTGTGTCCGCAGCTCTACTCGTCCTCCTCCAGGCAGCTGGATCAGCAGAGAGGAGACAATGCGTTTTCACTTTTGAAGCCTGTTGAAGACTCCATAGTAGGGGTCAAAAGCTGCACTGTCGGTACATCATCTGTCTCAAGAAGCTGTCTCATTCTGGCTTCAAGGCAGGCAGTGGTGCACACGACAGACCAGTCGCGGCTGGTGTCAGGGTAGAGTGGTGAGCCGGCGGGTGTGTGGGGACTACATGTAAAGAGAAAATATGAGAAAATAAGAACTTACTTTACCTTTAGCTAACTGCATCATGCTCTTCTGCTCCTCTGCAGACAGGCTTCTAGAATCCCTTGTGGCCAATCCTGACGCTGCTCCCAGCAGCATGTGAGCAGCATCACGATTAGACTGAGCGTCCTCACTCTGCGTTCCCAGGGAGACGGAGAGCCTGTGCCTGCTGTCTCCAACTTGACAACACAGCTTTGGTTGGAGACAGCGCGCATGTCAGTTTGGCCTTACTGAGACTGTCAGCCAAACCCACATGAGCACTGAAGGCAGTGCATACCACTCCCCCTCAGTGCCTGTCATCCCCCTGGCCCTGCCCGCAAGACTTGACACTCTTAGAAGGAAAATAAAACAATAATAAAATGGGTTTAAAACGTTTAATTTTTCATGTTTTTGAGGGTGGTCCGTAGATGAGAAGCCACTGCTGCACCAGACAAAAGAACACCAAGCCCCTTCGGCTCTAAGAGTCAATTAAACACAGTCAGACTAGCTAGGAGTAGAAAGTTAAAACCAGCCATCTTGCCTTACACCAATGCCATCTTAATAAAAACATTCATCAGTGGGCCAGTGTCAACATGATTTTCCCACTGAATACAATACAAGCAAAGGAAGGATCAACAAACCATGTTTCAACACAAACATTTTCTGTTTCGATAAATGAAAACATTCCATATCAAGTTTGGAGTGGTTAAGGGGTTAGTGAACACATCAATCCTTGAGCTGAGGATTAAACACACATACATGCACGCACACACATATACATATCTCAAAAGCATAACTCCAACATTCGTAATATCCTAGCTGCCTAAATTTCAGTTTTAAATCCAATAATAATAATGTGAGGAAGAATCGGGGAGAGAAATGTGCTTTAGAAAAGCAAATTAATACGTTTCTGTTCTCAGGGTATTTGTATGGTAGGCGGACAGATACATCTATTTCTCCAGAACATCATTGTTTACTCCAGTAAGCTTTACCATTATTCATTGAGATTCTACGTGGTGTAAAAGTTGTGTGGAGAACCTGCACTTCAGAAATATAAAAAAAGAAAATAAGACAATTACATTTACTTCAGATCCCCAATGTAAATTATTGGAGTCCAAAGTCTCCAATTTGACAGTGAACAAGAACTTTTGTTTTCTTTCTCTTTGATAGAAAAGTATCTGCTTCTCTTTGAGAATGGATGTTGGGAGAGAGGATAATGAAAGGGAAGAGTAGAGGGAGTGAACAGGAGATGTTGCAGATTGGAGAAGCACATGAATGAATGGAAAACTGAGCAATGTAAGAGGATAAGGGATGTGGAAGGTGAGGAAAGGAATGTAAAAAGCTGGTGGGGAAGATAAGAAGATGGTGAGCTTCCATCCACCATCACTTAAGCGTCATCTACCCTATTCACATTTTTTTCACGTACGTATCACTTCTGGCATGTCTAAGTTGACCCCCTCCATGCTTGAAACCAGGAATAGATTCTTATCTCGAGGATACCCACCGGAGATCGTTGATGAAGCGAAAAACACACACAGAATTTACAAAGAGAGTCACTGTTACACAAACAAATAAAGCTACCACTCAATAGAGAAGTGTTTGTATCTACCTTCTCTACTTCATCTCTCGCAATCAAGCAAGTGATTCTCAGATGCTGGGAACTTCTACAGTCTGAGCCAGACTTTTGAGGTATATTTGCTAATCCTCCCATTTTGCCTACAAATGATCTCAGAATTTAAAGGAGTTTCTCAAACAACCTGAATCCAACACCAAGACTTCACACAAGGCGTGTACAAATGCTTCAACTGTTCACACTGCAACAATTTGCTCACTGGGGATCATATATCCCACCCCTGGTCCTGTAAAAAAAAGATTCTAATTGAACTTTACTTCTGATTGCAATAGTCGTTTCGTGATCCACACAATACGTTGTCCATGTGTCCTACATTATGTAGGAAAGACTTAGAAACCTTTGCGTACATGAATTACTGAACATAAAAGCCACATAAGGACTAAAACTATCACTTCATCTTTAGCTGTTCACTGGCATGAACATCACCGCATGATAGCCCAGCTCCGTTTCACCATCCTTGAGATAGTGATGATACATGCCAATAGAGACATGTCAAAGCATTTGTCGGAACGTTAATCTTATTGGATACGTTGTTTGGATACTCCAATGCCCAAAGGGTTCAATGATAAACTTGAATTCTCTTGTTTTCTCTGACCCTCTTTCCAAGGAGGTAATCACACTTCTCCATGTCTTGTATTTATTATTATTTTCTTCACCTTCTTCATTCTTTCGAATGTTGCTCACATCATTTGCTTCATTATGGTTTCTACATATTTTCTGAATGTTTTTACAATCGCTTGTAGGTACATGTAAATGGTTAGTCATCTAGCATTAAGGTTTGTGTCTTTAATGTCATGAGATGTCATCTATATAACAAAAACATCTAGCTAATGTGATAAATATTTCGAAATGCACTCTTTACCTGATGTTAAGCAGTATCCTTTGGTTCAGGAGTGAATTGACTGTGCAATATATTCAGCTTTATGTCAGTCATAAATCTCCTTGTAGTTGGGAACATAACCATTCCAGACTAATGTGTTTTGATTAAATGGACTGATTCATCTTGTTGTATTCTCCTGTTGTATTTTTTGTGTAAATCAATAGGTTAACAAATGTACAATCTATTTCAACCAAACATGTATGCCCTCATACTAATGTTCACTGCTAGGTCACATTCCGAGTGCATATGTAATGCTTAACAAATGTGTTTACTGAGTAATGCACATTTTTTGTTATACTTGAATGCAGAAATCAATCATAATGGCTCTTTTAGTTTTTATATAAATGTACTGGATTGTATTTGCTCATTGATATTGTCTGCATGCTATTGCTGATTCATCTTTGGGTCAAACTCGTATTTTTTCCATGCTTGGTTCTCCATTTATATCTTTACCTTTTATCACACTATTTATTTAGTTATTCACGTTTTCGCCCATAACCTTATTTAGATACACCGTAGTACTTGTTGCACAACATTGACACTGTGCCTTTAAGTCTGGTTGATAACATTTCGGGTAGCGTACGCGCATCAAGATTCATTGCTAGCATGCCATGGGGAAAGTCGCGGTCTGGTGAAGCACAGCGCGTCACGTTGCTGAAGTTTCGGTTTATATCACAGTGTAGCTGACGAATTATTTTAGTAAGACACAAAGTGATCAGGCTTTGGTTCTCTCTCTCATTAAAAACTTGCCAGCATGTTCTGACAGCCGGTTGGGCATCAATATAGCTAATAGCAGTTAATATTTTCTGTTCAGGTTGTTTTTCCATGTGATGACTTATTAATGAGCCTGCTTTCACAATTGTTGACAGGGAGACTTCGGGTCTCGTGGCCTGTTTATTGGTGAGTTTTTGCTTTTGTCGCTAGTACTTTTATCAGTTTCATTAACACCATACGCATATGGAGGATGATGTTGGTTTCTTTTGTTTGTAGCGTGAAAGGGACACATTTGGCATAATTGTTTCATTTGGGGTACAGTAGAGCTTCCAGGCAAACGCCTTTTACTGACTAGGCGACATTGATACACTTTGAATGAAATTTGTGAGCGGTTCCACGTGGGGTGTCATTCAATAGCACTGAGCACTTTTCTCTAGGCCTGGGTGGTAAATTCCGTTCCGTTCGCAGAATTTGCGGCATTTGGGTAATTTCATGTTCCGCGGAGAACGCGAAGTTGCCCAAAATTCTGCGTTCCGCGACACCGCGAAATTTTTTGCTTGTTCGCGTTCTCAAAATGCATATTCGCAAGATATTTCCCCCCGAGCACGCAAACAGCAATTACCAACAGGAAAAAAGCATCGCGAACAAGCAATTCCGCGCATTCGCTGAATTTCTGCATGTTCACGGAGATTTTTGACAGTTTTGCTGAGAATTGCGTAACACGGTTACGCAAATTCCGCCCACCCCTACTTTTCTCTCACATGCTGCTTTTTCTTTAAACATGAAGCACCAATGCACATAGAAAGTTTTGTGCCATTTCTAAACATGGGTATTAAGAGGGGGTTTACCCAATGTAAGTCACTGGGACCTGGGTCATATTGGTACTGAGAGGGAAAGGGGTCCCAGTGAGAAATAACTAATTACCGCAAATTAAATAATAATAGTGACACTTAATGAATCTACAATGTTTTATTCACAATGTAGACATAACCAGGATATAGTTTCCAACAATGCTCATTTTGAAAAGGTTGAATAGTGCCCCTGGGAGTAAGGGAGAAGTGATAAAGTGAGGATAGTGCAGGTAGGGAGTAGTGACAGTAAAATCAGACAATAATCTGACACATTTATAAGTCAATTGAAATGTACAGACGATCATGAATCCAAATATATCACTTAAAAAACCACATGCCCCACGTAGTACATTATATGTAACAGTTTCAAATGGGGGGCTGGAAAATAGAGGACAGTTGTCGGCGTTTCGACCCACAGATGTTGCAGGAATTAGTGGAGCCCTTGCGGCGGGGTCTTCATCAGGACAGGATGGGGACTAGCAACCTAGTTATTCGGTGCTCATTTATCATTGTAGAGAACCTCCGTGTGAAGAACATGAATTCATCTTGATTATTACCACTAGCGTTATGGCGGGAATCGAAAACAGGCCCGGGGACGCTGGGCACTGGAAATCCGAAGATTTATCAGAGAGTTCAGTATCGGTTACGGTCGTCCCCACGTAGTAAACAGGCGCTGGGAGTAAATCGGGAGTCACCCGCGAGGAGTAAATCAAACCGGCGTCTTCACGGCGGGGATTATTGTCTGATTTTACTGTCACTACTCCCTACCTGCACTATCCTCACTTTATCACTAGGTGGAGGACTTTATTAATTTGCCTATTTCTTCATTTCTTTCTTCTTCTTTTTTTCATTATCTTCTTATGTCTTCACTTGTGCAGAGCTGCATTTAACTTAATGAATGTCGTTTCAAGACCTGTGAGGTCATCTACATTATCTGGATACCATTAGTAATAAGTCTTGTGCTATTGTACCTGTGCTCTTTCTTTATGTTCATACTGTTGTTGCATTTCCGTAAAAACGTAGACTATGTTTATTCACTTGTAGATTCCCCTGAAGAAGGCCAGATATTAATGCCCGAAATGCATGTATATGTACTTACCTGCTATATCTGATCACTTAGAGTAATATGTGATATACTCCACCAGAGTGTTTTAGCGTAGTGCACTTGAAGGCTATGATCTTTGTCTTAGTATCACACACTTTTTAAGTAGGGGGTGGGCTGTATCTCCCTCTTCAGGTGCACACCAATTCGATTAGCGTTGACGTTATCATTTTAATCTGCAGTATCATTGGTTAAATTGAGTGCATATCAGCTGTTATTCCTTACTTTAAAAAGTTGGCATTTAGGTGCCTTCTGCCTGTTACTGATTACACGTCTGAGGTGGGTGCCAACTGTCTACCTGCATTCCCTGTAGACAGCCACATACAAAGGCAAAGTAGATGTGACTAAATAGACATCTGCATATTGATGGTTCATCCTGAGGCAGGATGAGAGGGAGGAGCTGACACTTGCACCTGAATAGGGCTGTGTCAGTCCCCACACAAAGGGTTGCACACCCCCTCTGTAGTGAGTCTGGGGCCAGGCAGGAAAGGCAGGCCTTTGCGCAATTCAAAGCATCTCTTTGAAGTCTCTCTACTTCAAAGGCCAAATGGGGTGTATATACTGGCCCTCCAACACCATGATTTCAGAAGTCTGCTGGAACTAAGGACATTCTGCTAGGAAGAAGAGCTGCTGAGCTGTAGGTGAGACTGACACTTTGCTCTGTTGTGTTGCCCTGCTACCTGCTGATTGCTGTGCTGTAGGAGGGGTTGCCACTTTGCTACCTGCTTTGCTGCCTGCTGCTTCTTGCCTGGTTAGTGACTGCAAGGTTCAACACCGACACAGCACCTGCATCTGCAGGCCCCGGCTACAAAGTTAAAAAAATGATGTAGTACCTGCATTTTAAAGGGTTAGACTACAACGCAGGACCCGACTGTGAGGCTTGATGACGATGCATTGGCCCAACTGCGTGAATCGGAACCGACGTATTGAGTCTTCAATGGCAACGCTTTTCAATGGACCCTGCCTGGCTCCTGTATCCAGCCTGACCCCCATCTCAGTCAGCCAGAACTTTGAACTAACCCAGGTCCAGCGCTACCTCAAGTGACCCCTAAGCACTATTTGCTTTTAAGCACTATAATGCAGTTTATTCTCTAAAAATCTATATCTCAAGTTCAATTTATTGTATTTTTGTCATTTTGTTTTTGTTTTACTCAGATAATATATTATCTATTATTCTAAACTGGTGTGGATCTTTTGATGGCGTTCTCACTGTGCTACTGTAATAAAAATTAATGGGACCTTGTGTAAAGTAACTGGTACTTGTGTAAGCTGCTCCATTATGCGCTACATAAAAACTGCATAGAAATTCACAAAGTGGTAAAATCAAAGCCTTAATCTAAGAATAGAAAAGTATATCCCCATCAAGTGGTTGATTTGTACAAAGAGAAACCAGAAAACCTAGCTAAATCATAGCTTTTCTGCTCGAATTGTGTGATCTAGATAAATATTTGATTTCACCATAACTCCTTTTTCGTCATAATGGTGTGTGAAAGGAATTTCAAATATTTGAGCTCAGAATACCATCTGTACAAAATCCTATTATGTTTGATTTAATAGACTATAATGCTGCTCTATAATAATTTGGACGCTACAGGGTTTACATAAGGACTGTATTGCCTCTTAATTGACTAATGGTTTATTTCTTTAAAACTATCAGTTTCAATAAGTACTTCTCAATGCAGAGCTAAAATGTGATGTGTTAATGTCAAAGCTTCAACATGTTAAACAAATACACTTTTATGAAGTGCCTTCATAATATTTTACGTGATGTGTGTTGTATAGTTTACATAACAAACATTTTCAGGGTTCGGCCCATGCTTGGGCTCTAAGAGCCAAACCAGACTCATGGTTCGGCTCTGACTTGACACTCTGTGTTGGTTTGTTGGCTTGCCCACCTCTAATTGCTACAGAGAAAAAACTAAACAATGACTTGTGTAAGATCACCCTGCTACATATACGTTTTGTACAACTAAAAGTTCTTGGCTAACATTGGAACTAAAAATGGCCATTAAATCAAACACTTACAAAACTAATAGGTCTTGCATTTGGGACTTCTTGACTTTGCCAATCTCGTTTAGGGGTGCTGCACAGCATCCCCGATGATGTGCAGCATGGCTCAAATGTTATGAAGAAAGTAAAAGTCTGTGCTGAATCAATAACTAAAAAGGAAATAAGATCCGCAAAAGTACATATATATATATTTTTTAAATGCTATGAGGGAGCAGAAACAACGGGGAGTGGAAATAATTTGGGTCTGGAGCAAGATAGGATACAGAAGGGCCACAAAAGGGGGTATGGAGACGCCAAAGCAACATCACAAGCAGAAGCAACACATGGAGTTGGTTGGGTACACAGGAACAACATGGGATACTGAAGCAATATGGTGGATCGGAGAAACAACAATGGGAAGAAAGAAGAAGGGAGTGGGTGAGTGAAGCAACCCAGAGAGCACAGGGAAACAGGTGGGAGAAGCACACTAGCAAGTGCAACAGGGAGGGCAGCAGGTAGAAGAATACAGGTGACAGAGAGCAACATGGAAGGCAGAGGGGAAATGTAGATGAGGAAGACAGCTATCATACATATGCACCCTCATGGAGTGCTTAACAGAAATTAAAAAAGTAGTGCTTGA
This sequence comes from Lissotriton helveticus, assembly GCF_964261635.1. Taxonomy (NCBI): domain Eukaryota; kingdom Metazoa; phylum Chordata; class Amphibia; order Caudata; family Salamandridae; genus Lissotriton; species Lissotriton helveticus. The sequence goes on from NC_136069.1 coordinate 1,291,078,292, forward strand.
AAAGCAAGCAGTGGAAGTAGGGATGCCAGCCAGTACAATAAATGGAAAAGAGGCCATGCTCCATGGGAGGGACAAGCACAAGATTGACACATGTGAACAAGAATTAGAAGAAGGGAAATGAGAGTGACAGACAAATCCATCAATGGTATACAATGACGGTCTCCAAGCCCCTGTATATTCTTGATAATCCACTAAAAGTCTCCCAACAGACAGCACATTTGCTGACGAGATGGCTTGGCCTAAAAAATGTCACAGAAACTGTACAATCTGGTGATGTCATTATTTATCCTGATAAAACATACTCTTTGAAATAGTATCTATATTTTATGATGACGCAGCTTAAATTAACCATGTTTTGCTTGCTCATTTTTAGAATATAAATGCGAAGGGATTAATTTTTCATGATGAAAATGGAATAATGATATCACCCCTCTGCAGACATCTGGAAAGTCATTGCTATGTAAATGCTTAATGGATGTCGTGAATTAATTTCAATTTGCATAGCTGTGTTCACGTTCCCCATGGGATCACCTATAAATTAGTACTCTATTTATTATTCTGTCGCTAGATTGTCTGAGCTGAGGAAAGCCCTTCTATAACTACGTAAGATAAATGAACGAAGGGGGAAGGATTATGAAAGAAATATTTTAAGTAACCCCTGTACTCGTGAAGCGGTGGCACAACACAGGCCCCTGCGGCGCCGAAAAGTCCCAACACTTCAGGGGCCTCAACTTAGCCTCAGGCCAATCCGTATCTGTGAAATATGGTAACTCATGGGCCCTTCTTCATATCCTGCGCAGGGGCCATATTCTGCACTAGTCCACTGTTGTTGGCAATGCACCAGTAAATAGTTCATTACGTAAATGCGTATACATCTGAGACTTATTTTCAACATGCAGGTCACAGGTTTGGCTCCCAGGAGAGACAACTTATTGTTTCATCCTTCTTATGAATATAAAACAACTACCATATCGTGTGATATTAATTGTTTAAAACGTTGCTGAGTGCAGCACTAAAAATAATGCTACATGTTACCAGATGGCCTTTACAGTCAGCAAATTATAAGTAAGGAGTATACCCTCTAAAAAGATTCTGACATACCTAAAATATAAAATAATAAAAGAAATGAGATAGTCACACTATAGGTATCCTATTTATATTCTATTTGTTTGGGTACTTAACAGAGGCAAGTGTAAGATGACTTTGCAATAGAGCAGTGTCATCTAAGACAATTAAAACATTAGCAATCAGAACAAATTTAACAATAAGCAAGTAAGGCCTGAACCTTACACAAAACATGACCAGAAACTCTTCCACCCAGAAACAGTATTTTGAAACGCACACACCAGATTGTATAGATAAAATGAAATGACAAAAACAATGATGTAATTGATCGATATGTTAAGAAACTATCAGTAGTTTCATTACTTGATAAACCCCTGACAATTTGCTCAAAAGGTTATTTTCTGAAATGGTATGGAGTGATTCAGTGGGCATGAGTCAGCATGATATTCCTCATTATGCAGTGGAACAAGCCTATCCTAATACCGTGATGGTGACGAAGTGCGGCAATCTTAAGAAAACAATGGCGATTTTATTTATTAATTTAAAGTTTAAATCCGCCTGATCTAGGGCCCCCCGTAGTAATGATGCTTTATGCGGTGGGGAAGGATCACTGCCACAAGATTGAAAACAACAATACTGTGATAAATAATTATATTGCCAAAATTATTGATTACAAAAATCTCAAGTCCCTATACCTATAATGGTAAGCATAAAATATCGAAAAAAAATACTGTCTCACATTAATGTTGCCCAAAAATGTACAAAAATATAGTTTTGCAATATATAGTTTAAAATGATAAATCATACATATTTTAACATATAACATTATTTTAGTGTAAATTAAATACATTCATATAATATTTAATACTATATATAATATATAGGTATATAAACTTATATACACACACACATATCTGTGTGTGTATATTTATTTACATACATATATGTAATGTAAACATTATTAAAATATATATATATTCTAGATTATATTACATTTTTAGGGTATTATTTTCTAAATGTACTACTATAAGAACATATATATATATATATTACTACCTCAATGGACAAGTTTTCACTTTCGCCAAGAGGTACGATGCAGTAAAGGCGAAAGCACGTTCCAATATGGCCACCCAGCCTGCAAGAGAAGATACGGTAGCATCAGCAACTTCCTTCTCCAGCCTCAGTTCTGCGGTGGAAAGCCATTTAGAAGTAGAACAGAATCGCGAGGTAAATGTGGGGTTTACCAAACTTTCCCTAGCACAGGAGGTGGATTGCCTGTGCCAGGACCGACGCGAGACTTTAAGATCTCAAAAAACATATGCGCCAAGAAACAGCGGGCAAACCTCAAACGCTGGCAACGCCGCAAACAGCGCACCCGGAACCTCAAACGGCAACAACGCTGGCAAACAGGGACATTGGAAACGCAGTCAAAGGAAAACGTGGAAAACCAAACAAAATCAGTAGTCAGCCTCTCTAATTTGAAACTTACTCCAGCGGAAACTGCTGTGTTAAATTTGGGATTATCACATTGTCCTCCGTGCAACTTAAATTATGCTGATACACGCATGGATATATATCGATTCACACGAAAGCTTAAACTCATAAAGTTTTTTGAAGTACATCCTAAAAAGAATATTCCATCTGAGACTATATTGAATCCCTTCCCAACCAGCAGTCAGAGTCAGGCCACCTTTGATACTCTTTGGGACCTTCAAAATGAGGTAGCCTTGGAAACAACAAGAGAAGTCCCTCTGGATTTAACAGGACAACATGTTACTCCATTCAAACCCAAATCCACTTTCCAACCTATTATGGTTCGTGACAATCTGGATATATTTCAGGAGAGTGTGGTTCGTGATATGAAACAACTTTACACCACAACTAACAAAAAGAAGTTACACATTTCTAAACAAAATCGATGTTATAAACAACTGATCGCTAAATTACAAAAGGATCATAACATCATTGTGAAACAGGCCGATAAGGGCGGAAATGTGGTCCTTTGGCCCAAAGAAATGTATCTCCAACAAGCGGAATTACAACTCAATGATATTTCTTGTTACCGCCAAAGTAATATCCAGATTGTAAAGAACACGTGGATTGAACAACATCAGAAACTTCAAATTTGGAGAAGTGCTGGACTAATCACACACGATGAGTTCAGATATTTAAGAAAAGATCATCCTGTTATTCCCTCATTTTATTTGATCCCAAAGATTCACAAAGACATTGATTTACCACCGGGTCGTCCTATTATTTCGGCCATTGACAGTTCTTTGGAACATGTTTCCAAATACATTGACTTCTTTTTACAGAGCCATGTCAAGCGTCTCAAATCTTATGTTAGGGACTCTTTTGACTTTCTAGAAAAAATTGAACATTTCATCTGGGAAGAGAACATGGTATTAATGATATTGGATGTTTCATCCCTTTATACCTCGATCAGACATCATGATGGACTCAAGGCCTTGGACTACTATCTAAATAAGGATTTACTGCAACCGACGGCACACAATAAGATGCTAGTAGAAATGACTAGAATGTGCCTCGAAGAGAACTTTTTTATTTTCAATGGCGTAATCTACCACCAGGTCAGAGGTGTGGCGATGGGGGCCTGCTTCTCACCTAGCTACGCGTGTTTACACGTTGGGCTATGGGAGGAGCAGGTCCTAGTCGGCCAACACCATAATATTCTTTTTACCAACATTGCTTTATATTTACGTTACATTGATGATATTTTTCTTATTTGGAGAGGTAGTTATGACAGTGCCAGGGCCTTTGTTGATTTAATTAATGTGAACAATGTTAATTTAAATTTTACTTCCAACATGAGTTCTGATTCTATTTGCTTTTTGGATGTCGAGGTTTTTGTGACAGGCACAACTTTGAATACGAGACTCTATAGGAAGCCCAGTGCAGGGAACACTATTCTGCATTCCAACAGCCAGCATCCGGCTCATTTGATTCGGAGCATTCCATTTGGAGAAATGCTCCGAATAAAGAGAATTTGCAGTACAGATGCTGAATGTGTGGCTGCACAGGAGGCATGCAGGTTACGTTTCCTGGCCAGAGGCTATTCGCCTGAGAATCTCACCAAGGCGATCAGGCGTTCCAATTCAGTTAGCAGGCAGGAGGCATTGATTCCCAGAAATAGAAACATCAACTCTGATATATCTTTGCCAGAGGAGACCCAGACTGGTTCCCCACGTGTAATCTTAATATACAATCGTCAACATGGAGCCCTTTTGTAAAATTCTAAATGACAACTGGAATTTGGTCCGAAGTGATCCAGTGATTGGTCACAAAATGGATCCTAAACCAGTATTAACATACAGGAGGTCCCCCTCTATGTCTAAAGCTCTAGTTAGCAATACCTTAGAGCCTAAAGCCTCTACCACTTGGTCAGCTCTAAAGAAGGGTTTTAAAGTGTGTCCACACTGTAAAGCCTGCCGATTTGGTAGCAATCGGACGCACTTTAAAAGTCCCTTCCATGATCATCCTACTGCTATTTCCAAGTGGCTCACCTGCAAAACTGGTTACGCTATTTATGTGTTGGAGTGTCCATGTGGGCTCCAATATGTGGGCAGTACCAAACTGCCCGCCCACAAACGGATACTCCAACACATACGCGCAATCACAGGACATGATCAGAATTACCTGGTTGCCAGGCACTTTCAAGAAAAACATGAAGGCATACCTGATAGGCTCCAATTCTTTTTAATTGACTGTGTCGAAGTCTCAAGTAGAGGAGGTGACCGTGAGGCCAAACTCCGTCTTCTTGAGACAAGATACATTTTGGAGCTTAACACAAAAAATCCCAATGGTCTCAATGACAGAGAGGACCTTTATACCTGTCTTTAGAAACATTCAGTATGCCCATAAGACCTGTCCGGATGTTTCTCTTGATTTATTTTTTTGTTCCCCCTCATTAGTTCCCGTTCCGTACGGATTACTGTATATAATTATAATGAAATGAACTCTTATGAGTAACTTGATTTTAATTTGTATTTTAGGAATTATCTGTCTTTAACTCTAGCACTTTATTGAGAAAATTGCACAATCACTATTTTGCACTTTATACATTTTTGGCAGACATTGTGACTAGCCCACTAGGGCTCTATTTAGAATTTTGTGACATATTGTCTTATGAATTTGGATCAACGCTGCTGCTTTGAATTTGCACGGATCGACTTTATTCATCATACAAACCGAATATATTTGATTATGAGCCATCGCTCTTGCACATAGATGAAACTATTTATCGTGTATATATATTGTCAATATATTGTTCTATTTTTGTTTGTGATATGGAAAATTGCTTTTATATTTGCCAAAGCGTATATTTCCAACTACATTACTTTTAAAACACCACTATTTGATGTTTTGTAAAGACATGTTTCTATGACTTCTGTCGATTACATGATTGCAGCGTTTTATAACTCAGTATTGTTTCCATTTTCATGTCACGTAATTATGCACTGTCACTTTAAAAGTTCTGCTTACTGCTATGCAGTTTGTCATGTGATCAAGCCTTCTCGAAGGCGAAACGCGTCATGGCGGCAGCGCTGGCTTTATTTGATTAAATCACTCTGCACCAGCACCTTTGGGTCGACTCTTTGTTGCTTTCTATCGGCATGGTATCCTGTGTGGTGTCCTGCAAGCGGCAAGTTTCTTTATTTATATATATATATATATATATATGTATATATATATATATATATATATATATATATATATATATATATATATATATATATATATTGTATATATGAAACAAAAAAATATTAACAAATCAACTGCAAACACATAAACACATTAAATACATTACCAAATTGATTAAGTAAGAAATATATATATATAAAATAATAAACAAATGAATAATAATAATAGATATATTTAAACACTACTAAGAAAAGTATTTAAGTCTGGAAATAATAGGCATGAAAATGTAACTTTCAGAGTGGCTACATTTACTATTCCCACTACAAAAAGGTCAACAGTAGGGAAAGTATTGATTAGGAAGGGTAAGTTTTTCTATTCCATCTTCAGTCGGTGAAACTATAGGGAAAGCTTTGGACTTCATACGGGCAAGATTTACTATTCCCACTCCAGTCTGTGAAACAGTAGGAAACGCTTTGGACTTCGGAGGGATTACATTTAGTTTTCCCACTCCAGCCTAAGCAACAGTAGGGAAAGCGTTGCACTTTGGAGGTTTAAGATTTACTATTCCCACTCCAGTCTGTGCAACTGTAGGGAAAGTATTGGACTTCAGAGGTGTAGGATTTACTAGTTCCACTGCAGTCTGTACAACAGTGGGTCAAACATTGGACTTTAGAGGAATTAAACCTACTTTTCCCACTCCATTCTGTCAACAGTAGGGAAAGCATTGGACTTCGGTGGGGTTACATTTTCTATTCCCACTCCAGTCTGTGAAACAGTAGGGAAAGTGCTTCACTTCAAACATATTGCATATTTTAGTAACCCTATTAATTTAGAACAAATATGAACATTTAAATCTGAACATTATTCTGAAGGGGGAGGCTGGGCCATCGTTTCAGGGAGCAGCACAGCTGCATGCTAGAGGCCGTCAACATCGCAGCTGAAGGTTGCAAGGAGGGGCACTTTAAAATTCTGTGATTCTAGTGGGGGTGCTGATGTACCATCCACATGGTCCCAAAAAGCAGTTAATTCTGAACTGGCACCAAGTACTTGAGCTCTTTATCTCTTGTAGTAATCGTGCCATTCCGGGGGATTTTTACTTATAGTAGGAAGATAAAAGTGACCGTAACACAAGGGCTTTCATTGATCCTATGCATAGTTTCAGCTTTAGCCAACAGGTAATATCTCAACTTACAAATCCAGACACACGTTGGATGGGATCTTTTTCAATGAAGAGACTCTGACTGTAGGTGATTGTCTGCCGTTAAGTTGATCTGACCACAGTTTGGTAATGTTTAGTGTACACAAGGCACATGTGGTGGAAAGCACGTTGGGCACCACCAAGAACATCAGAAATTGGAGAAAAATCGCGGCATTCAATTTCTCTGATGCCCTTGTTAAATTAGAAGAAAAGGTCCTTAGGGCTCCCGACTCATCAGCAGAGAATTTTAATAAATGGGTTACGCGGCTATCAAAGAGGGTGCCCTTCTGGTTAGAGCTTTCCCTAAGGGTAGGAAGAAACCATCTGCCACCTAGGGCTTGCTTTACAACCCCTGCCTGCCCAGAGTCCTGCAGTTGGTCCCTGATCTTATTGTGGAGGCCCATGAGATGATCTTTTATCAGTTTTAGAGTCAGGGCGGTACCCGCAAGTTTGCAACAGGCAGTTGTCATCCCTCTGAAGAAAAAGCCTGATGGAGATTCCAGTGCTTTAAAAACTTGCACCTGATCTCCTTGTTGCCTGCTCCAGCTAAAATCCTGGAGAAGCATATTACCCAGGAATTTGCTCAGTGTCTCCTGTACAGTGAACTCCTGGACTCTTCCCAAAACGGGTTCAGGAGGAATCACAGCACCGAATTGGAGCTTATAGTGACTGCTGATTCCATTCGAAGGCAAGTTGATCAGGGAGGTGCAGCTATCCTGGTACTGCTAGACCTGTCTGCAGCTTTTGACACCATATCACCATCTCTGGCAGTGCAACGTCTGAATCAGGCCAGGCTGAGTGATGTGGCACTTAACTTGCTGGAGTCCTTCCTGTTGGATAGGACACTCATAGTCAGTTGTAGGGACTTCAGAGCCAAACTCTTTCAGCTTCCCTGAGGGGTCACTGAAGTTTCGTCCCTAAGCCTTACCCTATTTAATTTGTATGTCGCCCCTCTGGCGAAGTTTGTGCATTTTTTCAGTTTCCATGAGCTGTCCTATGCGGATGACAGCCAGATCATCCTTTCCATCTCTGATGACTGGGAAGAGGTGGCTGACAGGTTTAGGGCTTTTATGGTGGAGATCAGCAGGTGGATGAGGGATAACTGGCTCAAAATGAACTGGGAGAAAACTGAGATTGTGGTGTTTAGAATGGATAGCTCGAACCGATGGTGGCCAGAAACGTGTGGTGCTTTACCTGTTCCGGCAGTTGTGGCAAAGAACCTGGGTGTGATATTTGATAACACCTTGACTTTCGACACCCAGGTTAATTGAACAGTGAGCTCCTGCTTCTGGATCATAAAGACCATAAATAAAATTCTGATGTTTCTCCCAAAAGAGCTTAGGGTGTCAATAGTCATTGCTCTTATTACCTCTCGCTTAGGCTACTGTAATGCCCTGCATCTAAATGCCAACCAGTACTCACTAAACAAGCTCCAGATCATCTATAATGCAGCAGCAAATTTTGGTCTTGGGACTGCTAAAACATTTTTTACTCAGGGAGGGATTGAGATTGAGATCCCTACACTGGCTGCCAAGACAGAAACTTGTGTTTTTTAAAAACCTTTTCTTGGTTCACAAGGCTCTCCATTGCAGGGGTCGACTTGTCTCAGGAAAGCCTTTAATTAGTGAGGAATCTGCGATCAGCTGGGTAAAGTAAGGTGATACTATCTAGGTGCAGGAAAGCCATGTGGGGTAATGGGTTTTCTCAGTGGCAGCCGCCAGGCTGTGGAACTCACTCCGGGAACACATCAGGTGCTTAGACTTGTACCTGAATTTTTCTTAGGCAGGTGAAAACGTGGTTCTTTTTGAACTAGTCCCAATTATCAGATAGTTGAGGTTTTCTCTGCTTGAGTTCTCTCCTTTCACACAGTTTCCTCCGGTTTAGCACGTTGATGCCTTCTGGTTTAACACGCTTGAAGAATGCTACAATTACGGTTAATTAACCCCAAAAAATACAATTAAACAGAAAATTAGTCATGTTATATGATTATTAAACAGTTTATAATTAATTATCAATTAAAAAATGTTATTTATTATTTACTTAATTCATTTCCCTCACTATACCCATACAAACCTAGCAACCCACAACTAAAATATAACTAAAATAAATCATTATTACATAATGTACATAATTAATTATCAATTAAATAATAAATAAATGATTGATAATTAATTATCACTGCATTAACTCCCCATCCTATATTCCTACAAACCCAACAGCCCACACCTATAACTAATGTATAAAGTTATTTCACAAGTTAAATATTAATCAATTAAATAATTATTAATAAATTAAACATTGATTATTAGTTATTCATTAACTTCTCATCATATACCCCTATAAATCTAGCAACTCACATCAGCACTATAAATTACTATTAGTAATTACATTAAAAATGATAAACCATTTAAATTATAAACTGTAAATAAAAATATTATTACCAATTATACAAACAATAATAACATAATAAAGTAATATATGAACTAAAACATATTAAGATAAAAAACAATATTTTTTGCAACTATATTATTGAAAATATTATTAACAACATGTCCTAACAACGAATTTACCTGAAAAGATCGATATTCTAGTCAACATATTTCTGCATCACAATATTTTAGTATCTCAATATTTTCTTTCCCGATATTCACAACTCAATATTTTGTCCAATACCATGGGGGGAAATAGAATAGTAAGGATATGCGAATGAATAAATAGAATGCAGAAAATACAGCCTAAATATGGGCCTAGAATTTAATTACAAAGATGGGTTTTTTAGCAAATGTATGAAGACAGGACTGTAAGCAGTAATGCTTGCCGTAAAGCAGGATAGGAATAACGAGTCCTTAGAAAGGTTATGTTTGTAGAACCAATGTAAATACAGCAAATATTGGTAATGGAAGGAATGCATAAAGAGGTGTGGCTAAAGAAAGGAAGATATAGACTTCAGAGAGCAGTGACGACTGGGACGGCTACTGGGTAATACAGCTTCAGTATGGGTCCATAAGAAAGAGGTGACAATAGACTGTGGCTATGCAGTGACCACTTGACACCTGGTTATGAAAGTTGGGTATGTGTGTGTGTGGCATGGAATACCCTTCGCCATTGGGGAGGGAGATGCCTGTTCGGTGGGTGCATCCTTGGGATGACTGGGAAAGGGACTATTGCTTCTTAACCTGAAGTTTCTTAATGCATAATCTAATAAACTCGAAGTGTTTGTTGAACAGCAGAGATTTCAAGTGTCTCAACTAGGCACTGAGGTGACTCGTTGTGAATGTTTCAGCCTTATAAAAATACATCTAATGTCAATGAGAAGGCATTGTATGAAGATAAGAAACCGAACAATATGGTCAAGAATATGTTTCACGGACACGAATCCGACTTCTGCATAGAGGAGTGCTTTGACGGGGAGTAGTTGAAACTTAACAATACTGATGAAAAGGGTGTTCCCAGATTCTAGTCTGGACAGGGCCATAGCTTTAATTCCCTCCCATCAGATTATGATGGTCCCAGCTGGTTTTGAGTATATTTTGGCCATTTTTCACATCATCAAAAACATAAAGTTTTAGCACTGTCAGTGATATTATGTTAGTGGCAGATATATCACATTTTGTGAATGTAGACATCCGTGTGGTTGCAGAAGACATAAAATGAATTCAGTATCTGGCTGATTTAGTCTGAGACATTTTGTTGTATTTTTCCTAGACTGGTGAGAGTTGAACAGTACTTGACCCAGAGTACCAATACGAAACCTAATGTGCAGTTGCTTGTCCAGAGTATATTCATGTTAGGCTATGCCTTTGTCAAGTAGTTGTACACCACCTGCCTCCGTTTATACACTCAAAGTGTGGGCAATGAGTATCAAGCCTTAGAGAATTTGAGGTGGAACATGGATGTGTATCTTCTGATGGTGTCCACACAGCTCCCAATAACATTAGCAAAGAATGGGAGACTAGTTATCTCCTGACAGTCGATATCCTGGCTAGCAGTATCTTTGGCTGAGTGTGGCCTATACAGTGAATGATTTGTCATCTGCTTGATAGTGCATGATTACCTTTGTAGTCAAGTCTCTCTGTAATTTTTGAAGGGATATTTTGCATCAAGGATGGGTCTTTTGTGTGCTCTCTTACTAGCCCAAAAGTTCTATAGAATTGTGAACCAGCTGGAGAATAATTGCACTAATTTCTTAGGTTTATTTTCCCTTTCCTTTAAGAGCGTGATAGTCTTGATAATCATGTACAAGACTTCACTCTAACAAGAGATGACTAAGTTAGGTTGAAAGACAGGGCAGGAGAGTGTCTATTGTATACCTAACACACCTAAATCCATGTTTTTGTGTCCCTTATCCAGACTTAGGGCCTGATTTAGACACTGGCTGATGGAGTACACTCCGGTGAAAAGTGAGTGTGTAGATGGTGAAGACTACTCAATATCTGATACCTGAATACATCTCCGATGCCCCAATGGAGTCAGGCCCGTTGTAGATTTGCCCAAATGTCTGCATGTCCTATTTAGAGTTGTTGAATGCATGGGCAGTTTTTGCTTTCACATACCGCCAAACCTTTAAATCTATCCCATGGCATTGGAGAAAATGTCCATGGAGAGGTGGGCATTGGTTTCTTTTCATTTTCAAAAACAAGATCCAGATTTTAGAACAAAAAGAATTGTTGAATGCTTGATGTATTGCTCCATCATGTTGATGGTGTCATCCATCATACTTTCAATGCATTTACAGAAACTGCCATTCCTGGATAGGCAAGGTGTTAGAATTGTGGTTGCTGGTTGACTAGGGTGCAAGCAATGGGCAAGCAGCAACCACAATTCTAGTCAGGTTAAGGCACAAGCAAACCCTAAAATAACCTGTTCTCAACCCCCGGTAGCTTGGCACAGAGCTGTCAGGCTTAACTTAGAGGTAATGTGAATAGAATGTGTGCAACACAGTGAAAACACCACACAAAAAGATTCACAGCAGGTTAAAAAAATAGAGCGTAATTTAATAAATAAAAGAAGGCCAAAACGACAAACAGCCAATTAGTAGAACCGGTGATATTGAATGTTAAAGTTTTTAAGAAAACAGCACCAAAAAGCACAAAGCGCTAACTGTGGATACCTGGTCTCGCTGGACCGGAATAAAGTTACAACTTCGGACCAACCACGATGGAGTGGAGGCCGGCTACAGGGACTCCATTAGGCCTGCTGATCAAAGTACATTAGATCCTGGTTTGCACAGTCTTGCGAGGATTAAAGATTCATCACGCAGCTGAAGAGATGCATCAGTTCCAAAATGCAGCGAGGCTGCAATGTGGAGTCTGGCATTGTCATCAAGGTTGCCTTTGAGGGGTGTGAGTGCCTGTGCAGAGGATGCGTCACACAGTGGCAGGTATGAAGGCATTGTGGGTTGCTGTGGCCATGTTGGTCTTTGCGACATGTACAATCCACGCAGCAGCGGAGATGCATCGGTTATGTTTGGGGTTGTGCCTCACTGCAGAGGAGATGTGTCAGTTTTGCTGGGTCAACAGAGGCTGGTAAAGCACCTTAATTACACTTCCAATGGTCCCGAACTCAGTTGGCACCACATGGCAGGGTGGACTTACAGATGACAGAGTCCAGGTGCAGATGCAAGGGGTTGTTAGAAGCCTGTTGTGTCCTTGATGCTTTAGATTAGGAGGCCACTACTATCCCTTGGAATAACTGGATTCTAGGTTCTGGGTTTAAGAGATGCAAGTCCCATCCTTCTCATCAGGCAGAGGCAGCAGGTCAGCGAAAACAAAGCAGGAGTCCAAGAGAGTGCAGCCCAGTAGAGTGGCAGTTCTTCAGCAGCACAGCATTCTTTCTTCCTGGCAGAGTAGCCATTGGTCCAGAAGTGTACTGAAGAGTTGGTGTCCGAGGTCCTTCTTTAATACACAGTTGTGCCTTTGATGTGGAGAGAAGCTTGTAGAGGCATGCCTTTGTAGTGAAAAGCCCTGCCTTCCTAGTCCTGGCTGCAGCCCTTCCTGTGGAAACAGGACATAGCCTCTTCAAGTGGAAATCTATTTGTCCTATCCTGCCAAGTGGTGCCAATCCAGTCCTGGGCCCTTGAAAGGTGATTTGTGCTGTCCAGAACCATTAACAATGATGCAGTGCCGACTTTGTGCCGATCAGAACTGATGCATTGCCCTTCAATGCCAACGCAGGAACTGATTCACAACATCACTCCTATGGAGTGCGTGGCTTGACAATGATGGACCACGCGGTACGACGATGAGGCAGCACCTGCATTGTAAAGGGGTTCGCCAATGAAGCCTTCCTTGCATGCGTGGATCAGAATCAATGCATTATGTCTTTGATGTCGACTCTTGCTCTATCCAAGGTACTTTTTCAGCGCGACCTGCATGAGTCCTGTAGCCTGCTTGCTCTCCATTGCCTTTGGCCTAAACTTTAGATTTAGCCTGGTCCAGCACGACCTCAAGTAACCTCTAACAGCTATTTGACTCAAAGCACTAGATTTTGATTTAATCTTTAAAAATGTATACTTCCGGCTCTACTTATTGGAGTTTTGTTATTTTGATCTTGTTTTACTATGAAAAATATAATCTATTTTTCTAACCCTGTGTGGAGTATTTTTGTTGTGTTTTTGTTGTGTTACTGTGCATGTATGTTGCACAAATACTTTACATATTGCCTCTTTAGAGAAGCTGACTGCTCTGTGTACCAGAGGGTGCACACAGGTTATCTTTTAGCGGGTATCTAGCTTACCCTGGTTAGAGTGGTGGTTCCTGCATGTACATGTTACACACTCTGGCAACCAGAAACCTCAGTTCTAACATTGGTGATCAGCGGTGAGGGTTGGATCTGTGTTTGTGCAATACTATATAGTAACTCATTGTTCACTACAACTCTATACTAAGACCAATTCAAACCTTTTTCAATTCTCCCTAAATTGACATCTTTGGTTTTTCCAAAAGTCTTTTTGCCACATACTCATTTTTACCTGCAATGTCTGTGGCTTTATCAGGCAATGTGGAATTCAAGCTGGCTAATCTGGAAACCTACACAGTGGCCCAGCTCAAGGGGCTTTGCCAGGAAAGAAGGATGTTCACTAAGGGAAGTGCCAAGAAGATATGGTTTCAGAACACCTTAGGAGCATGGGCAGCAGCCCACCAGAACAATCCAGAGTATCAGGATGAGGGGTCACAGTCGGAGGAGGAATTGAAGCAGAACCTTTCTGAAGGTCTTGTCATACAGCCTACTGATGTGGGGATAACATCCTTGCAGGACTGGAAGTCCAACAGTGTGTCTTCAAGTAACTTGTCCCCAGAGGAGCTGGAAGACAGGAGGGTGGAGAAAAAGCTGAAGCTAGAGCTTGCAAAATTGTGATTTGAGAAACAGCTGGCCATGAAGGAGAGAAAAATGGACCATGAACTCAGCATGAGATAGATGGATAAAAGAGCCCTCAAGTGGGGTCCAGCGACAGGAATGGTGACAGCATACCTACATTGTCCACCGATGAGTCCTGAGTCAGGATATCCAAGGATACCCAAGGATTTGGTGAAAGTTATGTGGTGGAGGATGACATAGACAAATGGTTTGCAGCCTATAAAGTGCCTCTAATAATGCACAAGGTGCCAGAGGATTTCTAGGATGGCAGTTTATGCTAGAAGGACTTACTCAAAATGAGTACTCTCTCTGGACACTTCCGAAGCAAATAGCTGCCTTTGATGTCGTTTGGCATGTGGTGAACACGCCAAAGTCATCAGGTTGCCAAGGAAGGGTTGGGGATGGAAGTGGAAGCGCTTCCACTACCATACCCAGTGTGGGCTTGTAGGGGGCAGCCCACGGGGGAGCGCAAGCACCTCCCTCACGTGCCAGTGCTAGGACATAAGGGTTACGTCCTTGGCACAGCACCACCACTGCCGAAGACGTAACCATGACATCCTTGGGACACAAGGGGTTAAATAAGTAATTGTTGTTATTATTATTATTATTATTATCATTAGCAACAGCATTATTGGTGCTTTGTTATTTTAATTATTGTTGTTATTATATTTAATAGTAACAGTAGTCGTAGGAGTAATAGTAATGTACCTCACACAGCAAATTGGCATGTCTCTTGCGGGTTAGGTTTTGATATTATAAGGGATAAAGTACCCCCTGTCATATATTATAAGGATACTGCAAGTCACCACGTAGTTCCATAACCCTATAGAGGAAGGAGACTGAAGATCAGGATCCTTTATAAGGTTATGGAACTTCAACGTGACTTGAAATATCCTTATCACGTACGCTAGGGGGACATTATCCATATAATACATGTTCACACCACATCACCATCACCTTTACCACAAACAACTTAAAACCTCTGTGTGTAGCTCTTTCCTATGAAATAGCCAGCATGTTTGCAAACATGAAGAATACAAATAAAACCACTAGTGCAAACAAACACACCAAAAACCTGTTAGTTATTTGTTGCACTCTGATATTAGAAACTACTGAACACTAGTCAGTTTGTTTTCATTTATAAAAAAAAGCTGCAATAGTTTGGAATGTGTAGAAGCATGCAGAAATATTCTAGCTTTTCTCTAGCTAAGCAGTACAAAAAAAAATAACGTGCTCTCTCTGCTTGTCATTGTAAGCCAAAAATAGAGCAGAAGAAAGAAAAGGAACATTCGGTATTACTGCTTTTCACAACTGCTTCAATTATGTTCCATGACCTGACTGCCTTTAACCTCGGCTGCTGGCTCTGACAGCAGGCTTTGTGACTTCAGCATAAAATACTACAAACAAAGACCTAGTCCTAAAGGCAATAACACTTCTAGACCATTAAACACTCAAGGATTGTCGGAAAAATCATTCCAGATACACCTCTAACTCTAGAGATTGATACTGTGTCTCAGTCTGTTGCCATGATAAAAAATAGCCATACTCTGATTGGTATATTACACAACAACACAGGACGTACATTCACTAGAAGGACGACAAAAAAATTGTGAAATAGCTGGAAATCACCTCACGGGCGCACCACCAATGGGACCCCTGGTTGGTACTCACCAGGATGGCCCTGTTCTCATCATTGGTGACAACCAGCTTAACGTAAACGTGTCCAACACCCAAAGAAACAGTGAATGGTGCAGTGTACATACAACTTATATGTGAACAGGACTGACAACATTCAACATATACCACGAACAATACTGTGCATACAAGATACAAAAACTTTTATTTACGCTTTTCTTGTTGCAAACAGTACACACTTAAACATAAAAAAGTGAGTAGCGAATACTACCTATCGACTCGCACTCTACTTACAGCCGACATGTTTCATTGCCTTGGTTTTTATCAGGCAATTTCTTCAGGGCAACCACTATTAAACTGCCACTGCCACTGTCACTGTGTTTATTGTGCTGTAAATCAAGAAGGAAACTGCGTTTCAGAGGCCGTCATATCTTGCCTACTGATCACCCCGTATGTATTATGCAAAGATGGATAATAATTACCTAGTTGGCCGGTCTGATTTACAGCACAATAAACACAGTGACAGTGGCAGTTTAATAGTGGTTGCCCTGAAGAAATTGCCTGATAAAAACCAAGGCAATGAAACATGTCGGCTGTAAGTAGAGTGCGAGTCGATAGGTAGTATTCGCTACTCACTTTTTTATGTTTAAGTGTGTACTGTTTGCAACAAGAAAAGCGTAAATAAAAGTTTTTGTATCTTGTATGCACAGTATTGTTCGTGGTATATGTTGAATGTTGTCAGTCCTGTTCACATATAAGTTGTATGTACACTGCACCATTCACTGTTTCTTTGGGTGTTGGACACGTTTACGTTAAGCTGGATGTCACCAATGATGAGAACAGGGCCATCCTGGTGAGTACCAACCAGGGGTCCCATTGGTGGTGCGCCCGTGAGGTGATTTCCAGCTATTTCACAATTTTTTTGTCGTCCTTCTAGTGAATGTACGTCCTGTGTTGTTGTGTAATATACCAATCAGAGTATGGCTATTTTTTATCATGGCAACAGACTGAGACACAGTATCAATCTCTAGAGTTAGAGGTGTATCTGGAATGATTTTTCCGACAATCCTTGTGTGTTTAATGGTCTAGAAGATATATTGCCTTTAGGACTAGGTCTTTGTTTGTAGTATTTGAATTGAGTGGAGGGCGACCTAGCCCGGTATTTCCCTCTTGACTCCCATTTTTTTGGATGCTTTGTGACTTCAGCAACCAGCTGTAAAAACTTACAATAGTCGAGTTCTGACATCTTTTCTTAATAATAATAAGTTGCTGATTATAAAGAAATTAGAGAGAGTCAACTATACAGGGATTACAGAATCCCATGTATTTTAAACAAATTGTTAGTACTCCATGGTAGAACAGGAAGTTTTTGTATGACTTTCTTTATCAAGACTGGATACGATTGGACACTGCAAGATTCTGATACAATGATTCTCTACGTTGGCCCTTGTGGCATATATTAGAGTCAACGGCCTCCGTATCTCTAAAGAATGAGGAACTGCAGCAGAAATGACTGTTTCTGCGTTATTTTTCACATGTTTCTTTAACCTACGGGCCATTCTTCACATACATAATTTTAGGTTTTACATGGCAAAGTTTTTCCTTTCAAATACATGAGTGTGTTGAAGTACCATAGATAGATCCCGATTCGGCTAGTAGCGGCTGTTATTGGACATATTTGGATTTCCAAGGCATGCATAATTAGGACCAAATGGTAGAATTGACAATAATAATTTGTAATGATAGGAATAATTTAGCTATTTTATTAATTATTTTGAACACCAAAAAGAATTCTGATCTAGTACCCACACATCAAAATTATTACATATTAATAATAAACTGCTTTATGTCTGACTGTTGATGCCCATGATCTGATTAAGCTCTTGCATCATATTTTCAGGTACAAAGATCTGGCTGACACAGAAATGGGAGAGAAAACAAAGGTGACTCCTGAGGAAAAATGTCATCATATTCTGCTAAAGTGTAAGCTTCAGGGAAGCCAGGTTTGTAATAAAATCTATTGCTCAACATATGAGTGATTTAAATGTTTAATTGTCAGATAACTGAAATCAAAATCATAAATGCATCATTAGTTTGCTTCGAGCTTAATTTATCATTGATAAGTAAGAACTCTAATGCCTAAAACAATTAAGCTTCTCTCCCTTCCCTGCTTTGCATTGTCTTGTCCTATTATGAGGGTGTGAGAAGACTGTCTTCGTTATACCATGCAAGACACCAGTTCTGCTTTTGGTCTTGATGCTACTGGAAATGTTATTGGTCCAGTCTCCGAATCTGACATTGGTTCTTCTCCAACATTTTCAGCATTTTTGTATTTGTGCAAGAACACCACGTAAAACTGCAGGCACTTCTAGACATTTTTCAAAGTGGGCATTGGTACTTCAAACATATGGAATCATTTACGGGGCATATAGTAATTTTGTTGCAGATGTTTTCTTTCACACAAGCGCTCGTTGTGTCTCTGGCACCAACATAATGTGTGTTTTTCCTTTTTAAATCCTTTTTCCACTTTACATGTGATACCCAATTTAATTTTCTAACCGTACCTTTCCTTGGAGGGCATCACTCACATCTGTGCAATCAACGTGTCACTTAGATTACCCTCACTCATTTTAATTCCATATGAGTTAGAGCTGATGGGTGTTTTACTCATTGGATCCGTAAATCAATGGAGCAAAAGCATTTAACAATTGTGATTAGAAATCATGTTTCATTTTTAGAGCACATTGTGCATCTATCTTGCATATTATATATACCTGGGTGATCCAATCCTTACGTTGAAGAGGGTTGGGGTTAATCCATCTTCTACTGATCAATCTCATATAGCTTGTTAAAAGATACTTGCCATAGATCCTCCAGTGGTTCGTCCGGCAAGCATCACTTCTAGATCACATAAGGTGGAGGCTTCCTTTGGTCATCAGCTTGTCACAACACTTTGTATCACGTTGCCACCTCTTTCCTTAAGTCTGGGTTTTAAATGCTTATTTCAATATCCATTTCCACTTTTAATGCATGCATATGTGCTGCCATCCATGATAATAACTGGAGCTATTTAAACTTAGAGAGTCTTCTGTCCATTTTAACAGCAGTTCAGAGCACGATTTTAGTTTTGTGTCTTTAAGCAAGTCATCACAATTTTAAATCCTGGCACAGTGAATCTTTAAGACACTCAGCAATACCAGCGGAATCCCAGTTAATTATTAGAGCTGAGTAATAGTGAATCCTCTACCTAACTGTAAGGTCTAACCTGATTTTGACTGCTGTTTTTAGGACCTTTAATCTTACTTTTTTTAAACATTTAAAGTCACCAAACATAAAGAGAAATCCTGAGATAGTTCCATTTGCCTCTGTCGTCGTTTTCAACATAACACCTATCGCTGTTTCAGTAGTCATACTCAAAAGTGACCTTATTGTTTTAAATGTAAATGCCCAACAATATAATTAAATATCGGGAAACTGGAAACCTCCCTTCTGAGTTTTTTCTGGACATTATTCCAAGCTATACTAGTTGCCTTTGCCCCTCAAATGAAACTAATTAGCAAATTGTATTTTGTGGATATTTTGTTATCAGCAAAAGTGAGAGAGATATTGTTAAACAATATTTTAGGAAGAATACTCATTTTCATATCATTATTTCCCCATAGCTCGTTAAAGGTAAATTCAGCCATATCTTGGTTGTTTTTATAATTTCATTTGAAATGTTACCTAACTTATTTTAAGGTATAAAGTCGATCTTGTGGTCTACCAAGGTACCTAAATAACTCACCTCCTCCTTCACGAGACTACTTCAGTAATCATGATTCCATACCATGATCTCTGCCTTCTTCATATTCATGTGTCTCTTGATAGCCTACAAAATATTTAGCTAGGTGGTCAAATCTCTGGAGAGTCATTTGGGGATTTGTAGTTCATAATATCAAGTCATCGATATAAAGACCTATTTTCTCTGTGGATCCCTTTGACTCAAAATGAAGTATCTGTTCATCCTTTGTCACTAGTTGGGCTAAAGATTTAATATACACATCAAAAAGGAGAGGGGATGGAGGCATCCCTTCCGGGTTCGTCTCTTGATAGGTATATTACCTGAGACATTTCTGTTAAAGAGAATTTTGGTTGAGGATTCTTTGTATAGGAATTTAAGTGCTTCTATAAAAGGCATTGGTTTTCCAGATTTTTTAAGACAGACCCACAAATGTTGCCATTTTGAATCTGGTCAAATTTTTAGCTGCAGCAAAAGTAAGAATTGCGAAGGGAACCTTGTAAGTTGTTGCCAGGTCTATAGAGCTGAGTAATAAATGAGCTAAGTCTAAGTCACACGCAGAGGGTATGGCCTCAATACTATCAACAATGCTCTCAATAGACTCTCCAAAATCAGTAGGTCAAATACTCTCAAGGACAAGCTTAATAAAGGTGGCACTGAGACTGTCCGCCTAGTCATTGACTGCAACACACTTGCGCAGACTCTTACACAGACCATGAAAAGACACTGGCACTTACTCCTTGATGACAAGTCACTATAGAATTTCACATCATAAAGGCCAGAAATAGCATACCGTAGTGGCAGGAGCTTGAAAAATATTCTGAGTTTCAGTTACCCAAGCAGGGAGTGACAAGAACATAGGCTTACATCGCACACTGTATGTTTTTTTCAAATGTGGCCACTGCACCATGTGCAGATGGGCCATGGACAAAAAGAAACAATTCACTGTTCCCAATAGCAAGGCATACAAGATTGACGTCAACATTACCTACTACACAAAATATGTGGTCTATGCCATTGAATGCAAATGCAAACAGAGGTATGTTGACAGTACCATCAAGAGTATGAAGGGCAGTATTGGCGAGCATATGAGGGCTGTTAAGCAGGGGGACACCAGATACCCAATAGCCACGCACATAGCCGAATGTGCAATCCAGGATAGTCACAGAGCTTTTAACATTTATGGCTTCGATTTTATATCTAGAGACCCCAGAGGAGGCAATACAGAATTAACACTCAGAAGAAGGGAGGCACTATGGATCATGAGCCTTGTCGAGTTGGGTCTGAACACCAATCACGAATTGCAATACTTTCTTGGAGACTAACACAATGTGGCTTCTCATATGGTACCAGTTTGGGAGGGATTGATGCTTGGCCTAGTCCGGAAGAATGTTTTACTAATGAACTAACTACGTATTCCCAAAACATTGAATGTATATCTCTCTGATTTATACTGTATGTGTCGACTGGGCTCTGAACTTGTTACAAATATACATGTCAAAGAACCATTTATATGATGTAAACTGTCTACAGTCAGGATGCAGTACTCTACACTTAATGTGCAAACTCACACAAGTTGGGGTGTGCATAAAGACCAGCCACCTTATGACCACAGTAATAAGGGACACATGGGATAGATCTGTGGGGCATTATACTCTTTGAGCTGGTATTCCCAAATATTTGTCGCTTTTGCGGGTCACAATGTGTATATTTATCTACCTGTTATCGCACAGTAATGTTTGCTTTACACCATATGCCTATCCTTTGCTTGGACACGGAATCTAATATTGCAACAACTCTTATGGTTGTGGAGTTAGCCTGCAACACTATTTATGGATGCAGGGGATTTCCTATACTCCTACACTTATTTTACTCCTTGGATTACCCTTATGTTGCCAACAGCCAAAGAGACAATAGGGACACTAACGATGTGCATCCTCAAAATACCATTGTCTGTAATTATACAGCAATTTGTATTCATTTCACCCTTTTTACTTTCTTTCTGACGACTGACATACAACTTGACTGACGTTACTCGAGGATCAAATGAAGTGTAGAACTCTGATAAAATTAGCTACATAGTCATACTGCTACAAGGTAGCGGGCCCCAAAAGCAACTTTCTGAGAAATTCTTAAAGTCTGCCCTTTATTTCGCCAGCCTATTGCGTTCAGTTAAGGAACATCCGGTTGCTACGTAGCCACACACTGCGTACTCGTGGATTGTAGGAGCGTTCTCTAAACCGAGAATGGTGACGGTAAGCTGCTTATTTTCCCAGTTACGGGATCCTTTGAAGATATTATCTCAGGAATATGTTCTTTGCATGGCGTTTAAGGCCTTACATTACAATCTCCTTTCGGAATCATATTGAAGCTCACCAAATTTTGGAGGCTCATATTTGGATGGCGAGACAGCCTTAATATTTAAAATATAAGCAAAGAAGTAGCTTGAGGCTTTTTTTGGTTCGCAAGTATCACCAGAACTAAGGTATGCTAGACCCTTTGAGTTACTAATCTCTTTCATACCGAACCTTTGATCATACTCTATTTACATATGACCGTATTTATTTTCTTTTCTGCTTGCAGGGATCCACAAGTCAATCGAATAGGTATCGTATTTTGCCTATGATATTCACTTTTTTTCTCATCATGGAGGAGCACTTTAAATGCACGCAAACTGCCCCAATCCATTAAACAATCCTGTAGGTACTATGATTATGCTTATTATTCATTCTACTATTATTCATGAACGATTATAAAATGAAGTTGTTCTGTCAGGAGATGGGTTGAGGATATTTTAAGGAGATTACAATCTGTTCCTAAATACACCAATGTCCATGTATAATACTGTTTCATACATGTTGACAAATGTACGCATGGCTTTCCACAAAGTACACTATGAGTTGGGTACACATTTTTATGACACCAATTCACTAGGGTGTTCACGCATATACGTATTACTATTATGCATACCACAACCCTTGTATTTGTATACTTACTTAGCCTTGAAGAAGTCGCGGGTTCATGCCTTGTAAAGTGACGAAACACGTGTTGGCTAGGAACACAAGAAACTGACTGGGGTGTTCACAGAAACCTTCTACAGAAGTAAAGGAAATAAAATATCCACGGAACCAAAGAAGACAACTTGTTTTACAGTATTGTGAATTGTATAGACACTTTTAACGTGTGCAGGGGACTAGTATTTTCTTTGTATGTGGTTGTTTGACCACGCATTAGGGAATAGAGTGGTTTTTCCTACCTGTTTGCCCCGCACACAACTTTAACTGAAACAAATTTCAATGAGGACCCCCTTGGGAGTGCCACTCACCTATATTACACCACCAATCCTGCAGCAAACACTAAGTCTTGCATTTGCCTGCTTTGAGTAAAGCCCTGCTGGTTTTTATGGTCGATGTCCTCTACTTCTTTAGCCAATTGCCTAACTAAAATTCCAGCAGAGATCTTATATTCTGTGTTTAGTAGGGAGACTGGGTAGTAGAATTCACAGTTTCTTATACTTTTATTTGGTTTTAATAAGGTCATTGGATGTTTCAGGCCTTTGATAAAGATAGTATTGTACAACATCTTCATAATTGAGCATATCTCTTTTGCAGCCACCTTGTATAGCTCCCCTGGTATGCCATCTGGCCGGGCTGCTTTTCCCTTTTTTATATTGGCTAGGGCATCATTGATTTCTTCTTCAGTTATGTCTTGGGATAATATTTCTTGTTTGGCACTACTCAGTAAGGGGGGAAATGAGCATCTAGCTAGTCTTTAATATCTTTCACTTCTGGTTATATTGTTTCAATATAAAGATCCTTATAAAACATTTGGAATGTGTTACTGATTTCTTCTGTCGGTGTTCACTCAATACCTTCTTGAATCCCCCGAATGCATTGGATATCATTACATGAGATATTCGTTTTGACTGTCCAAGCTTACAACTTCCCAATGCTATCACCATATTCAAAATGCTACAAGCTACTTGCTTCCCATTTCTCTCTTCTTTTTTCTAGAGCAGCTGTTTGCACCTCTTCTTAAGTATATCTAATTCTAAATTAATCTGTGCATATTTGTTGACTTTATAGGGATCATTCAAGAACATTTCAAACAGTTCCATCATGCTTTTTAACAGATGCTCTTCCTTTTCTGTCTGTATGTATTCCTTTGACCATTTGGAAATAACCTTCCATAAGACGGCTTTTTTATGAACCCAGATTCAGATGAAGATAGGACAGCTGTCAATATTTCTGTATACATATTTGGCCCTATTTAGGTATAGCACCTGAAGTTAATGTGTGATTAAAAAAACACCTATCCAGTGATCCTACATGTATTATTACCCCTGCTTTTAGTTCAAGTAGAATTGTTTTATGATCAGATAATAACCCAGGTACATACTTTATATCATTGATTTGTTTTCAGCTTCTGCGGTTACAATCCATTAATCTACTCTTGGCCTATGCCTGTACCCTTTGCTTAGAAATGATTATAATCATTATTGTCCCATCCTTTTTGCCATGTATCTCTCAGCTCTTTGAACTGGTATGTTTCACTTGACTCCTAGTCTTGGATATATCTTATTTATTGCAAATTAAAATGTTAAAGGTCTCCAACCCATATAATTGGAGCTCTATATATGTAATAGTTCACAGGCGAACAGTCTCAATTGTTCTGGATCATCATCATAAGTCCATTATATCCCACACAAGTCAACTGAGAAAGGACCATGTTAAATTCTACAGTAACCCTTCTTTCCCCATCATCAACTTCTTTGTTTAATTCTGGTATCGTTGAATTAATTCCTGTCAGGATTGGGGCTCCTAAGTTATGCATGTTTGTGGCATACAGATTACTGATTGAACCCACCTTTGCATATTGAGTAGATTCCATTTCTCTGGTGCGATTACGTGTTTTTCCTAAAGGATGATGAAGCCCTCCAGATTCCTTGAGGACTTCTAAAATACCTCTTTATCTTTTCTCAGTTCTCATTGCATTAACATTCCAAGATAAAAACTAGATTGAGCTTCTACTAAGTAACCACTTTATCCTGTGTGATATCCTACTTTGCTTACATCCAGTATATATATGTGAGTAAGGTGAAAAGGATCCTTTTCTATTTCCCACACAATGTAATCCCACTCTGAGGAAGCATCCATTAATGACCTCGTCCTTATGACATTGAGAGACTGGGCTCTTTCTCCCCCAAACTATATTATAATTAAGATATTTGCTCCCCCATTTCTCTCCCCTACATCTAGCCTTTTTGATAATACACCCTGTCAGCCTGGAAGGCAAGTTCATTTTCCTGGAGGGTATGCTTATTTTTTGCATTAGCTCACCCGCCTCCTCTACGTTTTTCGCAAAATGCATTTTATTATTCCACATGCGTGACTGGAAATTTTAATTGTGTTTTGGTCACTAGACTTTTAAAATTAGGGCATTTTATTCCTTAGAACCCACTGCCTCTCCTCAATGACAAGGCTTAAGTCTGATCATATAGAGCTGAGGCTTTTGATAGTATAGTTTCCTCCACCAAGTAAGTAAGAAATCTTGACAGGATTTTTCTTGGTTTTTGTTTATTTGCATTCAGCCTGTATGTATTTCTATGCACCCTCTGAATTTTGGTTTCAAGAACTTCCCGCAAAAAGCCCCTCTTGAATTAGTTTTATAGCAAACCTTTTAACATTAAGCCCTTCTGCCACTTTTAGCATGTTTGTAATCTTTTTTTTTTTGATTTTTCAAAAACCTTTATTGACAAAATTGCATAGACAGGTTACATTCTTGCACCGAATCAAAGCACTATATACATGAGCACAATTGAAAATAGCAAGGTGGACCCATAGTACAAAACATCAGAAAGCGACAACATGGCAGATGTTATGTAGGTATGTCTGGACAGTGAACAGTCATTGATGGAATGCACTCAAGCTGCTGAAAAAGGGACCGGCCCAGCTGAGAAGGAATGGGGACAGGGGGGTGATTACTATCCAACACCGGCAGATGCCGCGGGTGGAGTGCCAGCGGGGAGCGCGGAGCACAGGAGCACAGGAGAGGTAGCTGGGCACTGGGGGGAACGAGCCAGGAGGTATGACACTAGGGGCGCCCCTATGTCGAGTGAGCGAGATATAGCTGGCAAAAGGTCCCAGAATTCGGACAATGGGTCTGGCAGCGCGATGCATCCTCGAGCTATTGAGCAAATTTAGGTGCAGGTTTGCGACCCCCAACACATGGAAACCCTACGCCGTGCGAGGACAAGCAGCATGGGGATCAAGCGTCGGGAAGCGTCCGGCAGAATTTAACAAAGCCTAGGAGGCAGATGGGGGGGTCAGGCTGAACCGAGCATGTTTGTAACCTTAATGTTATTGCATCTTGCTTGGATTTCCAACATCTCAGGAGATACTTGTTTTATTTAAGCTTGACCCTTAAAACCCTGTCATTTTGTCTACATCTGTTTTGGCTTTAGCAAGATCCTTCTCCAAACTTTTTGTCCAAAGCAATAAATAATCTATTTTGTCAGATGTTTCTTTCTGGTTCCCTTCCAGTATAGTAAATCTTTTCTTCATCAGTGGTGCAACAAAATTCTCCGCAGCCCCCGGAGTGCAGGGGGCCCGAGCATCAGGGGACCCCCTCCAGCTCTGTGCACAGGCAGCGGCTAAGAGCTGCTGACGGGGTCTGGAGGTTGGGGGACCCCTCCAAGTACTTGGAAGGAGGATCCCCTCAAGTTTTGTTTTGCGCAACCATTACAATCAAGAAGCAAACTATTTGGTGGGTTTAGATTTTGTGGTGCCTCTTCTACTTCCCTTCCCTCCATTTCAGATGGCACAGCATTATCATTTGCTAGAAGATGGTCTGATAAGGAGCCCCTGCTTTCTCTCACTACATATGGAACTTTTGGAAACAATGAGAAATCTGTGATTAATTAATTCACTGGGATTCATGGAGATTGTAACTGTAGCAGCCAAAACATCTACTGCTTGGGTTAAAGAGCCCTGGAACATGGTCATGCTGAAATGCTGATGATTCACAAAACAACTGAGTGCCTTCAGCAGCAGCAGTGTCCTAAAATGCCCTAGAAATTACAACAAGTAACAGAATGGAAAATAATTTTCCACACGTTTTCTGCCACTGTCCCCAAACTGTCCAGATGGACTTAACTGGATGACTCGATATTTTGGTCAGATTCCAAAGGAGGAGACCAAACTAAATTGAGTAGCTCAGCATGACGTCTTATGGTGGGTAGGTAAGCTCTTCAGCTTTGGCTTGCATTGTGGATCCTTTCACTTGAATAGATTTGCCAAACCAAAGGAGCTTAATCAGGTTGTAGTATAGATTGTAGTGACTGGTTGTGGCTTGCCTCTGAAGGACGTTTCCAGCTTTAAGTTCTAATTTGAAAGTACTGGTGTCCTGCAAATAAGGAACCAAAATAAATCTTTACTTTAGCGTAGTATAATGGGAAAAGGGCTAGGCAACTGCAAATAATCAAAAACAGGACTTTCTTATAGCAGATGTGTGTATTGATTTGCAACTGGTGACCTTCCTGAAAAACAAAGCTATCAAAGCCCATTCCACACTGCTAGAGTCATAATGCCCTTTTTGGTTACCTTATTAAAAAGACACATAGCAGGTCATCTTGCATGCTTTTTAAAATCAGTAGATGTTCCATAAACCTTTATCAGGTACTTAATGCAATTCCAAGTAAGAGATAATTATTATTAAAAATGTGGTAGTGCACCTGTGGTTTGAAGTTGTACCTAAGCTTCACAGACCAGAAAGTCTTGTTTTGATTTGATTCAAAGTCACTGCTATGCGGATGTGTGTGTCTATTGTTGCACTACAGTGCAATGGTAGATAGGTAATGTGCCTCTGCATTAAATGGGACACAAAAAACATTGTTGTATACTATTCAAAACCAATGAGCTGCAATATGTGGAGTGTCATAAAAAGTGGCTTTTTTCACAGCTTTTCTGTTATTTAAAAAAAATCTAGACAAGCACTAAACAGTTAAAGAACAGAAAATAGTATTTGATAAAAGAGAAACATTTTAAAGCAGGGTAAAGACTAGGGCCTTTCTGAGTGGTTTATATAGTGGAATTGTCTGATTCACATCAAGTGGCTCTCTGATCGAAATTGATCATTGTTTGAATGACTGCTTCCACTGTTCCTACAAGTACCAAATCCAAGATTCACTGTGTGAAACTAATATATGTAGTTGTCTTGTGCAAACTGATTGTGCCACTTATACAATGTACTGTAACTAATCAAACTAAATAGGAGGCAAATCCAATAGGTCTTGCTATTTTTAAAACACACATTTAAAGTGCTCTAATTCAAAATTTCCAATGAAGGCAACAGTACCTTGTGTCATTGCAGGATGTCTTTGAGTCAGACAAACGTCTTTTTTGTATCAAGCTGCAGTACACTAAAGGGTTTCTAGAGGTCCCATGAGTCAAGGGTTTCTAGAGGTCCCATGAGTCAAGCACAAATACTTGCTGTATGAGGCTGTAATAGCCTTAAAAGTTGCTAGAGGTCCATTGAATAGATCATGTTTCCCACATGATTCCACCATCCGCCTCAGTTGTAGGATGCCATAGAATTAATAACAGATCAAACGCTCCTAACTCTCTTGAGAAAGCTTGGGCCCACTTGAACATATATCCTCAGACAGATGGTATTTGTTGCTGTATGAGAGGTAAGAGGGAGAGAACAATGACATTTAAATGTCATTACAGTGTAACCATATTCAGTTCCACATTAATTCACTGTCCAGTTGTCTCTGAAATTCATACGGTTTTTATTATAAATTCAGAAACAAGTTAATATAAATCAATCTTAGCATTATTGTATAGAAAATACAGAAAGAACAGAAAGAGTCCAAATCTCCTAAATAGAGTTACCCTACATAACAAAAAGCACCCAACAAATTCTATGATGATGATACAAGCAATAATGGAAAATAAGTGAGAATTAAATTGAATCAAAATATTTTCACAAGTAAGCATTAGCCCTATCTTTCGCTGCTCTACATGGACAGAACAACCTCCACTAAGAAGCATCCGAAATTTCAAAATGAAATAGAAAGGTGTAATCTGTAAGAGTCTTCAGTAGAAGGTACTCCAACCACGGGTCACTTAGCATAAAGCCACACAAAGCAGAAGTATAGGTCTGCTTCCCATTAATTCCTAAGATGTCTTTCTGACCCTCACTTAGTCACATCATAAGATACTAGTTGCATTCAAGGTAGACAATCCCACATTACTTCTCAAATAACTTTCCATGATTTTGGCGCAAATTGGATACTTGGTTCACCTTTCCTACATCAATAAGTTGCAACTTCGTTTGTCCTTAGTCATTCTTCTCCTCCATGAGAATTCATCTCCATGCACGTTACCCTGTTTCTCCTTATTAAACTTTGTCTCACATATCTTACTATCCAATGAAAACAAAACCTTTTTATGCTAACTAATGAGGCTTAGTCCACACCTGCAGTGGAAACAAAATGCGAACGAAAACATTCCACATTAAAGGGTAAACCCAAATTAAATGTTCAGCAGCAACGTGAACATGGAACACTTTATAAATATGGTACTCCATCTTCGTCACGTTAATCATCCAAAGCTTTTTCCAGTGCTGACTACTCATGCTTATTACACACTCTGATAGTATCTTAGGATGGAATCAAAATTACACTGCTCCACGCTACTTTTGTTAAAAGTGGAAAAGAACAATGGTAAAAAATATTGACTGTGCTTTTATTTTGAGCAGGACGATTACACAGAGGGTGTGTTTATTAAATTGCATATTCAAGTTTAGCAAGTGTAATGCATTTGGCTTGTTTTCTGTGAGCTAATTAAAACTCCTAATGCTAAGTAATGATTGAGAGTAATTTCTGAGGCTCTCAGAGGATCCCCTGCATGTTGTATTGAAGAAGTCACCATAACATTGATA
The DNA here is from genome assembly GCF_964261635.1 of Lissotriton helveticus. Lineage (NCBI taxonomy): Eukaryota > Metazoa > Chordata > Amphibia > Caudata > Salamandridae > Lissotriton > Lissotriton helveticus. The sequence continues at coordinate 1,291,107,931 of NC_136069.1, forward strand.
GGCTGCACCAGTTAGTTGTATATAGCAAATAAATGTACACTTATTTTCCCAAGACAGAGGCCTTTTACTCTTATTTGAATATATAAAAGGCAGCAGCCACCAGTATTGGTGTGGAGCAAGGGATGACTGTGAGAGGGAGACATAGAAGAAGAGAAGTGTCAATGAACAATTATGTGCATGCTTTGGCCAAACTGGTGGGAAGGGAAATTTTGAGTGAAACTCTGTGATAAGAGAGGATGGGCAGGCTCTGGAGAAAGAAGGAGGGGCAGGAAGAGATAGGACACAGGACTCCCAGAATCTACCACCGTTGCCCCTTTCATTTCAGGAAACGAGATACATTTACCCAGAGCTGTTGTCCTTGAATATCCTCTCTTTTTTTGAAAGAAGAAAGGAGCCATGGGAAAACTTGTAATATTTTTCTTTTCTGCAGGCAGAGGGAGTAGATAAGCATAAGAATTTTCATATTCACTTTAGCAGGTCTAATCATTTTTGCTTGCTTTCTATTAATTAAATTGAAGTGCTGGATTATGATGATGAAACTCATTATGGAGGCTCCGAATATAGTATATTTTTGAAGAAGTCACTATAAAATTGGAAGGTGATACCAGTCACTTGTACATTCAAAATAGCTCTAATGGATGTTCTTAGGGAACAATGTTTTAGTGTTTCCTTCATTGTTAATGGGAGCAGCCACTGGTGTGGTCAGAAACCGGTCCCCGGAAGCTTGTTTCCTTCCCAGTGTAAGAATTGGCTTTTGTAGTTTGGTTTGCCCTGTTCCCATCATGCACTGGGACAGGAACAGACTAATTTGCATACAGCCAGGTTCTGAAACTGGGATGGTGCAATGAGCTAAAAAACGGTGTTGGATCTAGCCCTGATCTTTTGACTGGGTGAGAGTATTCTGCTTAATTCAGAGACTCTGTCCCTCACCACCCCTTGTTGTAAATATTTTTGTCCACCCTAAGCGTGGAAGGGTATACTCAGACATGAGTCCCTTGCTCATTGCACCATCAGGATTCAAGCAAGCCGGGCCGAAGACGGCTGTAATGCCAGAAACCGGTCCCCGGAAGCTTGTTTCCTTCCCAGTGTAAGAATTGGCTTTTGTAGTTTGGTTTGCCCTGTTCCCATCATGCACTGGGACAGGAACAGACTAATTTGCATACAGCCAGGTTCTGAAACTGGGATGGTGCAATGAGCTAAAAAACGGTGTTGGATCTAGCCCTGATCTTTTGACTGGGTGAGAGTATTCTGCTTAATTCAGAGACTCTGTCCCTCACCACCCCTTGTTGTAAATATTTTTGTCCACCCTAAGCGTGGAAGGGTATACTCAGACATGAGTCCCTTGCTCATTGCTCATTGCACCATCAGGATTCAAGCAAGCCGGGCCAAAGACGGCTGTAATGCCAGAAACCGGTCCCCGGAAGCTTGTTTCCTTCCCAGTGTAAGAATTGGCTTTTGTAGTTTGGTTTGCCCTGTTCCCATCATGCACTGGGACAGGAACAGACTAATTTGCATACAGCCAGGTTCTGAAACTGGGATGGTGCAATGAGCTAAAAAACGGTGTTGGATCTAGCCCTGATCTTTTGACTGGGTGAGAGTATTCTGCTTAATTCAGAGACTCTGTCCCTCACCACCCCTTGTTGTAAATACTGGTGTGGTCAGAGCATGAGAAAAGACTGGGAGTGAAAGATTGAAGGCAGAAAGAGGAGAATGAACTGGATGAGACAATGAGAAAAAAGAGAGAATTTAAAGCAAAGCAAGCAGGGAAGACTGCTCGGAAAGTTGATGCATCTGGGGAAAAGAACGGGCCACACTCTGTCACAGAGAGACCAAAAAAATGAAATGCTGTCAAAATATGCAGAATGAAAACTGGCTCTCTGGCATTAGCCGAGGAAGAATAGAACTTATCAAGTCAAAATAGAGTAGAAACAACCGTTTGACTTGCGAGGCCTTTTGCACATGGATAAACCAACAAAACCCGTTTCTAAAGTTCACGGGCACGATCTCCAACCTATCCATACCTTTTCTGGACCTTTCTATATCACTGGAACCAACCACTATCAGTACCACTCTGTACAAAAAGGATACTGACAGGAACAGTCTATTGCCTTACACCAGTCACCATACTAGATCCCTAAGGGACAATTTACCTTTCGGTCAATTTCTCCGCCTACGGAGAAATTGCAGCTCAACTACTGATTACAAACAGCAAGCACAATCCTTGCAAACCAAGCTCCGGGATCGGGGCTATCCCACTCATCTTTTGAAAACCTCCACTAAGAGAGCCCTTAACAACAACAGAGAGGCTCTGCTCGAAGTACACCCCAAGGAGCAAGAGGACACGATTATCTGCGTGACCTCATTCACGAAACATTCTTCGTTCTTCAAAAAAACAATCAACTCACATTGGGACATTCTTAACTCTGCTGGGATGGAATTACCGCGCCCTCGCTTTGCTTTTAAGAGGACGGCAAATCTGAAGGACACGCTGATCCACACCCGTCCTAAGAAAACCAACACCCAGATTGCTAATACTCTCTGGGACCTTCCTCCAGTGACTGGACACTATCGCTGTGGGTCCTGCGTTGTCTGCCCTCAGACCATCCAAGGCAAGACCGTTGTACTCCCAGGCAACTACACATGGACAATGAACAAACATACCAACTGTAACAGTTCCAGATGTATTTATGTGTTGATTTGCCCATGCGATCTGTTATACATTGGGATGACCATGCGCCCAGTTAAACAACGTATAATGGAGCACAACAGCAACATTCGGTGCCAAAAATCACACACCAAACTGTATGAACATTGCAAAGAAAATCATCATCGCCCAGAAAACATCAGGTGGGCAGTCCTAGAGTGTGTACCAAACTTCAACCAACAAGCCCTCTTCCGACTCGAACAAAGATGGGTACATCGATTACAGTGCGAGGAACTGGGATTGAACGATGGGGTGCCCTGGACTACCCTCGCCAGATAGTCATGATTCTGGACTCCTTTGTCCATCCCTATACGATTACTAAGATGACAAACCAGATCTCTTTGCCCGTTCCAAGATGGCCCCCGTATGGCAGTACGTTTTACTCGCTGCTTTGAGCTAACCCCTTCTTGCTCTTTACTCCTGCGTGCCGGTGTTTAGCAACCGGTGGGACACGCCCCCCTTGGTGCGCACTCAATTTTTCCTTAACTACACTGGATAGTGCCGGGCTACCTTGCCGGCTGTCCTTACTTCGGTTTACCGTGGGACGGGTAGGTGCTGAGATGCCTGCCTTCAGCGACCTTTGAGGTAAGGTGTTGAGCTATTTTTCTACAATCCGCGCGCTCTATGCCAGACGCGCGGATAGTCACCACCCAGCTGATCCCCTTCACGTGGGGCTCTGCGTGAAGGCGCTTATCGTTCTAAACAACCCAGCGGGATGCCTTACTTTCCCTGTAGGAACCCCTCACTCGCTGCTGGCCCCACCTGGACAGCTCGTGAGGCCTTCGGGAGCAACCATCACGGGTAAGCGCATCATCGACATTGACATTGCTCGCGCCCACGCGCATATGTCAATCAGGGCACCTTGTTTGTTTTGTTTTGATTACTTGCTGGTGACCGCGACCACCACGCTAGCACCGACCCCACTCAGAAACAGAGTGTCAAACTACACATGAGCGTTTTTATTTTTATTTTTATATTTATATTTGCGGTTTCTTTTGGGTTGTATGGCTAAATTTCTTAGTCTACATGTATATATATAGTTTTTTAAAATAAACACGGGCTCCTCAAACCACCTAACTGTGTTAGGGTGTAACATTACCAATGGCCCGGTATATTGGTGTCACACCGGACTCAGCATGCTGCATAGCCGTGAGTCGCGCCCTTTTCACCAAGATGCATGCTAAAATAAGTACAGCATGACTGCCCATACACAGAGCGTGTCCATTCGCGCGCACTGTCTTGATCAATCACTTTTCTCTCACAGTACCACTAAATCTGTTATGGCACAGCGGTTGTATTCACGGGACACGCACTATCAAGTCACCTTGAATACAGGCACCTTTTGATGTAAATTGTTTATACCGCACTTTAACATCATGTATGTCTGTTTATTTAAAAAAAAAAAAATTCAGTTCCCAGGAGGTCCCTCGCCTGGAACCATTTCTGTACGATACCACCCAGGTCGTATATGGGGGTCTTCTTAATTTAGAGGATCCCAGCAATCATATGAGCACTAAGGTCCTGACGAATTGCCCTTATGGCAAGAAACATGTCGACCATATTCACATGAAGGGTTGAATAAGGATTGGTCCCATTGTTTATCACTCCTTAATACCCCTTATTTTTAATAAAGCAGCGAGCCTGATCATTAAATTACTTCCCAATGGACTCGACTGACTTTTTTTAAACCACACACACACCCCCATGCTCACTATTGCACTCTTTAGGCCCCTCACACACACACACCCGTTGGCTCGGAATAAAAGATGTCCACCAAAGTGCAGCCCCCCGGGCTGCCCGACGGGCATTGCACCGCCAGCCTGCCGTAGGAGCAGGATACCGATGATGACGCTGGACGGCCACCGATTGGGACAACAGGTGTTGTCCTGTCGGTAACCTGTGTGAGGTATCCTTATATTCTGAAAAGGGTCTACACCATGCACTTGTCCCGTCATAACAATTGAGAGAGAAAATTGACCGAGCTATACCACTAGCTCCCACTGGGGAACTCTGTACAATACTCTTTGTTTGCTGTATTTTAACAAGCACATTGTGCTCTCATCTTTACCACCCGAAGAGAGAGTTTATTATTATACCTTTTTTCATCACCCACAAAAATATAAAAAAATTAAAACCACCACACATTGATAGAATCTCTTTGTTTATGCATATTGAATTGGAGGGTGATTCTGTCAATACCTCTACACTTCCTCTATTGTTTTAGAAACAACATATACCAGAGGGGGATAAACACAAGACTGAGGGGGCAAACATTAAATCAGGAAAAAAGACATGAGATAGACAAGAAAGCCATCAAATCACTCCCAAACTCCCCGCTAAGGATAAGGTAAAGTATTGGTAGCATTAGGTCTCCCAGACTGATAAAGCTGTTGGAAGAGGTATCTACTTACAGAAATAATAAGCAAAATCCTAAACAAAAGCAAAGGACCATGTTATTGAGCCATGTACCTGCGACACGGTTTTGCCACTGAAACACTTGGCAACAAGCAGTCAAAATCACCACTATAGCAAGTTAGAGGGCCTAAGGCATTTGCTACCTTCATCCTCTAGTGTACACTAGGGTAAACCAATCCCTAGGATAATTCTGTGTATACAGTGCTTTAGTGAGGATGCGGGTGATGGCTTGCTTTAGAAGACCACAACATTTGGGCAGCCACAAAGAGGTCCGAAATGTAATTGTCCCTGGTGGTGACATGAACTTGAGACTTCTTGCATTTGCAGTCTTCCATTCATTGAACACGGGTATTCCTCAAAGAGCTTTTGTCAGCCCTTTCATTGTGTTAACTGCATGAACACTGATGTTCCGCACACTAAAATTCATTGTTAACTCAATCCATATTCTATATTGTGCATTCCTGAGTTTTATTTGGATCCATTGTAATCAAGAGACTACTGTCAGTGGAACCCCATTAGCCTAACTGATTCAAAACTTTGTTGTATGACAAGACTCTTAATAAGTCCTTCTCTAAGTCTTTTAACGGAAACATCAGACCATCACCTCACCATTAATAGTCTGTCAAATAATTAAGACACAAATGTGATTTTCAGTACATCTGGAGAAAGTGATTAATTTGAGAATAATACTGTAATATCTGGTGTTGTACTGTACTGTTGAAAAATGTGATATGCATAATATTGTTGGTGTTTGAGTGACTTCAAAGCAAACACTCTCTTCTTTATTTGTATTTCCTACTCATCCCTACATCATGTTAATAATGATTCTGCAGTTATAGTTTAGGTCTAACTTTATAGTCAAAATGTGTTTTTGCTTTGCTAATATATTTGCCCCCGATTGATGAATCTGCATGAAATGTTCCTATCAAGTAGCTCAGGTTGTGCAGGGTGAAAGAAAGTAAAGGTTTCAGAAAGGGGCATCTTCAATTTTCTATTTTAATTAACATAGAACTCATTACTAACTGATACTGAAAAAACTGCAGAACAAAACTAAACCAAACTTGGCAAATAAATAGAAACTAAAATTGACTCAGAGGTAGGTGTTTTCCTGGTCCATATGTGGAGACACCACATGAACCCGGACATTTAAATTACTCAGAAAAGTGAATTTGGGCATGGAGCTCACAGATCTTGGACCTGATTAGTCGATCCTGGACCCTGCCTGGAGGCCTCAGATCATGCTAGTGGATTTCAGAAAATTCCACAAAGGAGGAAAATAAATGTTAAAAAAGGGTGCAAATTACCTGAGCCAGTGACTATGTGTGGTGGGTTAGGTGCACACAGGGCTTTTGTGTCAGTCATGGTTGGCTCCATGGCTAATTCCCCATGAAGTCACCTAAAGGTTTTGCGATGTGCATGATGAGTGAACACTAGGGGTGGGCAGAATTTGCGTAATCGCGTTACGCAAATCTCCGCGAAACGGTAAAAAATCTCTGCGAACACGCAAAAATACTGCGAACATGCGGAATTGCTTGTTCACAATGCTTTTTTCCTGTTCGCAATCGCTGTTTGCATGCTCGTGGGGAAATATCTCGCAAACACGCATTTGAGAACGCGAACAAGCAAAAAAATTCACGAAGTTGCTGAACGCAGAATTTTGGGCAATTTTGCATACTCCGCGGAACGCGAAATTACCCAAATTCCGCAAATTCCGCAAGCGGAACGGAATTTACCGCCCAGGCCTAGTGAACACTAGGCTCTGCAGTCAACCCTCCAAATCATCAACAGTGGAGTTGGCTGATTGTGGTGGATTGGGAGCAGGGCCAGACCCTAGGGCCAAGCCCTGTGACCTTCTGCAGGGGTTGGCCCTAGAGTTTGCTTTTATAAGAAATAGAAATAATATGCCATCAACACAGCTTCAAAATTCACTGAAAAAATACTGTTAAAATGAAGTCACAGTTAGCTTTGTTCATAACCCCTCATTGTATGTTTAAACTTTTAAAAAAGACTTAAAACCCAAGTTAAAGAACAGTGATCTTTACAAAATAAAACCTTAAATCTTGAAATTGGCCAGTTATGATTAGTTACAGAAACCATGTCAAGTTTACCATAATATACCCCAAGAATTCACTGTGTATGAACTCATAATCTTTATGTCGATAAATAGCAGGGGTATGCTGTTAACAATTAGAGAAGTAAATGTAATTGCTCTACAGTCCAACACTTTCCCTGCTTTGGTTGTGTTGGAGTAACAATAGTAAATGTAACCTCTCCAATGGCAAACACTTTCCCTTCTGTTGCTTAGACGGGAGCGGGAATTGTAAATCTAACCGCTCCAAAGTAGTATCCTTCTCTCTGCTTTTATTTACGTTAGTGTAAAGTCCAACACTAGCATTGTGTATTTTGTAATGTTGTTTTTTTCATTTTGAAACTACTCATAAAAAATAATGTGTAATTTCTTAATATAAATTATATTTTTCTTTGTTTTGTATTCATTTCATATTTTTTTGCAAGTATTTTTGTTATATATATTTGTTAGTATTAACATTTTAAATATTGTTATTATTGTTTAAATACATACAAACTATATATATATATATATATATGTGTATATATTACCTATTGGTGGTCGCCAGTAGGTAGTTATAGTTAGGACCTATTATCCATAGGAAAACCGCAACATTCTATTGGCAATAACTTTGGCGTCGATAGATGAATCTTCTTGAAATTGTCCAAACTTTTGGTCAGCTTAGTTCCGCTCCTCCCGTAAATGTTTGGGGGTGTTTGGTGAAGCAGGGGCCGAGAAAAAAGGGGGGTCCCAAAATGTGTTTTCCCTATGCAATTTCCCATAGGACCTTTAGCTACGGCTACAGCCCGAACGGCTGAACGGAATTACACCAAATTTGGCAGAGAGGTTGTGCTCAGTTCCGACTTGTGCCTTTCGCATATCTGGTGTCAATCTGTTCAGTAGTTTCTTTGAAAATTACGGTTAAAGTAATTTATATATCTATGGGCGCAGAGGATCCGCGGATTGTGCGAGGATTGGCCTCGTAGGATAAGCGCACTGTCCCGATGACACGTTGAATTCTAATTGGCTGTCAAGCGGTTGTAAGCACTCGAAATCAGGAACTGTTGACAGCTATTTTGTGCCTCGGTAGAAGCGAGGCTGAGGAAGTCAGTGAAATATGTGTCCAAAATGTTAAAAGGGGACAGGGTAGACACACCCTGACCCCCTAGGCCTACTCAGGGGGTCACAAAAGTAAGATAGTCATTTTTTTTTTTTAAAGTCATGGGATGCACGTAAGATCCACGCATTTTGCCGCCAAAAAAAAGAAGCATGTATTTTTGAGATATAGATCAAGATTTTGTGTATAGATATTGGGTGGCTCTAAAAAGAGCCCTTGTGTTTATTGAGAGATTTTAGTACTTACAAGTAAGTACCGATGCAGAATCTAAAGTTCATAAGAAAGACTCTGTTCCCTTCATCTGTAAAATGTACAGCATCTCTCCTATAGATGCCATGCATATTGAAACGCAAATTTTTGTGGTATATGGACTCCATTCTATAGTCTCGGAGAAAAGTAGAAACAGATTTATTCACATTTATCCTAGCTTTCTCAATCTGTGGACAAAATAGATTGGAGTAGTTTCATTTCTGCCTTTGGCATATGTTAGAATAGACAAAGGGAGTTTGGGAGAAAAGTGAAATTAAAGCAGAAAAGAAATGATTGGTTGTTTGACAACATTCTACACAGAAAACCAGGGTGCATGTTTCTGTTTTCTAAAAGCATGATTCTTATTGGTTATCAGAACGTGATTGAAAATAACATTACGTAGGATAAGGTAGTATATTGAGAAGTCGAGCGTTCACTTGCTGTTTTTTTTAGCAACATTGTGTGATGAACTTTTGCGTTCTTCGGGAGCCAGTATTGCTTTTTTGCATGGGTAGATGCTAATTTGTATATGGAAATGCAATCTGCTTTGGATTTTGAAAGTAAGAATAGATTTCACTGCTCTGTCTTTCAAAATGCAAACTATGTTTGCTATGGGAGGGCGGGAGTCGTGAGAGTCCCGCTCTGTCAAAGCAAACAGCAGTACACCGGGGCTAGGCACCCCAGGACACAGCAGGAGCCGGTCGTAGTAGTTTCCAGGGCCCTCGGGGGCACCAGGCGGAGAGCCACGCAGTCTGCCTCCCGTAATACACAAATTCCCGGGGGTGGTGATTCCTGGAGCTTGAGCGGGGGTCGCTGAGGCCCACATACTTGTAATTTTGTAGGGGGGGTTGGATGCGAAAGTGGTGCAAGGAGGTTGTAAATCTGGTACACAGTGTTTTGTTTTACTTTGCTTTCCTTTCTGTCATGTAGAGGATCCAGGGTAAATATAACGGTTTCTGTACAGTCAGTAACTTTTAACCCTACCCCCAAACGGTTTTCTGCCTGTTACTATAGTAACAGTTCATTGAACACTTACGTGAGCACAGAGGTTAGAAGTTCACCACACTATGTTGCTAATGGTGTTGTACTTTTTAGGTTTCGCCTGGGGCACGGAGCTTTAGCTCTGCCCCCAGGAGAAATCTCTAGTTTTCAGTATGGGGGACTTGAATACGCCCTCTGTTCCATTGGCTAGCTCCATAAATGGAGGCTAGCCATTGGAACAGAGATCTGTCCGTCATTCACGGACCAGATTCGTGGGCGTTCCTGCATTTTTTTCGCTCTCCACCCACTTCTGATGTCATGTTGCTGTGGGCGTGTACTTCTTTTTTTTTTTGTCCCGTGATGTTTTCGTCATTTTGGAAAAGCCTTTGGCCGAAGTGGAGTGCTGCGCCCTCGCTGCTCTTCTGTGGCTGTCCGTTCCCGCCCGCCCCTCCCGCTTCCGTGTCTTTTCCGCCCCCCCCCTCCCGCTTCCGTGTCTTTCCCGCCCCCCCACTTCCGTGTCTTTCCCGCCCCCCTCCCACTGCCGTGTCTTTCCCGCCCCCCCCCCGCTTCCGTGCCTTTCCTGGTTGGCTTTTGGCTACGTCATGCTACGTCAGTCAAAAGCCGGGAACGCCCCCGAATCTGGTCCGGCCGGCCCGCAAGCAAGCCGGAAGTCCCGCCGCCGCTTGTTCTTTGCCAGGGGAAAAGTGCCCGGGAGAAAGGAGTGCGGCCGCCAGCGAGGCCCCGGTGCAGGAGAGCCCCGCCCTTGGTGAGTGCATTCAGGATTAGGTGGTAGCAATGGATCGACGGGAGGGGGCGGGGGTGGATGCTGCAGCTTGCGTGCTGCTTGATGGCAGTCTCGAGATCCGCCTGTTCTGTCACACTTTCCAGTAGTTGAATTAAGCCAAGGCCCTGCACTGGGAGGCTTCCTGCTCGACTTCGTGCTTCGAAGGCAGGACGGGAACAGACTTCGCGAAAAAAAAACCTCTTCACTAGTGGGGCTTTCTTTGTGATCAAAGAGAGCAGCCGGGGGTTCTGGGGCTTCCTGCGCAGCACTTACCTCTGTGCCGCGCGCCTGGACCGGCCTTTGTGCTTGTGGCTGCAGGGCCCAGCCGGAGGGTTTCCTGGTCAGCACTTTCCTCTGTCTCGCGGCACACAGAGCCACGCTACTGCTGGAGGCCCCGGGCCAAGCCCAACTGGAAGCATGTGTTAAACTTGTGCATCCCGCCTTCACCCAGCCTGCTGCTCACCCCGCCGCATCCATGGCCCAGCTGCGCTGTGTTTACTTCCGCCTCTTTTCCTCACCCCTCGCCTGTTTGTTTGTTGCTTTCCATTGGCCCGTTCTGCCACTTCCCGCCGCCTGCTTTCGTCATTTTCTTTTTACCCTACTGCATTTTCTAGAAACCCCCCTCCCTTTCTCCACCCTGCCCATCCCTTTCTCGGCCACTCGCACCCGTTCTCTGTCGCAGTCCCTCATTTTCTTTGCTCTGCCCCTCTCGGCTCACCAGCCCTCCTTTACCTCCCCTCCTCTTTCTTGGTTTGTGTGGTCCTTTTCCTCTTACGCTCTAAAATCCTCGCCACCTTTCTATACCCATCTGCCCGTTACGTCACCAAGTTCTGTTTTGCTTGTTTTCTCTCCTCATGTTAGTCCCATTTTCTTTCTCTCTCATGCCTCTCACTGCCTTCCCTTTTTCGTCCACTTTCTCTCTCATCATTTCTAGCTTCTCTTGGTCCCTTCGCTCTCTGCCCCCACAGCCTCATCTCTCTCCTCTCGCCCGTGATAGCCCCTGGCCTTGAATAAAGACTTCACACCTGTTCGGAGCTGTGAAGCAAACATTTCTCTGGGGTTTGTGTTGTGGGAGGCATGTCAGACAGCACGGGTGCTGGGCCTCTCTCCCGAGAGCGATGCTTTGTGCCAAGCCGCACGAGGTCTGTGCCACGAGAGCAGGGGAAGCCGCAGAACAGCGAGCCAGCCTGCCCCAGACAGACCCGAGCAGCATGAGTGATGTGCCCTCCTTCCCACAGCTAGGCCAAGCTGCACGGAGCTGTACCCACGTGGCTGGGAGCTGTGTTCGGCTGAATAAGACGTGTCTGTTTCACAAGCACCATGACTCAGACGGAGAATTGAGCCTTGATAGGGGGTACCAGAACGGCGCCAACTTCCGGAGAGTTTTACCAAAATAGTTAAAAGTGTAGCCATGATATCCCAGAGGCAGCCTCGGATTGGGATCACAATTAGTCCCCGGAATTGCCCCAAAAAATGCGCCACCATCTGGTTAGTCTAATTAGCTTTATACAGTGTGAACACATCACAAAGGCACTGACTAGAGCAATGCCCTTAAGCACCAGTCACATTGAACATTTCAAATGTATTTTTATTTTAGGGAAACTAATTTTACTTTAGGGAAGATAAAATGATTTATCCATAATCACAGGATGTTGAGCTGATGCCAGGACTTGAACATAGTTCCAACGTTTGCAGCTCTGACCATAACGTGGAGTATGAGATTTTGTATGACTTTCAACATTCTCAGTTGATTTTAAAATGTTCTTTGGTTGGTCAATTGCCATCTGAAATGTGTTGACAGTGGTGAGGTTTCTTGGATTTTTCATACTTCATTTATACATTTCGTACTGTTGCTGCTTGCCTACCAGATAGCTTTTAGCTGTCTGTAGGCCAAAGACTTATGTGTACCATGCCAGAAACCTACAGTGGGCTTACAGCTTTGCTATTGCGTACCATAGTTTGGCTTTGTTATTACTCTTGCTTGCTTCTTAATGGATGGCTTGTCTTCTTGTGTTTGTCCCTTCTCTGAAGCATTGCCTCTTTGCTCTTTTTACCACTCTTTTGATTGGCTACTTCTATTCTTCCGTTGCACACATTTAGGTAGCTAAATTGTTTCTTTAGCCCCTCCATGCTCTCTCCCTTATGTGCTTCTCCCCCCAAAGGCCTGCCACACATGCTTCGTGTTGCTCTCTACTCCCCCATCTTCTCTTTCCCTCATGTGCAACTGTTTCCATAATTCCAGCTTCATCATCTCTCTACTTGCTTTCACTCTGGTGTGCTATTCTTCGTGTCTATATATCACTACGTGTTCCTCTCTTCTTTCCAGCCCCACCATTTTATTTATTTTTTATTCAAACCCCCGCCCCCTGGCTGCGCTTGCTTCCCTGCCTCCTCGCTGTGCTTGCTCTCCTAGGTGTGTGTGTCTCTGGGTGTGTGTGTGTGTTAGTAATTGCTGTCTGCTGAGCTCGTCCAGTAGGGTACAATATGTCTTACATTTGCGAGAGATTAAGCTGTTGGCAATGTAAATGACAATGCCATTTATTTATGTTAAAAAAACATACATAAAAATAATGTCAAGAGCAATGCCAATAGCTCTAACTTTAACAAAGGCGAAACCATTGCATTGTAAATGCTTGTTATTCTTTTGAATTGGAACCGTAAGTTGTAGCTATACACTCTGGTAAAGATCAGTTGAAGAGCTAGCCTCAGAATTATACTTGTGGACTGCTACCTCCACAAAAATAAGACGTATGTAGTTTTTTTAATTAACTTTTATTAAAACAATAACTTACTGGAAATATAACTAAATGATAACAATACAATAAATAACTAGAACCATAACTTTAACAAAACAATATAACAAACAATATATAATATGGAGTCCAATAGAAGCACTGTAGTTCATCTGCAAAACAAAAAAGAAAATTAGTGATTAAAATTAGATTGATGTGACTAAATGAGGTCACACATTATAAGTCAAAGTAACACGACGATATTTTCTATTTTTATAATGTGCAGTGTACCAAATAGATTTCACTTATCCTATAGGCTTGCATTCAAACAGTATCTGTATAGAAGTGCCTACTGCATCATATTTATATTACAGATGAACAGGTCTTTAAAATGATTCACAGATGAGACAGAATTAGGTGAGAGATGAAGTCATTATGCAGGACAATATGTTTTAGGGCTTATTTACAAAACTCTTGTGCCACTTTTGTGTTACTTTTCTCATGTTGAAAGTGACGCAAAAGTGGCGCAAGGGGTTTGTAAATAAGCTCTTTTATTTCTAATGCATTTAATTGGAGGTATTTTATATCTAGGCCACTCTGCTTACCTAGTGTAAACACTGTGGCCAACAGAGTTCACAACTTGTACTCCGCTTTGGTTGGTTACTTGCTGGATATGCAAGACTGCTTTCAAGAGGAGACCCCAATAAAGAGTACTGGTGTGGAACTGCAAGTATGCAGAAGGACGTGCAGACTAAGAATCTGGTCAACTTTGGAAGGGAAGAGTTAAGGATATTGAGAGAGGCTCCTTCTGTTTCATGAGAAGGCCCAAGTACCAGTGGAGCAACACCGTCAACCTCTACTGCACAGCCTAATATTCGTCCCCAATTTGGAACCCTTTAAGAGAAAAAGTAAGAAGTTTGGGAGCTTTGTATGCCATCCTAATACCTAATCATCCATTAGTTATACAGAGATCCACCCTGTATCAAACTCTTCCGTACAAGTGTGTATTGGACATTATCTGACACCAAAAACCCTTCAAGTACTTATATCTGTTACTTTTTAACTTCGTCGACTACTCATATTGAGAGTATTTACATTAACGTTATACGTTAAAAATTTGTGCATCTGTATGGCTTCAGACAACTAGTTCATGACATATTTGAGACATCGGTGTAATCAGCTGGAACAGGAGGATATACTTTTCTTCAACCTCGGCAATTTGCTGCTGATTTATATAACATTCTGCAAACTGAAAAAAGAGTTAAAAATGTATATGTTGTACATATGTCCAAGATTAATTTAAATGTACATTAAAACATTTGTTCTCAATAGGATTGGGGTTGAAAAGCAATCATCAGAGGTTATGTTTGGCATGCAAAATAGGAAATAGCATTGCATTATATAAATGTTAGGCCGAGATTGGGCACTGACTTCATTTACAAACTCCTGGCCTTGATCTGATAGAACCCTTTTTGGTCTTCCATGATCTACAAATTGAGAAATAAACATCAAGAAAAATTTAAAGACATGTCTTTAAATAAAAAAATTCAAAACAACATTTTCACTTTGTATCTCAATTGCAGGCTGAAAACGTGTAACAAGCATTAAAATGAGAAACATGTGGGTTTTAGAAACAAACGTCTATAAGACTATCACAATCAAGATTTACATTTTATAAAAAATATTTATAGAGGCAAGAAACATTATAGCACACAATGACATATTTGGCCAATAAAATCAAGAGGATATTTTTTTATTCGTTTTCTTGATACCAGAATGCCCACTAATTCTACCAAAACATGATAGCAGCACAGTTATCTGTCTGCAAACACATGAAATACACAAATGCTTATCTCAGAATGCTTTTCAATAATGAAATGTTAAAGTCAAACCTGATAACTCCATTAGGTCCATTGCAATTTTCGTCTGATAGCATATGGGGAGCAGACAGTGGATCTGGTATGTCGAGTGGTTGACCACCATTTGGTATAGTGGATGGGAAGGAATAAACAGCTTGTGGCGACCAGTTCGTCCCATGGCTAAGATATCTGTAAAATGAGATAGAACAGGGGACAAATCAAGTTTAAGGTTATTAAAAAACTTGGAGAGCGTTCTAAAATACAACATTGGCCAATCGATTACATGTGCAGTGCATGGGGAGGAAGTAACACGTGGTGCACTACTTTCAAAAATTAAAGGCGGCAGGACTAAGGGGCCAGATGTAGGTGGCCAATTACCGGTCGGTAACGGACGAATTCGGCCGTTACCGACCGGTAATTGGATTTTGAGATGTAGGGCATGCATTTACAGAATCGGTATTTTACCGATTCTGTATTTACCGAATCGGTAAAATTACCGAATCGCTAAATACAGACTCGGTAAAATACCGATTCTGTAAATGCAGATGTAGCTGGCACATGTCAGAGTGCCACAGGGCTTTAAGAATCGGTATTTTACCACTCAATCCAATTGGGTGGTAAAATACCGAATCCAGGTGTGCATGCACATGTGTGCATGCACACCTGTGCCATGTGACACACAGACATGCCCTTAGGGCATGTCTGTGTGCCACATGGCGCACATGCCTATTTTTAGGGTGCTAGAGGGTGTCAAAGTGACACCCCCTGCACCCTTGCTAAAATCGGTATTTACCGAATCTGTAATTACAGATTCGGTATTGCCCATTGATTCCTATGGGCTTCAGGGCCCATAGGAATCAATGGGCAATACCGAATAGGTTTTTACAGAATCGGTAAATAACGAATCTTAACGATTCGGTATTTACCGAATCTGAAATACCTACATCTCCCCCCCTCTATTTTACCACTTCTTAAATACCGATTCGGTATGATTCGGTATTTTAGAAGTGGTAAAATAAAATTACCTACATCTGGCCCTAAGTGATTTGTCCAGAAACATCGCCTACCAAGGCAAGATATTGGAGGTATAAGAGCTGGAAACGGTGCTAAAATACAGCATTGCCGAAAACATTACTTTTGCAATGAATAGGGCACGTAATGCACTACTTACATGAGAAAAACTACATCGCATTAAGTTGAACAGCACTTAGCACACTGCTGCGGGAACGGCCACGTGGCACTTGGCAAATTAAAGAAATGTGGCAGGATTAAGAGATTTGCACAGAACAAAGGATAGTAAATCAGGTTTAACGTTATTAAAAAACATGGAGAGCGTGCTAAAATACAACATTGAGCAATCGATTACATGTTCAGTGCATGGGGAGGAAGTAGCATGTGGGAGAGTACTTTAAAAAATTAAAGACAGCAAGATTAAGTGATTTGCCCAGAAACATCGCCTACTAAGGCAAGATATTTGAGGTATAAGAGCTGGAAACTGTGCTGAAATACACCATTGCCAAAAACATTACTTTTGCAATGCATGGGGCACGTGATGCACTACTTACAAGAGAAAACTACATCGCATTAAGTTGAACAGCACGTAGCACACTGCTGCGGGAACGGCCATGTAGTGCTTGCCAAATTAAAGTAACATGGCAGGATTAAGTGATTTGCACAGAACAAAGGATAGCAAATCAAGTTTAACGTTATTAAAAAACATGGAGGGCGTGCTAAAATGCAACATTGACCAATTGATTACATGTGCAGTGCATGGGGAGGAAGCAGCATCTGGCGCACTACTTTCAAAAATTAAAGGCGGCAGGATTAAGTGAGTTGCCCAAAAACATCGCCTACCAAGGTATTGGAGGTATAAGAGCTGGAAATCGTGCTAAAATGCACTATTGCCGAAAATATTACTTTTGAAATGCATGGGGCAGGTGATGCACTACTACAAGAAAAACTACATCGCAATAACTTGAACAGCATGTAGCACACTGGTGCGGGAACGGCCACGTGGCGTTTGCCAAACGTGGCAGGATTAGGTGATTTGCCCAGAAACAAAAGTTACGAAGTCAACTTTAACAATATAAAAAAGCAGGAAAGCGTGCTTAAACACAACATTGTCAAATCGAACAAAAATTTGCATTTACGCGGTATTTAAAGAGCATTCAGATTAATTAATTTAATTAGTCTTAAAAAAGATATGCTCACCTACGAAGACGTGGATACGAACACTATCAATGGCTCTGACTGGGGAATAGGAAAAGTTCAAGAAGGTTGGCAGATTATAAATGCTTTGCAGAAGGATGATTGGTTGAGCATGATGTCACTGTGTGTGAGAGCTGTGATTGGGCATGTTGTAATTGAGCATGCGCAAATAAAATCAAATACGTTAGGGGTTCCTAGCCAGACGGTGGGACATATTGTAGGACGTATTGTGCGCATGCATAACATTAACATGCATGAGCTACCACAAACATGCATGCGCAAAGTGAAGGCAACTCCTAGGGGGTACATACACAGATGGAGTTCGGACAGGGTTGGATTGGGATTAAAAATTGGCCTGGGCACGATAAAAAAAAGTGGCCCACATTTGCGTATTGCCTTTGCAAAACACTGCTTCGGCGAAGTTTTATTTTAAAAAAAGGGGGTTTAAGAAAAATGCACTGATTAGCTTGCACTGGTGAAGCACACCTGTATACAAGTGAGGCCGCTATTGGTCATGCTCCCGCTCCACGTTCAATAAGCATATGTTAATCGGTCGGCCCCAGCGAGAGAAAGGGAATGACACCTCTGCTCATTGATGAAAGAGAAGTAATTGAGGCTGATCTGCCTCCAAAAAGGCCACTCAAGTTCAAGTTCGGAAATTTGTATAGCGCTACTCACCCACAGGGTCTCAAGGCGCTTGAGGGAGGGAGGTGAATTTACTTATCGAATATCCAGGTTTTTAGTTGCTTTCTGAAAGAGAGGTGGTTCTGAGTGAGGCGGAGGTGGGTGGGGAGAGAATTCCAGGTTTTAGCAGCTAAGTAGGAGAAGGATCTTCCCCCCATGGTGGATCTGTGGATGCGCGGGATTGCGGCGAGGGCTTGATTGGACGATCGTAGTTGGCGGGAGGGGGTGTAGAAGGATAGACGCGTGTTGAGGCATTCGGGTCCTAGGTCGTAGAGGGCTTTGTGTGCGTGGGTGAGGAGACGGAACGTTATTCTCTTGTTGACAGGGAGCCAATGGAGGTCTTTCAGGTGGTCGGAAATGTGAGCTTGCTGAGGGATGTCCAAAATGAGCCTGGCTGAGGCGTTTTGGATGCGTTGGAGATTTTTCTGTAGTTTGGCTGTGGTTCCGGCGTAAAGGGTGTTGCCGTAATCCAATCGGCTTGCGACCAGTGCGTGGGTGACTGTCTTTCTTGTTTCGGTGGGGATCCAACTGAAGATTTTTTTGAGCATTCGTAGGATGTTGAAGCAAGATGATGAGACGGCGTTGACTTGTCTGGTCATCGAGAGGGAGGAGTCTAGGATGAAGCCCAGGTTACGTGCGTGGTCCGTAGGTATGGGTGCGGTTCCGAGGGCCGGTGGCCACCATGAGTTGTCCCAGGCAGAGGGGGATGGACCTAAGAGGAGGACTTCTGTTTTGTCCGAGTTTAGTTTTAGACGGCTGTTCTTCATCCATTCGGCTACTTCTTTCATTCCTTCGTGTAGGTTGGTTTTGGCGGTGTTTGGGTCTTTTGTGAGGGAGAGGATCAGCAGGGTGTCGTCTGCGTAGGAGATGATGTTGAGGTTGTGTTGGCGCGCGATGGATGCGAGGGGACTCATGTATACGTTGAAGAGGGTGGGGCTGAGTGACGATCCTTGTGGTAGGCCGCAGATGACTTCGGTGGCCTCTGATTTGAAAGGGGGGAGGCGGACTCTCTGGGTTCTTCCGGTGAGGAACGATATTATCCAGTGAAAGTCCAATGCCTTTCCTTGTACTCCGATGTTGCTGAGGCGTTGTATGAGGGTGCTATGACAGACTGTGTCGAAGGCTGCGGAGAGGTCAAGTAAGATGAGAGCAACTGTTTCTCCGTTGTCCAGTAGTGTTCGGATGTCATCTGTTGCTGCGATGAGGGCGGTTTCGGTGCTGTGTTTGGCTCGGAAGCCTGATTGAGAGGAGTCGAGGGATTTGTTGGATTCTAGGAAGGCAGCGAGCTGATTGTTGACGGCTTTCTCGATGACTTTGGCGGGGAATGGGAGGAGCGAGATGGGGCGGTAGTTCTTAAGTTCGGTTGGGTCAGCCGTGGGTTTCTTCAGAAGGGCGCTGAGTTCGGCATGTTTCCAGTTTTCTGGGAAGGTGGCGGAGTTGAGGGAGCAGTTGATTACGTCTCGGAGATGGGGTGCGATGATGGAGTCTGCTTTGTTGAAGATGTGGTGGGGACAAGGGTCGGTTGGCAATCCTGAGTGGATGGAATTCATCAGGCGGATGGTGTCTTCAGTGGCGATTGGGTTCCAGGCGCAAAGGTTGTTAGAGGGGGGTTTTGGTTCGGAGGTGGGTGGAGTGGGCCGGTCTTCGGACTGGTTTTGAAAGCTGTTGTGTATTTCGGCGATTTTGTTGTGGAAGAATGATGATAGAGAGTCGCAGAGGTCTTGGGAGGGGGTGATGTTGTTAGTGCCTGCGGAGGGGTTAGTGAATTCTTTGACGATGTTGACTAGTTCCTTGCTGTTTTGGGCATTGTTGTCAAGTCGATCCTTAAATGCTGATTTCTTGGTGGATCGGATGAGTTGGTGGTGTTTGCGGGTGGCGTTTTTGAAGGAGGCTAGGTTGTCAGTGGTAGGGTTTTTTCTCCAGGTTTTCTCGAGAGTCCGACAGAGCTTCTTGGATTTCTTAAGGTCATCGTTGAACCAGGGGGATTTTTTGTTCCCTTGCTTGATTAGATGGTTTTTCATGGGTGCTAGTTCGTCTGCGCTGTGGGTGATCCATTGTGTGAGGTTGGTGGCTGATTGGTTTGGGTCCGATGAATTGGCAGGAGTGTTTTGTTAAAGCGACGAGAAGAGCTGGTCGGTGGTGATTTTGTTCCAGTTTCTTCGGGGAATAGGTTGTGGGGGGTTATGGGACGTGGCTTTTTTGTAGTGGAAGTGAACGCAGCTGTGGTCCGTCCAGTGGAGAGCTGTGGTGTGATCGAAGGAGATGTGCTTGCTGGAGGTGAAGATAGGGTCGAGCGTGTGTCCGGCGGAGTGAGTGGGGGTGTCAACGAGTTGTTTGAGTCCGAGATTGGCCATGTTGTCCAGAAGGGTGGTGGTGTTGTTGTCGTTTTTCTTGTCCAGGTGGAAGTTGAGGTCTCCCAGTAGAATGTAGTTCTTGGATGGGATGGCATGTGGGCTGATGAAGTCAGCGATGTCTTCACTGAATTGTGAGCGGGGTCCTGGGGGTCTGTAGTTAAGGGTGCCTCTGAGTGTGGTTTTGGGGTCGGTGTGAATCTGGAAGTGAAGGTGTTCGGCGGTAGCGAGGTTATCGTCGGAGCTGGTCGTGATGCGGATGGTGTTCTTATGGACGATGGCGATGCCTCCTCCTCTTTGGTTGATGCGGTCCTTTCGGATGATCTTGTAGGTGTCCGGGATGGCTATGGCGATGTCGGGGGCTGATGAGGCGTTCATCCAAGTTTCTGTAAGGAAGGCGACGTCCGGCGATGTAGTGTCGAGTAGGTTCCAGAGTTCGATGGAGTGTCTGTGGACTGAGCGGATGTTGAGCAGTAAGCACTTTAGGTGGTTAGTGTCGGAGCTCTGTTTGGAGTTTGTGGATTTGGTGTGGGTCCTGATGCAGTCGAACTTGCAGGAGTGGCAGGTGAAGGGTCCATGGGTGTGTCCTGGAGCGGCTTGGTAGCAGTTAGGGAGTGGGCCGGGGTTAAGTGCTGAGAGGGTTGCGGCGTCGTATGCTAAGCGGGTGGAATGGGATTTGCGTGGACCAGGGGGGCTGGCGCTGGGCGCGGTCCAGGCGCGGACGGGCGTAGACGGGCTTAATTTGGCGCGCATAGGGCGCGACCGCTGCGCACGTAGGCATCTGTCATATGTGGATAGTGGAAGGGGAGGGGCGAGGGAGGATCAGCTGGGAGGCGGGAGCGGGGTGGAGATCAGGGCAGGGAGGCACAACACAACAACAAAAAACAAAATGGCAGCAAGCCAATATCGCAACAGGATTGGGGCGCAATTGTAAATAGCGCGATGCAAATGGCAGTGGCGCCGGCACAATCAGGCACAAATAAGTCTGCAGGCAGCCCAGCACAAGTTCAAATATCGTACAAGCGCACCTTGGCAATCAAGCGCTACGATCTAATTTACATCAGCAATGTAATAAATAATAATAAACAGGCGGGGCAATCTAGCGCTACAAACTCTAATAAATAATTATGCAGGCTAAAGCAGTTGTGGGTGCAAGGCGTGATAGGCACTCAGCAGTCTGGCGGTAAGCGCTACGATACCAGGCGAGGCAGGGAGCAGCGTGTGGAGCGACCTCTTCTGCTGGGAGCAGGACGGTCACTGCACCCAGGCACCCACTGGGCCACTGGCAGCATCTGAATAATGCAGAAACTGCCAAATTGTCCCAAGGCTGCTCAAAAAAGCAGCCCACAGCTGGAACTGGACATCGGCTCCTCGGGAATTGCCCGAGTGCCCGCGTTACCAATTCGACGCTGAGTCCGGATGTCGATAGAACACCGGCTCCCGCAGGAGGCGGGGAGCCTTTGGGACAATGGGGGAATTGAACACTCTCCTACGGTCCCCAACGGTGACGGCCAAACTAAATAAAAGAAAAAGGCCGTCCCCGGGGGTCTTGAAGTGGCTTCAAGTGGGGGGCTATGCAGCCCTCCTGCATAAAATAATACTATATAATTATCCGTGCCCCGGGGGCTGGGGATCCCGGTGCCTGGAATTGGCCATCGGAGGAGGGCCACGCCGCCCCCTTCCCATAAAAAAATTGAATACGGATACTCTGCTTATTGTCATCGTACCATAAGCGCACCCTTCCGATCACGCGCTGAAGGCTAATTGGCTGTCAAGTGGTTGTCAACATTCGAAACTAGAACTGTTGGCAGCCATTTTATGCCTTGGTACAAGGGAAGCTGAAGAAGCGTGTGAAATGTGTGTTTCAAACGTGAAAAAGGGGAGGGTAGACACACCCATATCCTCTATGTCTGCTCAGGGGGTCCTACAAGGACCTCTAGGGCCCCTAATTTAAAACAAATTGGGGTAAAAATCTCGTGGTACGCGTATGATCCGCGCATTCTTTCAACTGTTTAGAGGAGATGCAGCAGTGCTGGGTGCAGGATGCACCATTGAGTAAGAAAAGGTAACGATAACACTATTTACCTGCTAAGTGAATTTCCTTTCATAGGCTAACATTGACTGGTTTCGCTTTAAAATTCTTCTAAGTGTGGACTTTTGGAACTTTAAAATATTCACCTAAAATCATCCAAACAACAGATTCCCATTTACTCACCTGTTATCAGGAGAGAAACCAGTGCTGCATCTTTTAGCCCAGCACTGACCCTGAAGAGTAGTTCTAAGTATACTTACAAGTAACTTGTATTTTGTTCCATAGGAATCCCCTTTCTATAGAAAAAAATGAATAAAGTTAGATTTGCGGATCAGGCTCTAGGGGATGATGTCCAAGGCCCAAAAAAAGTAAAAGGAAGGGGGCCACACAATGTAATGTAAATTTAAAAATAAAATATCTAAAAATAAATAGTTTTAAAAAAATTGTAAATCACTATAAAAAAGAAAAAAATATACGAATAAATATATTTAAAAATTGTCATTTACAAAACCTTTGAAATTCACTGAAAAAACCCATAAGTTTCAGACATGTTATAGTTAGGAATTATCATTTAAAAAACCTTTGAAATTCACTGGAAAACCCATTGGTTTCAGACATGTTATATTTAGGAATGAGCATTTAAAAAACCTCAGACATTCACTGAAAAAAACACAGGTTTCATCGGTGTTCTAGTTAGTTGGACATTTCACTCGTACAAAACCATTGAAGTTCCCCTGTTATAGTTAGTTGTACTAACTAAAACTCACACGCACGCAATCCACTGCTGATGATGTCACATATTACATAATTTATGACATGGTCAGTGACATCACTGATGACATCTCTAATGACATCACTGATGACATCACTGATGAGATCATCCACGTGACAATCGGATACATTTTATCATTCACTAGTATAACTTTTTAACACTCATTATAAAATATGAAGCACCATACTTTAAATCATTGACACACTAGTACAAGTTTCTAAAAAGCCACTCAGTGATTCCTAGATCTACATATTATTCTAATTACTTACCTATAAATTCACTCATACATGGTAACAAAGATCAATACAACACTATTAAATATACTTATACATCTACATCAACATTACACACAAGCTTACATCATATCCAGTTATTCATTTATGCTACTCACTTATGTATAATGCTATAAATATGTATATGTCTTCATACTTACTTTTTTTGACAATATTCTGTTCCACAGAGTTTTATTTCTGATATTTTGGTGGTTTACATACTCTTTGGCTTATTATGATGCCTTTCAGAGGAAACTCCAACTGACAATGTGGAGGAAACGGGACTGACCGACCTCTGGTCGGCAGTCCCCACCACCTAATTACGATGCGACCGGACATGGTGCATGTGCGGTTAAATTCTCCTATTTCTCTATGAGAGCTTATGTTATGGACATAAAGGACATAAAGGACGGCAACAAGCACAGGGCAGCGGTTGTTTCGTTCGAAGGAGAGAGTTAACCAGTATCAGAGCAAGAACATAAGTGAAGCCAAGATAACAGTAATACAGATTGTGAGAGTACTCATCAGACGCATTTATACCCGTAAAGGTATACCGCCATAAAGTTGATGCGCAAAGAATTGCCCCTGATGAAGGCAACAATGGTTGCCGAAATGCATTGGGCTTCACAAAATTAAATGATCAAATGTATAATGTTGAAATGTATCAAGGCTAATGAGTTATTTTGTGAAAAAAATGTACAAATGAATGTTGTTATGAGGATTATGAATAACACAATGATAAAATATGGTTACAAATTATGATTAAAAATATGTGTTAACAACGTCAAACGTAGTCATTCGAAGAGGTGATAAATACACTAAACGAATAAGGTGCGGAGCACCACGTGAACAGTGCGCGATTAGGTGGGTTTTGACACTCATCATAACTCATTACTGATCTAAGGACTGACGACCCTTTATGATCGCGGCACCAATTGATGATTGAACAAATATAATTTTTCTAAACAAACGGAGTGCTCTCCACGAACCCCATTTACCAGATGGACATAAACCTGCCATAACACAAGCTCCCATAGAGAAATAGGAGATTGTGTTCATTCCTGCACCCCGAGCAGGGTTTACCAGGGGGATCCATAGGCCTTAGCCCCCAACGAAAGGCCGCAAGGAAAAGGTGACCCTGCTAGAGGCCACAAACACGCTTTCTGAAGAGGAATGAACAGCAGGAATGAACAGTCGGTTTTAATACTGACTGGCTGCATTGTAATCAGCCAGTCGAAATTGAAACCAACAATCTCGGTCGTAAAAACCTCTGTCCTAAGGTCCGAGGCTTTACGATAGAGACCATAATAGGCCACTAAGTATGTAAACTCATTATTTTTGATTCAATGTTCTTGTATCACGATACTTTTGTAGACGATATTTTGTCATACAACAAAATAACAAAAATTTACAATCTAGCATCATTGAATAACATACTTATCTAGACAAAGAAATGATATTGTTGCTATCGGTGTATCATTCATGATATCAGTGTTAAGGCAATATGTAATGTAAACTCTGATGCCAATGATGTAATTTGTGATGCTATCTTTCACATCATGTTTAATGTCGGAAGCAGCGACTTTGATGTGGAACGGAACCTGCTTCTGGAACAGCATAGATCCAGATCCCATCACAATACACAGTCTGACCCTTTCCGTAACAAACTTGAAGCTGCGGAAATCACTTATTAGCTCAAGGGCTTTGTAAAAATCCTGAGAAGCAGAGCTTAAAAATGAGGGTTAGCGGAACTCATGGAGTTTCATCCTGTGGAATTCTGCGGAGCTTCATAAACACTCCATGTGATTCTGCAGAGTTCCAACAATGTGCACTGCAATTAAGCACCAGTAGCATGAACTATGCCGAAAAATCAGTGCAAACAGCATCATGCAGTGAGCTGTTCGAGTTGATTTTGCTGGCATGTGAGTAGACATTTTACTGGAACTGCAGCAAATCTACTCAAGAAGCAGCCCTCAGTCTGTGACCACCCATTTACAAAATGGCACGCGAGGATGCCAAATCTTGATTGAGCTTGCATATCTGAATGCTTGCGGGTAGAAATTCTTCCACACGGTGATTGGTGGAATTTGCCGAGAAGTTCATATTATAAGAGTAACACAACGTTGTCAAATTCTGCCACTTGCTCGTGCCGAATGAAGCATTCCACCCTTCCCTACTTGAAACGTGTGTGAGCCAAATACCCTCAGTTCAAGGGAGATGGGAGAATTTGGATGTTCAAGCTATTGGTATTAGGTGAGACCCTCCGAGAAGTCTGGATATATTTACCTTTCAGTGCTGCACAGAGAAGTCTAAACTGACAGTTGTTGGAATCTGAAGACACACATTTCTTTGTTTTATAAGAGCATTTTCATTGTTTTCCGTTACAACAAATATGAATGTCACAAAACAAGAACATTTTGCCAGCTCCCACCAAGCAATGGTAGTCCCACCACTTTCGCCAAACTCTATAATATTTGCGGGGGCACCCACATGCGGTGTAGATAGTCTCCTCCAATTTTGTGGACCAGTCCATGCTACACTTTAAAACCTTCATGGCTGGAGCACTAACAGAGATCCAGTGTTTACTTGTGTCCCACTAGATCAGCAGAGTGCCCAACCCTACCAGAGTCCTGTCCACTGAGGTCTACCCACATCCTCCAAGATACCCAACTCTACATGGAGCCCCACCACCATAGATAGGATCCCCAATATTTGTGACTAATACAGCTATATAATGGAGCAGGTCCACACTATATGGAAAACATATCCTTTAGGTGCCAGGTAATGCAAACATGCAGGGGAGGCCAACAGCAGGGCCCTCCATAGTCGGCAAGGTTTAAGGTATACCTGGTGAAGGTATTTATAATGGGTGAGCCAGAGCAGTGTAGAGATCACCTACACTCAGGGCACCATAGAAGCATCCCACCAGTCCACCTCCTTCAGGTGACCCACCCATTCCTCCTATCGTGCCCTCAAGGGCCCCAGCAGTTATGAGGAGTGTACAACCAAAGCTTTATACATTTGTGATATCCCTCCATTTCCAAGAAAACCCATCTGTACCCAAACCTTCAGTTGATTCAAGTCTAGGACATCCCTGAGGACATTGTGATAGTCAGAGAGAGCATGTCATGTGAATTGTGATGCATACAGTTGGAACTCTGGCAGAAGGTCCTGAAAGGAGTAAATGTGTTTCTCGTCCCACATATCCCTCAAATGTGTGATGCCTAGCGGATCCTGCCTTCGGAACACCTTGCTAACCATCGGCTTGCCCACAAAGGGGTCTCCATTGTGAAGTGTCAGTATCTGCATGTCCTGCGTATTGCTGCCCTTCAGGCCCTAAACACCTCTTTTGTGGGGCCTGGAATCATATCAGGGATTGGGGCCCATATAGCACGTGTGTTATATTGTCCAGACCAATCAGCGCTATCTCTCCTCTATCAACCCCTGTGTAACCAGTCATTTACTACCAGAATGTGAGCCACCCAGTAGTATAAACAGATATCTCCAATGGCCAGCCATCCATTATATATGTGGCATGAATACATTCACCAGATGCACCTCTGGGGTATTTATTGGCCCAAAGGAATCACTGGGTCAGTGAGGCCAGAGTGTTAAACCCAGTCTGCTAGACATGGAGGAGGAAATTCTACAGGACATAGAGGAAGTACCTACATTTTGAACAGTGCTATCCTACCCATGAGGTTAGGGGGCAGCTTGCCCCTTTTGGTTATGTTCTCATGATTCCTGTGCAGCAGTGGGTGGGGAATTAGGCTCCACATGAGTTTCGGCTCCCATGAGATCAGTACTTCGAGATACAGAAAGCTCAGCAAATGAACAGGAAACCCAGAATGGCAGGCATCATCCTGATGATCATCCTGAAACCCACAAGCCAGAGGCCGAGCCAAAAGTGATCAGATTATGAATCAATCTGGGCCCCATAGTGCCGGCTGGGAGAGTTAAAATAAGGACATTGTTCGCATATAGAGGCTCTGGTCAAAACACCATACCTGTGCATCACAGCGCACCCATACCAACAGGGGCTCAATGGCCAGCATGAAGAAGAGGGGGTAAAGAAGACAGCCCTGTTGGTGCCCCTTCAAACAGGAAACCTAAGGGACATCACACCATTTACACTCACATGGGCCTGTGGGGTGGCATACAACACCTTGACAATGGCTCGATATATGGGGCTGAAGCCCATCTTATGGAGGTTCTCTTCCAAGAATTTCCAATTCAGAGTATCAACGGCTTTCTCGAAGTCAATTACCATAAGCTCTGCCAAACCAACAAGCGCACAACTATGGCCCAGTGCTAGCTGAAACCTCCTAATGCAATGCTCTTGTGCTACGATGTGGGATAAACCCACATTGGTCCGGATGGACATGGTGGGCTAGGAACTGCAGGATTCTATTCGCCAACAGCTTTGCATACAGCTTGACTCAGTACTGATAAGGAATATAGGGCGATGCAAGGAACACTAGCTCTGCGGCCACATCGAAAAATTTCAGTTCCTAGATCAACACCAATCAGGCTTTAGAGCAGGTCATAGCACAGAAACAGCTCTAACTCAAATTGTTGATGACGCCTTGAGAGCTCTTGACCAAGATACGCCCTGTCTTCTAATTCATTTGGACTTGTCTTCTGCCTTTGACACTATCAAACATGATAACTTGATAAATCTTCCTCAGTATAGGATCGGGTATCTGGTCCTGTCCTACATTGGTTCTCCTCTTTCCTGCATTACCAAAGACAAAGAATCAAAGTCAACCAATCTTTGACTGCCTGCACCTCGGTCTCTATTGGGGTGCCTCAAGGATCTGCACTCTCGCCCATGCTCTTCAATCTATTCATGGAGCCTCTAACTGCCATTCTAAATGATTCAATCATTCAGTACCATATGTACGCGGATTACACTCAACTGTATCTGAAGATCTCTTCTCCAGATGACATGAAAAATCTTAATGGAGCGCTTAAAAAAACTTAACAATGGCTAACACATAACCATTTGTTATTTAACTTCCTCAAAACAGAATTTCTCCTGATTACCCCCGTAACCACGATGCCCCCATGCAAAACTGGATCAACCATATCTCCGCACTCAACTGCACCCCGCATATGGTGGACTCCGCTTCCTCTTTAGGTGTAATCCTAGACAAATTTCTAAACATGCATGCCACATCAGTGCCACCATTAAGAGTGCCAATCATCAGCTCAAAACTCATAGGAAAATCAAACCCTTCCTATCTTCCCAGGACCTCAAGTCAGCAGTCCAGTCCTTAGTTTTCTTACGAGTAGAATACGGATTGGTGACCCTAGCGGGCTTCCTAAATCTGGGTTAGCGCCGCTAAGAGCTCCTCTAAACACCTCGGCCAGACTCATCACCTGCGCCAGAAAGCATGATCATATTACACCTGCCTTAATCCAGCTTAGTTGGCTTCCCATTGAAGCAAGGATCCGCTTCAAGAAAGCCTGTCAGACACATAAGAGCTATACACTTCAATAGCCCCGTTTAACCTGGCAAAAAAACTTGAGCTCTCCAGATCCAGGTGAAACTTAAGAAGCTCAAATGCCCTACTACTGAAACCACCGAAATTCAACACAAAAAGAACTTACAATTGCACCTTCTCAGGCCTGGCTCCAAGAATTTGGAATACCCTTCCAACGGAGATCAGAGCCAACCCCTCAACTGCTTCAGTAAAAAACAGGTAAAATGGCTACTGTTGGAAAAACGTTATCAGCAACAGCCTCTTTGTCAGATTTTTCCCTACGTGCTTGACAATAATTTTTACGTTATGGGTTGAAAGGTATACTAGACAATTATTTGTGTTTGAAATATGTGCTGGACAATCACTTACTTTAGGTTTAAATTGTATTTTCCTCACTCTTTGGAAGTAGTTTGATGCTGAAACTGCTCGGCCCATCTAGGCTTCTTCAGCAATAACCTCTATGAGTCTTGCTAGACACTTCCCTTTTGTGCTTGACAATCATTTTTACGTTATCAGTTGAAATCTGTGCTTGACAATTATTTTCACTTTGTGTTTGAAATATGTGCTGGACAATCATTTTTACATGGGGTTTAAACTGTATTTTGTCGCTCTTTGGAAGTAATTTGATCCTGAAACTGCTTGGCCCATCTAGTTGGGCTTTTACCAGTTGTTCACTTGCTACTTCTTTTTCCCCTAGCACCCACATTTATTTTTATGCCTCCTGTTCCTCTCATCCTGCTTAACTGTGTTGTACTTATGCTGTTTCTTCACTTCAACGTCAGTTTTCTCTTTGTATAGTGCTCTGGGACAGCAAACAATGTGCAACAGAGGTATGAGTATAGTCCTTGCATGCAGGGTTGCCGATCCTCCACAGATCACCCCAGACACATAGCCTGCGCTAGAGGCTACTAGGTTCGAGATCAGTTGCTCTCCCCAACAGTAAGCGGAACGCCTGGCAGAGGATTCCCAGCGCACCAGAAACGCTTCTGAATACTGCTTTTAAATTGAGTATCTCGCTTTTAACCTTGCTCATTTGCACACAAATCGCTTACCGCATACTGCATTATGCCCCACTGTTAGGAACGCCTGGTAAAGGGTTCCCCGCTGCAACAGAACATAAATACTGTGCTTTTACATTGATTAACTAGTTTTAAACCTTTGCTTATTTGCACATAACTCGCCTACCTGCATAATGCACTTTGCCCCCATTGCTAGGAACGCCCGGTAAAGGGTTCCCCGCCGCATCCACATGTCTTTTGCTTGCCTTTTTAAAAAAAATTGACCTGTTTTAAATGTGCTGCACTTTGCCCCACTGCCTCTTCCCCAGGTCCTCCACGGATTGTTCTGTTTGTTGTGGAGGGAAATTGATGTAAACCGGAAGTGTCCTACTCCCCGCCGGAAGCACCACTGTGGTTAGCAGTCTAGCTGACAAAACCTGGCACCATAAAAACAGATGCCTGCCTCGACGTGCAGCGGGTGCGCCGCTGGCGTGCCAAAGTCGTGCCAAAGGCAAGCCCGTCTGCGCCCGTCCGCGACCGCCCGGGACCAGAGGCCAGAAACGCTGCCCCTCATACCTCGGAGAGACCCTCACCTCTCACATACCCTCGAGACAAGCTCTTGAACTTGACTGAGAAATAAAAATCTGATATCTGCTGTATCAAAACTTCCCCTGAGGCAGTTGAAGGATCGTTTTCATGTCTCAACTGCAAATGGACGAGCCAAGATAACAACACTAAGACCACTGAAATAGACACTAACAAACATCAGAAAAGCCTGTCGCTAAAATGCATCTATTTCAACGCCACATCTCTCCCCAAACATAGCATAGAGATCTGGAACACTCTAGATGATCTAAGTCCGGATTTGGCCTTTATCTCAGAAACCTGGCTCGATGACAATAATTCGCCAGACATTGTATCAGCCCTCCCACCTGGCTATAAAATACTAAAACAGGATAGGAAAGGGAAGGGAGGTGGCGGTATAGCCATTCTCTTCAAAGATCAACGCTCCTGCATTCCCTCCACAATCCCCCAAATAGGCACCCACGAAATACTAACTTTCTCAGTTCTGAAGGGCACTCAAGTAATACTGGGAGGTGCCGTCATTTATAATCCCACTGGACACCATGCTGGATTAAGTGCCAACCTCCTTCATCAACTTTTCCCCCTCTGCCTAAAACAGAATCAATTCTTAGTTGTGGGGGATTTTAAACTCCACTTTGAAAATACCACCAACCCAGGTGTTAAACACCTGTAAAATGATATGTCCATAATGCAACTAACTTAGAGGATATTAGAACCCACCCATGTAGCCGGACATACCTTGGACCTACTTTTCTCAAACATAACAACCACCAACATTCATGAGATTAAACCACTTCGGTGGACAGATCACTTCTTAATATCCTTTTCTCTAACATTACTAACTAAGTCATCTACGACTGACATTTGACATAAATCAGGGTCAAGACACATGAACCTTATCACCCAGGAAGCCTTTACTAAACATTTTGCGCATCATGACCCGGACACACCTTACTCCTTCTTGGTTAGTGCCTGCGCCACTTACCTACAACAAGAAATTACGAAGTCATTTGACAAATGCACTCCCAAATTTAATAAGAAGCCTACTACCAACTCCAAGACCGAAAGATGGTATACACCAGAACTAAAATAAGTAAACGAAAATGACGCACTCTGGAGCATAAATGGAGAACGATACTGATAGACAAAATTTCTTAGCTGAACAAAAAAAAATGACCATCAAGCCATAAAAACGAAAAAACGAACTATTATACAAAAAGGATCGAAGACAATGGCAACTCGTCTAAGGAACTCTGCAAAGTTATTTGCGAACTTTGCAAACCCATTAGCTTATCTCAGTCTATGGATCCAACATCAGAGAATTGTGAACTGATTAATCATTTTTTCACAGACAACGTAACAAAAATATACGCTTCCTTTGACTATCCCCCTGAAGAAGATGTCACAGATTGGGAAAGCTTGGACCCCCACCCCTCCGCACAAACTCATCTCAGCATTTTATCTCCTTTTTCAATCGAAGAAGTGGCCAGAGCCATGACTGAGGTTAAAGCTGGATCTCCGTTAGATCCCTGCCCTCACTTTATTTTTGCTAGACTAGTGCCCGTTCTATCCCCTCACATTACCAAAATATTTAACCAATTTCTGGAACAAGCTTCATCCCCTGACATATGGAAGAAAACAGTAGTATTTCCACTTCTAAAAAAAGCAGGACTCTGAATATATGACCCAGCTAACTATCGCCCCATCTCCCAACTCCCCTACTTATCTAAATCCCTGGAGCGTCTAGTAAACAAGCAACTTACCACCTTGCTTGAATCTAACAACCTACTTGACCCCTCGCAGACCGGCTTTAGAGCCAACAATAGCACTGAAGACACTCTACTGGCAGTATCTGATAATATTAGATCACTTGTTGATCAAGGAAGAGCCGTTGCACTGATCCTATTAGATCTTACTGCGGCCTTCGACACTGTATACAACACTACACTTCTACAAATCCTACATAAAAAAGGAATCAGTTTCAAAGTCTTGGCATGGTTCGCCTCTTTTTTGGAGGATCGGACCCAAACAATTCACATGGGATCCTGCACTTCCACATCAAACAGTATCAAATACGGAGTCCTGCAGGGAGTTTCACTAAGCCCTACCCTGTTTAATGCATATGTTTTGTCTCTGGCCGATATTAGCAGAAAATGGGGATTTGATATATGCTCATACGCTGATGACACTCAATTGGTGATTTCCCTAATAGACAGGCTGACCAATACTGAGACTAAGGACAACCTAATAAACTGCTTCACTGAACTTACAGGCTGGATGTCCCAACACTGTCTAAAACTGAACGCCGGGAAATCAGAAATCCTACTTTTCGGGGGTGCCCATGGTATTTGGGAGAATAGTTGGTGGCCCCCTAGGTACTGGGCACCGCCCCAGAACCC
Organism: Lissotriton helveticus; assembly: GCF_964261635.1. Classification (NCBI taxonomy): domain Eukaryota; kingdom Metazoa; phylum Chordata; class Amphibia; order Caudata; family Salamandridae; genus Lissotriton; species Lissotriton helveticus. Next base: position 1,291,140,627 of record NC_136069.1, read on the forward strand.
AAATGATCAGTGAAGAACTTGGGCATTATCTTCAACGGCAGCCTATCTATGCCAGACCAAATACGCTCGCTATGTGGGAAAGCCTATTCCACACTAAAACTTTTTAGACAACTCTTCCCCTGGATTCCACCGAATTGCAGACAAACGGTCACACAGGCTCTGCTTATGAGCAGACTGGATTACGGCAATGCCCTTTACTTTGGCATGGCTATCTATTCTCTAGACTTCAGGTGGTCCAGAGTGCCACAGCCAAACTAATATGCAACAAAAGAAAATACAGTTCAGCATCATACTGCCTGAAGGAATTACATTGGCTACCGGTCCGTCAGAGAGCCAAATTCAAGCCCCTCTGTTTTGCACACAGAACCCTATACAAAACAGGACCAAATATCCTTCAAGATAAACTTCTTTTCCATATCCCCTCACGAAGCCTGAGATCTGGTCATCAAGCCCTTGCCTCTGTCAAACGCACAAACAGGGTCAGAATGGGCGACTGGTCGTTTTCCAAATTAGCCGCGGTCCTCTGGAATGGCTTGCCACTCGACCACCGTCTAACTAGCGGCTATCTTCTGTTCAGGAAAAAACTGAAAACTATCCTGTTTCCTAGATAATGGTCCCAACCTGCTCGTTTCAGTATTTCTCTATGTCTGTCCTAGCCCTGTGATGTCCCCTGGGACGAATGATGCGCTTTACAAATACAAATACAAATCCACCAGCTCTTTTCCTACCCTCTGTGAGAGCCCTGTGGACCTTTGCCAGTCCTGATTGGGCATAATGTCATTGATGTCCCCTCTAATGTTTGTCCCCCCCGGGGTAGAGCCAGTATGTGTGCCCAGAGGCTCTCCAGGGTGTACTGGGTCATTGCAGGTGGGACACAAACATACACCAAGTTATACAGAGTGTTTTCAGGGACCCTTCCAGGATAACATACCTCCCTGGGTGTCCCGGGAGACCTTGCAGACCACCACAGGCAAGTGTTTGTGAAGCAGAATGGCCGCCCCATGACCACCAGGGAAAAGCCAGCAGGGAACTCCCTGTCATACCCCCTACAGGCCAGAAAGGGGCAGTTGGCACCCTGAATGTGCTTTTACTGGAGCATAAGTATCTTCGGTTAGTGCCATTGCACAAACTGCAGCATTGCACTTTTCTTAATCTGGTCCAGCAGACCATTGACATTCCATGTCAGTACTATAAAGCTCGGCAGAGTGACCGTGGTGCATGACAGTGATGGGGGCCTCTAAAGAGATGTTCAGTGCCTTCGTGCTAAGAATTACAAAGGAGCGAAGCCAATAGCGAGACCTACCAGGTGCTGCATGTTGTTGCAGTGAGTGTGAACTCATTTGTGAGAGTAAGAAAACACATAAAGGGAAAACTAGCCCAACTCACAAAACATACCCCATCCCCCTAACTCCTTACCTCCCTATACTTACCTCCCCAAAGAAGCATCTATCACGCTTTCCCCAGAATTAAAGCCAGAACAACTTAGGAGTGATGTCGTTAGGCCGCAAAGACCATAAGCCCAACTCGCCCCCCCGGGGGCCTGACAGGATAACTTGGTGATGGTGTGCAATGTACATTACTATAATTCAGCCCCTGATGGAGCTCTATCTGAGTTATGTCTCAGGTCTGGCCCCAGTGTGTGTTTGACAGCAGTAGTCCCCAGGACCGGTGTAGGAGAGTAGGGTCTGCAATCCTATGGTCACCCCAGATTTTTGCTTTTTGCTTCACTGGTTTACGACTTTCCCTGGCTGTGGGCCTGCTAATCAGACCCACAGCCTAGCTGTTTTCTCTCTAAATTGACATCCATGTACTTTAGGTGCATTTACCAATTGGTATTGGGCCCCCTTATCAGCCCCTGTACAGTGTACCTTAGGTACCCAGGGCATAGGTGAACCCAAGGCCTACCAGGAGCTGAGCATGTATTATGCCACCCCTGGCTGGCCATCTAAACAGACACAACTGGCTGGTAAGACAGCTGGGGCAAGGTGGTGTAATCACCCTTTGCTGTAGATATAGTATACCTATATCTAACCCCAAAATGGACACATGTATATTCCTTTCAGCCACTCCTAGGGCAGGCCTTATCAATCCTGAAGGCAGAGTGCTTGGAATTATGTGAGATGGTGCTCTAGCATGAGCTGAGCCTGTCTGCAGCTTGCGGAACCAAGTCCTTATAGCTGTTCCATGATAACGCTATACCATATACTCTTAAGTGCATTATAATCCACGCGGTTATTGCTAACTTTGGTATTACATTATCAAAACATGTCGAGTAAGGTGTCATACGAATTGGAATACTACCCCCTCGCCAGTTCTGGCGACGGGGGTAGAATTCCACCCTTTTAGAGGGACACGACATGTATGTAACTGTGAACCCCGGTTAAAGTTAACTCGAGCCTCAGCATCACAAAATGGATGCTGCCACCACAGACACTAGTCTGACCTCCTGCTGCTGGGAGTCCTTCCAGCTAGGGAGGCCTGGACAAAGGGTTTCCTGCCTTGGGAGGTGCTAGCACCACCCCAGACAGGATTTTGTGAATTAGGTAGGACAGGCCTGAAAGGAATGAGACATGCCTGGGACACACACGGTGTCCCTGTGCATACACCGGTTCAAACCAGTTGCTGGGGCACTCCAGCCCCAGCTCTGGCACGAAACCGGACAAACGATAGGGGGTGTAACCACCCCCCTTCCTGGTCCCACCCATAGGAGGGACCTAGTCATAGTACAGCCCCCTTTAGCAGGATAAAGGTAGGAGCTGGTCCCATTCCAAGTTAGATTATCCTGAATTGAAACTTTACAAGAAGAAACTCTGGACTTCGACATTCTGCTCCACAGAAGACTAAAGAATCTCCCTTGTGGACAAGGAGTGTCCACCCTGCATCTGCAGGCACCATCAAGCGTCCTAGCGGTCCACTTTGTCGTCCTTCCTGCCGGATCCAGACTTCAGAGCCTGACGAGACCTGGACTCCCAGACCTCTCCGACCTCTACCCACATCTGCAGCACAGCTGAGACCCGTGGGTGCGACGAGACACGTGGGACCTGCCATCTTGAAGAGACTGCACTTCGCTTCCAGCACGACTTCTGAGGCATCCTCGAGTAAGTGCTTTGGGGATTGAGAAGCCCCAGCCCTGAGCAGCTCCTGCACCAAAGACCAGCCCTCCAGAATCCACGAGATCTGCGTGGGGCCCTTTTGCTTGATTGCTGCTCGACACGTTGTCTGGTCACTTGCCGGCTGGCTAGTGATCTCCTAGACGATGATCCACAAAATCTACACCACTGGTCTGGTTGCTCCAGACTGGCCCTTGCTCCCTTCCAAAAGAGGGGTATCCCGGACCCTCCTGGTCCACTCCAGATGCCATTTCCACTCACCGCATGGGTTGCCTTTGCCAAGGCCTGTTGACTCCAAATCCGGATCCGGCACCGCCGACAGCGAGAGCCTCTGTGGGACAGCTTGTGCCTCCATCCTGGTTGTCGAAGACACCTCCTGGTCCACGTGGCTGCAGAGACAAGCGTCCACTCTTCACCTGATCGCGACAACAGCATCTGGTTCCCTCCTGGTTCCACACCGGTCACTGGCTAGTGACTTTGAACACTGTCCCCTCTGCTTTCAGGTCCTCTTCTTCCTCGATCCACCCTTGGATCGCACCGGACATCTTCCTCCTGGTCGCCTGCAGCATCTTTTCTTCAAGGCTCTATTGACTTCAATGCAGAAACCCGACACACTTTCACACCTATGCACCCGCAGCACGTGGGTGAGGTAACAAGAGCATTTCGGTGCTAATAGGTAGATTGACTCTCCTAGTGTCCAGGTATCCAGTCGTTTTAGTCGTAACTAGTAGGAACTGTCTTTTACTTACCTTTTCATAATTTGTTCTGCCCATTGACTTTGTTCCGCATCCCGCGTGTGAGTTCACACTCTGCACACGCGTCCCGTGGGACTCCTGATACTTACCTAAGGTTAGGGTAGGGTAGTCCCAGCAAACCTACAGCCTCTGGGTATCTTCATTTTCTAAATCGTTCTACTTATACCATTTACTTAGTATATGGTTTGTCGTGCCCCTAGGGCACCATTGTAATTTGTGCGACTTATTGTGTTTTTCTTAAAGAGATTGTTATGTGCTTAGCCCTCTGATCTCATAAAGAGTTCAGAGGTGTTTGTTATTAATAAATAGACTGTTTATTTTCATAACAACCTGTGTGGTGTCCTTTCATCTGGTATTCAAGGGGTTATATGTGGTAAAACAGCTGGCTTCACATGCCAAAAGAGTTTAGCCTAAGACTGCTTTGTCCATGCTACCATTAGGATAGCTGGTCTATAAGGTTGACTTACAACCAATCACCATAAGGGTTGTTTGGACTGATACAAGGTGATCACTAGAACTAGTGAGCATCATATATCAGGCCAACTTCTCACAACTGGCAACCCAGGTCCATGATCCACTAGCCTCACTAGTCTCCTTACATCTGTCCTTCAAGTTCACAGAGCCCTCGTATCCACTGGACCCTGCTTTCACCACCTGGAGTGCTTCTCACATTGCTCCAGAGAGGGGCTCACCTGCCCCTTTGGTCCTGTATGCGAAGGGGTGGCCAACTGCCACAACGTGGGCTGGTGCAGACTTAGTCCATGCCTCTTCTTTGTTGCCCAAAAAGTGTACTTGGAATAGTAGGTTACTTGCAATTGTGTGGGATAGAGGAGCATAAAGGAAGTATTGAGGTTGCAAAGTTTCTGCTTCACCATTATCATAGGATCTCTGCTGGGTTTGAGCCTTTCTGGAATAATCTGGGAAAATCATAATCCATCATCACACGAAAAGTGTCCTTCTCCCACGCACCCTTATTGATCGCATCTTTGTCTTTGTAACTCAGGATTCTGGCTATCATAGGGTGAGGGGGTTTTCCAGTGGGCGCCATTGTGCCAGTGATCTGTGGGCCCTCTCATTGACAACTGCAGGGCTCGCCCTCCTCTTCTGTCCTGTATGCAATGGAGTGGCCGACTGCCACAATGGGGCTGGTGCAGAGTAAAATGATGGTGCTCCATCAGCCATGTCCAGGTCTCCCATGGGGTGGTAAAAAAGTGTGACTTGGAATTGTAAGTTGCCCGCAATCATGCAGAATAGAGAAGCATGTGGGAAAGATTGAGGTTGCGGAGTTTCTGCTTCACCATATCGTAGGATCTCTGACAGTTTTAGCCTGTCTGGTATAATCCCGGAGAGTCATAATGTGCCATCATCATATGAAAGGTGTCCCTTCTCCCACGCATCCTTCATGATCACATCCTAGTTTTTGTAATTCAGGATTTTGGCTATCATAGGGCAGGGGGGATTCCACCAGCCGGGCCTCTGCGCCAACTATCTGTGGGTCCTCTCAATGACAATTCAGGGTGACAGGGTGACAGCCGAGCCTCATCGATCCAGGAAAGGATTCACTGTTACATGAAAGTCTCTGGAGAGTTGCCCTTCGCCTCCTCTGGGAGTCCACCAAACCAGAGAATTTTGCACCAGGCTCTGTTTGTCCGTGCATTCTACCTGGTCCTGGAGAGTTTTAGCAGACTGGGAGAGGAGAGACATCTTTACAGAGAGCCCCTGCAATGTGTCATCCAGTTTGGAGATCCAGCCCTCTGCTTCCGGGACCCAATCAACAGCCCGGCAGAGATCCTGATGCAACAGGTACATTTTGGCATCTACCTCCCCAATCTTACCCTGTAAGTTTTGGAGTTGTGGGTGGTTTGTAGAATGACCGGGACCTGTTCTCCTGGCTCCCCCCTAGGTCTGCCACGAGCTACTCCCATCGGGCTGTGTACTTACCCATTTTCAACTGGCCCTTGGCCCCCCTGTCATGGCCCGTGGCTCAGTCCTGGTCCCAGCAGTGTCCTGGTCCCAGCAGCGAGGCCACGCTGATGCATGAAATCTACAGAGCCTTTTTTCTATACATCTACAGGAAAGGTCATGATTCCATATTAAGTTAATCTAGAGTTATTATTATTTTTGTCTGCATTGTTCTTTTTTCTTTCTCTGGATATGGTGAGTAAGTTCATAATTGCTTTTCTGCAACACTAATCTAATGTTAAACCTTGAACTCAGCAAAGCTATATGTGGGGCAGTTAGGAATAGCTGAATTATGATATTCCAAAGTGTCAGAAATAGAGCACCCTCTGGTCTACTTATGTCTGGCTAGAAGGTTCCTTGCAGTTTAAATAGTGTGCTTGTGCAGAGCTCCAATAAAATGGATTCAATCAATTCTCAGTTGTTTTTTCCTGTAGATTCCTGCTGGCATTCTTCCAGATTCCTACTGGTGCTCAAACACACTGCCATGTGCGACGCACAAATTACCCAGTGGTGAATGCTTCAGGATGCACTATCTAGTGTAGGTTTTGTACTGGAAGCATGCCCGTCCTCTATAAACTCTGACGGTTCCCAAGCACTGAATATATTTGGGCTGATCTACCCCATTAAAACCTCCCTGATGAAAAATGATGCAAAACAGCAGAAACCGGTATTTGAACAGTAAATCCAATTTGTAAACCCTATCATGTGCCAATTTGCACTGCTTTGCATTACTTTGTGTTAGCACAAACGCACAAGTAAATATGGGCCTCAGTGTGAGCAGCAATGAAATGCTCCACCTGAGCACTATTGGGGTTGATACATTAATTTATGAAAAGATTCGTTTGGCAATATATGACCTCTATTATCTGTATGTAATGAACCATGTTCAGAGGATGGCAATGTGGCGCGTCTTTAATACTTCTTTCATCCCAGAAAAAAACGCAATGGTCATAAAACAAATCTTCTCACTGCTAAGAAGACCGAGCATTACATTACATAATAATTCCATTATAGAACATGACTGACTCGCTACTCAAATGATATCCATAACTTTCTTGTCTGTTTTTTATGACAGCAAATATGCATATTAATCTTCCTCACGAGCTGCTTTCATGAAGTGTCGGGCAGCAATCAGAGATTATGTGTAAATAATACAATCATTAAATTATGCAGTAAATTATAGTTGGCTTTCTTCAAGGTTGTATGCATTTAGAAATGCATTCTGAAATCGGAGTTTGTTCTCCATTAGTTCGAACTTCTAAATAACGCTCAACTAGATGACAGAGTTTGCAAGTGGAAAATGTTGTGTCTAATCAGGGCTGCGAACAGTCATAGAGCCTATTTTGGGTGTATGCAAAGCAGAGTTGTAACCAGTATTCAATCAAAACAAATGAGTAGTTTAGTCATTGTGCCACATACTGCAGTGGCATTTCATTATATACGCGACTAATCATGACAGCTCTTCTTGAAGTAAATGGTGTGAGGGAGGAAATGTGTGTATTTATAGAAGGGAACAATCTGCACTTGTCAAAATCGCCCATCTTGTTGTGTCAGTATTTAGAGAGAGCATCGAAAAGAAGGAATTGGTAATGCAGAATGCAGTCAGCTAACAGAGTGGGAGGGGTAGTCATCGTGTGCTGGAGAGCAACAATGACAAGGGGTGCAAGGGTATTCCTGCAGCTTGTAAACAACGTCGTCTTTATAGCCAGGAAGGATGTTAGAATGGATGGATTTGTGCAGACACTGACGATTTGCCTCTTGTTCTTCTCTGTCTCTGTAATTCTACAATGATCACTGGGCATGTCAAACCAGAAGAACTGCAAACAACAGGTTCTAAAAATATTCCTTTCATTATAAAGCCCACAGAGCTCTTGCTGCTTTTAGACCAAGACTTAGAGGAGATTTTGGTCGTTTGCAACCTCACTGACTAGACAAAGGTGGAACCTTTTTCAACAAAAATCGATTACTGCTGCCTTCAGCTATACTGTGCTGGCAATGCAAACAATGTAGAAGTTATTACCACCATTATGAAAGGGCCAGTATACTACCATGGATGGACATTGTTAAGTTATTGATGCCCACAGTTTGCTAATGATCCTCACTGTGAGAAGCTAGATTATCAATAATGAAATGAAATGAAATACAAATGTATATAAACACGCACTACTACTCTAAGGTGTCTAGGCATGCAAGTTTGCTAGCAGGACAGAACCAGGTTAGGAGGCTGGCCAGAGTTTAGAGACTCCTACAGGTTGAAAAGCCAGGTTTCTAGTGTTTTTCTAACGCAGAGGAGGTCCATCTACTTTTTCAGGAATAAGGGAAGGCTGTTCCAGAGACAGGAGGTACTGCCTACAGATCTTCTCCCGCCCCATTTTGCTCTTTTTACTCTAGGAACAATGATATTGCATGCTGATTCTGAGCGAAGGGATCTTGGCAGAAGATACCAACAAAACCAAAGCTTAAAAACTTGTGAGCCTTCCCCATGATGAGCCTGAAAGCAAGGCACAGGGCCTTAAACTGCATACGCTTCCCAATTGGTAACCAGTGGATAAGCGGAAGGGCAGCTGATACTGATTCTCTTTTGGGAATTCCTAATAAAAGGCAAGCAGCTGAGTTCTGTGGGACCTGAAGCTTATTTAGACTTTTTGTTCTTATGTTTACGAAAAGAGCATTTGCCTTGTCAATTTTTCAGAGTATCGGAGTGGAAAATACGGTTTTCTGCAGGTCTTTTGGAATGAAGGGAAAGATCTTCCCTAAAAGTTTAGTAGTAAAGAAGGAGGCAGATGTGATTGCGTTTATGAGCCCTGCGAAGGTCAGTTGATTCTCAAAGATAACTCCAAGATATTTTACCTTCGTAACTGCTGATGGAAGTTGGCCAAATTCAGGTGGCCACCAGTCTTGGGACCAAAAGGAATGGTCCTTCCAAAAAAGCAGTACCTCGGTCTTGCCTGAATTCAGCTTTAAGCAGTTTTGGGCCATCCATTTTCCGATTTCCTGCAAACAGTGTAAAAACGCTTAGCTGTCATTGAAATATTAGATGATACTGAGAACACTAATTGGGTATCATCTGCATAGGTGACTGTAGAGGACCCAAAAGATATAATAAGTTTGACCAAAGGGGCTACATAAATGTTAAAAAGGGTCTGGCTAAGAGATGAACCCTGTGGGACTCCACAAGCGAGAGAGGACGAGGATTTAAAATTGTCAGCTGCAACAAACTGAATTCTGTCTGTCAAAAATGATTTTACCAAAGCAATGGCTTTATCTTTTACCCCAATATTCTCCAGCCTATTCAGCAGGATTTGGTGGTTTACAGTGTCAAATGTCACTGAGAGGTCCAATAGGACCAACACTGCACTACCCCTCGCATCCAACGTCAATCTAATCTGTTACAAAGCACTTATCAATGCCAAATCTGTACTGCAATGTTTCTTAAATTCGAATTGGCAAGGGTCTAGGTGGCTAAGGTCCTCAATGAAGGCTGTGAATTAATTGATTTTTCAATTATTTGTCCCAGAAGGGGCAATCTGGAAATGGGACTGTAGTTCCCAGGATCTAAAGGATGTAGGTTTGCTTTTTCAATGAAAAGAAGAAGGCTATCTTCCAGACACTGGGACATTTTCCTGACTTAATCATAAGATTAAAAATGTCTGATAAGTGTTACAAAATAGCTTCAGCTACCAAAGGAATTGTTTTCGGTGGGCATGGATCCTGAGGGGGATCCTGACTTTGTTTACAAAAGAATAGTATTAGTTTGGTCCTGGCAGAGTGCAACAAAAGAAGTTAAAAGGGACCTTACATTCATTATTAATAGTTTGGGAGACACTGTGACATTCATTATTTTTAATTTGGGAGTCACTGTGATCAGTCAAAGTATTGGAGAAAAAAAGATTAAAAACAGACGACCTTATCTTGAAAAAAAGGACGCCAATGAATTACAGAAAGTTTGATCCATTAACTGAAACCCCATTTTAGAAGGTTTAGATAACTGTTTAACAGTTCCAAAAAGTACTTTCCCGGAATTTTTGGCTGCTTCTATCTTCTGAATTAAGTATTTGGATTTTCCTTTAAAAATATATATTTTTTATGAGGCTAAAGTAAGTTTGTATTTCTTTTTTTCTGAATACTCACAATGACGCCTCCATTTTCTTTCCTGCCTACGACATGCTTGTTTAAGCAGTTTTAGGTTTTCTGTGAACCAAGGTTCAGAGGAAGTGTCCCTTTTTCTCCTATGGGGTTTAGCCAGTGCAATTCTTTCAGCTGCATTTTCCAACCAACCCTCATATAGACTAGCCACTTTATCAGGATCTGTTTTTGTGCAAGGCCATGTTTCTGATAAGATGGCATCTAGCTCTATCAGATGCCAATTGCATGAGAGCTTTACTGGATGAGTTTTATTGTAAATGTAAATGTAAATGTCGGAATTTGTAAAGCGCACAGCTACCTCCACCGGAGGTGTCCCGGCGCTGTCCGTATACCGCTTAGGAACCCTTCCTGGCTTTCCTGGGAAATGTCCACTCCTGGGCACCCCCCAGGTGCAGCCAGGCATCCCAGCGCTTTTGGGGCCGTTGTGAAGACTAAGCAAGCTATTGCCCAGAGTTGCAGCGTGGGACCCATGATCAGAACAGGCACTGAGGCGAGAATATCCAGTCAGGGGAATTAATGAGCCGGAGACCCGCCGAGGCGGGAATCGAACCCTGGTCCCTGGCCAGAGCTCTGCATCAAGGTCTGCCTGCTCTAACCATTGAGCCACACTTCTCCACTATTGTGAGATGCATCAAGCGGGGCTAATTTATTGTTGAACATAACTGCTCAATGATCAGACCATTGCACGGGTAAGACTGCTGATGCAGATAAATACAGGTAGTCAGAAAAAATCCCTTCAACTTTGTGTCCTGCTTGATGCGTTGGCTCATTTACCCTTTGATCTAGTCTGACACTAAGCAACATGTCAGTGAGACATGCTGCATCTTTGTTCTCTGAATTTTCTAAACGCATATTAAAATCACCTAAAATCAGAAAATCTGGTGAATTAATTTCTAAATTTAAAAATGGAGAAAACGTAGAAAAAAACAGAACAGGTCCCTGGGGGCTGGTACAAAAGTATTCCATTAATGGAATAATGTTTTGAAAGCTGAAGTTTAAAGGCTTGCGCCTCCACATCTTTCAGGCTAATAAGTTCTCTAAAGAGCCTACTAAGGGCTGGCAGTATATTTTAATAACACCTCCTCCTTTTCTTCGTATACTATCTAGTCGGTGACTAAAGACACCTGGAGGATCTGCTATGGATGTGGATGGCAGTCCACTTCAAGTAATAATATCACAATTCCTAAGTCCAGTTAGGTCTCAATTTAATTTAAACCTAAGTTCAAAGCGGAGGCTTACGGGGCCCGGGTCATCTCTTACGCTGATGACACCCAGCTCCTATTTACGTGCAGCAAGGGTGAGGTCTTTGACAGCGGCAGGATTAAAGACTGTCTGAGTTCAGTCTTTGCGTGGTTCCAGCAGCACAGCCTGAAATGCAACTCGGTCAAGTCTGAGTTGCTTTTCTTTGGCTGTGCTCCCGATCCGAGTTGGAAGTTGTGGTGGCCCCAGGACATGTTTCCTCCCGAAAGGCCATCCTCCCAAGTGAAAAATCTGGGAGTGGTATTTGATGAAGACCTATCCTTCCAACCCCATATTGTAGGGCTTGCTGGGAAATGCTTCGGCATTCTTAAAATGCTGAGGAAATTTCTCCCTCTGCTCTCCCTGCAATACCGAAAGACTGTAGTTCAGGCGCTAATAGGGTCTCGGTTAGATTATGCAAACGCGCTTTTTGCAGGTCTGCCGAAATACCTTTTGGCCAGGCTGCAGATCGTTCAAAACTCGGCGGCTAGGGCCATATTTGGCCTGCCAAGGAGAGCCAGTGCTTCTCTGCTGTTAAACAGGTTGCACTGGCTACCTATTTCCAAAAGAATTAGGTTTAAAATCCTCACGCTGGCGTTCAAAGCCCTCCACTCTGTTGGCCCTAACTACATCAGAAAGCGTATCGCTTTCTATGTACCACGGAGGATGCTGCGGTCAGCCGACCTGGCTAAAGTGGAGGTACCCACTGTCAGACGAGTTCGGATGGGAGGACGGTCATTCCAATTTATGGCTGCTTGCCTTTGGAATGAACTCCCCCTTTCCCTCCGCAAAGCTAATAACCTTCTAGCTTTTAGGAAAGAGCTGAAGACCATGCTCTTTTCTGTGTAACCACTGTGACGGTAGCGTTGTTGCCTTTGTGTTTTTTGGTCTTCAGGCCCCCTTGCCAAAGCGCCGGGACACCCTTTGGGGTAGCCGTGCGCTCTAAAAGTACGGCCTTAACATAACATAACATAACATAACATAACCTTGCTATGGTAGTACAGAGAAGACAAGCTTAACTTAGGAGAAATATCTAAAGCATTTACCTGTACCAAAACAGTTAAAAAGCAGAAAACATAACACATTCAAAATCCCTCTCCAATTTATAAAGCGTGCATTAATTCTAATCTTTAAGTAGACAACAAAAGGACACATATTTGAAGTAGGGAACTGAAGCCCTCACCATGCACAGCTTTATTCAGATTTATTTAGTGATGTTGTAAATGATGTCACAGAACATTTAATCAGTGATGTAATATGTGACTTCTGAAGTAGTGCATGGTGATTCCACAAGGTATAGTTTCTTCAGTTAACTAAAACTGGTGAATTTCAGTGTTTTTTGTTTTAGTTTAAAATAAACTTTCAACTGACATTTTTACCTAACTATAGCGCTCGTTAACTTTTGTTTTGTTCTGTAAATTTCGAGTTTTTTTAAATGTAAAATAATATTTCTTTACCTTACTTTACTATTCAAACCCTGCAGTGAGCTCAGCCTTTGCACCCAACTCCCTGGACATGGCTAGCCCCGTTCTATGCACAGCCTTTGACTGTGCTCGGCTCAGAGTTTGGGCACTCTCAATCCTCAGTTGGAGCCCAAACCCCTGCTGGCACCACAATTCCCACTGATGCCAATACCCCATAATTGAGCAATGCCCCAACGTCCCCACTATTTTGTTTTTACAGTGCCACAGGACTTGATCAAATTTCCACAAGGGTCATGATGGATATTGCAGCAGTACCATGGCACCGTAGCACCATGACAAAAAATATATTTGTTAATTTGATCACAGGCTTTAGCGCTGTAGCTAAACCCTAGGCAATTGCATGGATGAAACGTATTTGGGGCCCCCTCTTTTTCTTAGCCCATGCTTGATGGATCCTCTACAGCAGAGGTCTTCAAACTTTTTGATGCCGAGACCCCCTTGTCAAACTTGTTTAGCCATAAGGACCCCCATCTGATAAAAATTTCTAGAACCTGGTACTCCTCATCATTGACAACTATCAACAACAATAAACGACCCAAATTCCCACAGCAAATCATTTTGGCGGTGGGGAAATAATATTAAACAGTGTTTAGCAAACCAAAGGTCAGTGAGCGTGGGAGTGTAGTCTAAGGTGTACCTAAAGACAAAGGGCCTCATTTATGAAGTATTGGTGTAGGGCAGCGCTGCATGTTTTCTTACTGCGCTGCCCTATGCCAATGTGAATGGGCTGGAATGCACCTTATTTATGAAATACGGTCCATTCCTGTTCTTTTCCCTTATGTTGGCACACAAATTGCTGCATAGCACCAGCCTAGGTAGGATTGTTTTTGTACAGGAAGGGGCACCTTCCTTCACAAAAACAACCAAGAGAGACATGTTCCTCTTTCTTTGTGAGCTGCAGAATGCAACACACATGGAAAAAGGAAAGAACGAGGAGAAATGAAAACACCTCTGCTGGGGAGGCATTCATTTTTGGAGCTGCTCCAGGTTTACTTGATTTTGTAAATATGGGGCAGCATCAACATCCATGGGTGTTGCGTGGGAACCCCACGCAAAGCCCATGGAACAGCTCCTTGACGGAGAGTAAGGCAACACAGTGACATGCGCTGCTATGTCTTACTCCATATCTATGAGGCCATGCAAAGCAATGCTGGGTGACTTTGCAACGCCTCATAGGTATGGTTAAGACGTTTGCGCCACCGAAGCATCAAAAAAAGTGATGCTCTGGTGATGCAAGCCTCTCAAAAATAACCACCTAAATATTCTGTACATTTTGTAGGTCTTTCACTATCAGGTATCTACATATAAAATAATGGGCAGTGTAATGAACAATGCATTTAAAAAGTTATTACTCAGTGGCAAATGAACTGTAGTACCTCTATTAGTTAACGCACTGCAGAGATCTATGTGTAACCCGAGAGCTGTAGAATTAAATCTTGATTGGTGCAGTGGAGATTAGTGACGTGTATTTTTAGTGCTACAAGGTCACAGCCTATGACAGAAAGCACTGTGAATATGTAAGTCATTATTTTATACATGCATTACACACGGTGTAAGATAGAGTGCTGCAAAACATGCAAATATTTTTACAATAAAATTGTGCTTCCAAAAGGTCATTGAGAAGATCGTCAATTAGCAACTAACCCGCTACCTCGAGGAGAACAACATCCTGGACCCTTCCCAGTCTGGGTTCCGCAGCAACCACAGCACCGAGACTGCCCTCATCACCGCCACCGATGACATCAAGTCCCTGCTGGACAACGGAGAAACGACGACCCTCATCATCCTGGACCTGTCAGCTACCTTCGACATGGTCTGCCACCACATACTACGAACACGCCTCCAGAACGCCGGGATCTAAGAGAAGGCCCTGGACTGGACAACCTCCTTCCTCTCTGGCAGAACACAGAGCGTCCGCCTTTCCCCTTTCTGCTCCGAAGCCACCGAGATCATCTGCGGCGTACCCCAGGGCTCATCCCAACTCTGTTTAACATCTACATGGCACCACTCGCCCACGTCGCCCGTCAACACGACCTCAACATCATCCCCTACACCGATGACACCAAGCTGATCCTCTCCCTCACCAAGGACCCCCACACCACCAAAACCAGCCTTCACAAAGGAATGAAGGCCGTCGCTGAATGGATGAGGAACAGCTGAACTTGGACAAGACGGAGGTCTTCATCCTCAGATCCACCCCTTCAGCCTGGGACAACTCCTGGTGGCCAACCGCACTGGGAACCGCTCCAACACCCACCGACCACGCACGCAACCTTGGGGTCATCCTTGACTCCACCCTCTCAATGACTAAACAGGTCAAAGCCGTCTCCTTCTCCTGCTTCAACACCCTCCACATGCTCCGCAGGATCTACAAGTGGATCCCCATTGAAACGAGAAGAACGGTCACCCAGGCCCTCGTCAGCAGCAGGTTGGACTACGGAAATGCCCTCTACGCAGGAGCCTCGGTCAAACTCCTGAGACGGCTCCAACGCATCCAGAACGCCTCTGCACACCTGATCCTCAACATTCCTTTGCTGCAGCCACATCACACCCCACCTGAGAGACCTGCACTGGCTCCCGGTCAACAAGAGGATAACCTTCAAGCTCCTCACCCACACACATAAGGCACTCCACAACACCGGACCAACGTACCTCAACTGACGACTAAGCTTCTACACCCCCAACCACCAGCTCCGCTCCGCTGACCTCGCCCTCGCCACAGTCCCCCGCTTCCGAAGAGCAATGTCCGGTGGCAGATCGTTCTCCCACTTTGCCGCCGAACCTGGAACACCCTCCCCATCCACCTACGGCAGACCCAAGACCTGCTGACCTTCAGAAGACTCCTCAAGACCTGGCTTTTTGATCAGTAGCAGCATTCCCGACCCCTTGAGACCCTCACTGGTGAGTAGTGCGCTTTACAAATGATATGATTGATTGATATGATTAATTTGCAAGGCCTGTGTATTATTGTGTATTATTTTTAGATCTTGCTGTAATCTGTAGTCTAAGACATTATTGTACACAATACCAATACTTAGATTGTTCTTGGGTCAGCCAATTTTTTATTATTGGTTTGCTTTCTTGTTAATCCTATTTTCTTGTTCCATATTGGATGGCTTGACTTCCTCTACTTGTGTTTGCTCATCCCTTGGAGAATATCCCTATTAGAGTGTTTCTTTTGGAAGAGTTGGATTCTTCCATCAATCAAGAAACTACTTTGTTTTCTTTTTCTTTCAGCTCTCAATAGGAGAGTGTATGTTTTCTCCTCTCCCTTGTGTGTTTGTTTTGTTTCAATTGGTTTACTCCCACTTCTAGAAATATGTGTTGGTTCCCCCACCTTCCTGTATTGCTATCCTATCTCGTCCTGCTTTAGTTTTAATTGTTTCTTTTATTTTTAACTCTTCATCGGAACTTGTCCTTCATTGCTTCCTGACCAACCACATCTGCTCACTTCCTCTGACATCCTTGCTTTTAATTATGAACTCACTCAATAGTCCCAATTTGGGGGGTGAAAATCTATTTGGAAATATTTATTGTCACATGTAAATTGAATAATTTCTTTTGTATGTTGTGTTATATATTTTCTGATTTATCATTATAATAGAAAATATTATGTCAAACATTAATTAGGGTGCATATATATATATATATATATATATACTATGTGTATTTGAATTATTTTTGAGTAAAGTTTTTTTCTTGTCGTGATATCACTACAACTGTGTATTATTTCAAACCCTTGCGCTATAAAAGCAAGACCAATATATACGTACTTGCCTAGTATTTATAATTTCAATCCAGTCAGAATCGTAGGATATGTTGCACATTTCTACCCAAAGAACGACATTTGCACTATTAATGTATTTTTTCTGTGTAATGTTTTGGAGTAAGTCTCTTCCATACCCTAACTTTGTTTTTCCTCTGGGAAAATATAGTCGCATTTGATTTCTTAAGTCTCAGGTTTAAATCAGATAGACCTGCATCACTCATTTTGGGGAGGGACTAACCATGTCAGAAGTGTGACATGAAGATCAACACCTACACTGGCGAGGTACCTTAAGCTATAAATGGTCAAAAACGAGCAGATTACAGAAGAGGGTGCTAAAAACAGAACAACTCCACAAAGACCTGCATTCAAGCACAGGGCCAAAAGCAACACTAATGTTCACAGTCAACTATCCCACTTTCATGAAAGGCAAATTATATTTAATAGGCACTGTGGGTCTCATTTACAAAGATAAACATCTACTTTTGTGTAAATTAACTATTTTTTTGATATTCACAAACTACAAGTTTAATTTTACTAATAGAAATTTAAAACTTCGGAGAGTTGGATAGTAAAGTCCACATACGAAAAGATAGGCCAGGCCTATGTATTTATTCATTCATCATTATAGATAATGGGGTAATCCAATAAGCAACGGACCTGGGTATAATGCGGGAATGTACAAGGTGTTCCGAGACACATTCAACATAAACTGAATACTAATATCATCAGTCATGTGTTATGCAAAAACTATAACACTGGTATATAATACATGAGAGAAATCACTAAACACTTTAAATTGAATACGTATTATGAATGCATGTGTTAATTCAGAACACAAAAATGCAAAAGCGCTAGAGTAACCAATATCATATGTAAAGCATTTATTTATAAGGTCAAAGTGCACATTTTGTACAGTGGTCATTGGTTGCTGAAAGGAGCAGAAGGAGGAGGAAAGGTGAGTGAATGTGTGGTGATTTAGAAGGTGAAGGTCATAGGTTATGTAGAGCAAAACAAATTAAATCATTTAGACATTTAATTGTGAAAAGACCAGTTTCAGAAGACCTGTCCGCCAGGAAAACATCTATTTACAAAAAGAATTTTGTTGATTCACACATGCAACATATGCACTTCCAGAATGATGAGCGGGGAGAGAGTTACAGGTCTAATGTGGGGGGAGGGCGTTGACGTTTCGACTCGACTAACGCATGGAGGGCGGGTGCGGACGTCAGCTGCGAGTCTTCTTCAGTACGGGGAGAAGAAAACCTAGTCCTGGTGCCAGCCGGCAACTCAGGAAAGACAAAGATTGCTGTGGTCAGATCTTGAAGCAAAGAGGGGATGGCTCAAAATCGCTAGAGGCGGGAGGGCATGGCCAGCAGCATGACCGGCTAGGACGTGCATTGCCGGAGCTCCGGCCGAGCTGCATTGAAATCCGACAAATAAGATACCCCAAGAAGCACAAACTTCACCCACCCGAGCCAGAGATTTGCTAACAGCTGGGGAACATTCCGGGACGGCGGAATAACTCTGGGACCGCCCGAAAATGGAAAGAAAAGCAGCCGACTCAGCAGAACCCTGTGGGCTAAAGATGGCGACTGCGACACACTGCTGAAGCGGAGGCGCCGAGGAGCAAGTCCGCAGCACCGGCAAAGCAGGAATCCGCGCTCGGAGAAGATACATTGCCCAGACACACCCAGCGATACGGTGTGACAGCGACTGGGGTGCCCGGAGGGGGTCCGGAGGCGACACCGGAGTCCGGCCGCCTTTACCAAGATGGCGGGCGATAGCCTTTCTCTCCGGTTAACCGGTGGCAGTGGAGGTTTGCAGCCGTTCCCGCACTGAGGTGGGGCTGGGGGACGGCGGTGGTGAGGAGCGGAGGAGCGCTGGTGTTGCCCGTGGGAAGAAGCGGCGAACAGCGGAGACCGCGAAGCAAAAGAGGCGGGTATGCTCGCGATCGCCTGGAGAGACTGCACGGACTGAGAGCGAGGTGTTGCTGGAGACCGGCTGCCTTTGTCAGCAAGGTGCCCGGGACGTCTGATCCTCAGTGACGAGAGGAGGGGGCAATTCGCTGTCTTCCAGACCCTAAGGCGAGGAGAGGAGACGACGGAGGCTAAGTGCAGAGGAGTGGTGATATGGCCCGCAGGTGGAGAAAGTGACCACCGGAGAAAGTGAAGTGTGGGTGCCCGAGACGCCCACGGCCGCCCGGGTGTGGCAGGGGCGCCTGGAGATAACCCGGGGAGACACGCAGCAACAGTGGTGTACAGCGGGTAAGGGCCTCTGTCTTTACCCTCTGGCGCCGCTGGCCTCGCGCCCTCTCTCCCGTGCCCCCCTCCCGGCAAAACGTTATTGGCACATGGGCCTCCAGCCTGGGAGACGCCCGCAGGAACAGCGGGAAGGTCGGATTTTGGAGTCCTTGGGCAGCCAGAGATTGGGGGAGTAGGTCACCGCGGAGCAGGAGGGGGCATCCACCTCGGACCAGACGCTGTGGAGGCTTGGGTGAGAGATCACGCTACTGTGGGGAGGCGCGAGGTGGACCCCGCTGTGAGGTGGCCCCGAGGGACATCATATTCCACAACACTACAGCTCAAGGTGCTGCGGAACGGATTGTAGCTACCACCGGATTGGCCTCGCCGGCAAGTAACCCACAGCGGGATTCTTCATACGACGAGGGCAGTCATGGGGAAGAGAGACCCGGTGCCTAAATCCACGAAGCAGGGCCCCATGGATAACTTTGCGGCGCCAAAACATGCCGCGGAGCAGCAACCGGCGCCATCCGGTCCACAGTCCGAAACGGCGATGTTGCTGGCAGCCATCCAGGCATCCAGAAGTGACATCCAGGAATCTCGGGCGGCCCTAGAGGTGAAGATTGGAGAAGTGGGCTCCGAGATAACACTGCTGCGACAGGATTTTCGGAACCTGACGGACAGGGTGGCAGCAGCCGAAACTAGAGTTACTGAAAATGATGCATTGATAACGGCCCTGAAGAAAGACATGGCGGAGTTGCAGGCCTCACACCGTCACTTACAATGGAAGGTGGACGATGCGGAAAATAGATCGAGGCGCAACAACCTTCGCTTTGTGGGTTTTAGGGAGGGAATTGAGGGAAGGGACATGGCCGCCTTTCTCCACGCCTGGCTGAAGACTACCTTTCCGGATGCACAGTTCTCAACGTGTTTCATTATTGAGAGGGCACACAGGGCTCTCCTGGCCAAACCACCGGAGGGTGCAAGACCGCGACCAGTTATAGCGAGGTTCTTGAACTATGCTGACAGGGATTTAATCTTACGAGAGGCCAGGAAGCTGGGAGAGATCCGTATGGAGAATACAACTATAATGATTTTCCCGGATTACAGTCAGGAAGTGTCGAAACAGCGCCGCTCCTTTGATTCCGTAAAGGCAAAACTGAGATCCTTGAACATTACCTACATGCTCCTTTTTCCCGCGAAGCTCAAGGTGCTCTACAAAGACAAGTCTATTTTCTTCTCGCACCCGGAGGATGCTTGGCAATGGCTTGAAGAACGTCCTATCCTGAATAGCGGAGAGGCGGCCGGACGGGAAGTTATGGACAGATCTGTGCGGGAGAGGTCACGATGGGAGCTTCCCAAACCACAGCGAAGGAGACCCGGGAGGGTGAGGAAACGAACGCCTGCAACGCCTTACCAGACCCGTGGTACCAGAGACAGGAGGGGAGGCAGATCGACGTCGCCTGGAAACAACTCGGTAGCGGGCTCTAGGTTTACCTGCTTGCGGAATGGCATCCGTTCAGAGGGGGATGAGGAGGACGAGTCGGAGGGACGCGCCTCCGGGGGAGAAGTGGAAGATGGCATTGGAGACTCAGTACACCCGTTGGCCAACGAAATCCACAACTTGGAGCAGGACTCGTCGGGTCAGGGGCCCACTATGGACACACAGGACTCGCACTCATGACCAATGGTGCTCAGGGACCAGTGAGATCGCAGCTCGGCCAATGGGAGTATGCAAGTTGACACGCCCTTCAATGTTATTTGAGTTGCTTATACAGTTCTTTGGTTTGTGATGGGTGGGAAATGTGGGAGGGCGACAGGCCTTCTCCTGTGGATAGTTTGGTCCCATGTTGGGATGCGACTGGAAGGGGAGGGAGGTGGGGAGGGGGGTGGTGGGGGGGACGGTTTTCAATTTCCCTCAAGTTGGGGTCCAAGAGGGTCAAGGGGAGGAGGGGGGGGACAGTTGAGGAGCAGCAGCAACACACCTTGCCACGCTTTGTAACACTTCCACTACAGCGACTCACCGGGGACGAGTGTCGTACTACACAATGGCAAGTACACTAGACGCCCCGCAAGTGGGTGACAAGGGGGTCACCGTCTTAACATGTATTGTGAATGGTTTAGGGTCAAAGATCAAGAGGGGCCTGGTGAACGCCTACCTCAAGAGAGTAGCGCCAGATATCATACTTTTACAGGAGACTCACCTCAGGGGCAATAAGTGCACGTTTATAGCTAGAGGCCGCCATGTAGTGCTAGCGCATGCAGGGTACACTACAGATTCCAGGGGGGTGGCGATCCTCGTAAAAAAAGTGGCACCATTCACTGTCACCCGTACCTGGCTGGACACACAGGGGACCTACGCAGGCGTACAAGGGATCTGGAAGAGGCGTAGGTACACGATTGTTTCGGTATATGCCCCCCGAAAGCTACAGGCGCGCACCCTCAAAGCGATCACCTCTATACTCATTGATACAGCAGATACGATACAAATAGTGGGTGGGGATTTTAATGATGTTATGTGCGAAGCACAGGATCGGTCAGGGATCACGCATACAATGGGGACAAGTTCGGCCCTAGCACGACAAATGGATGTCATAGTCATAAGCCTCACTGATTTTTGGAGGTGGCTCCATCCTACACAAGAGGCATAGTCCTTCTACTCAGGGGCTCACAGGGTCTTCTCAAGACTGGACTATATATTCATGTCCAGGCAGAACCTTACATTGAGTGACACAGCGGATTATAAAGCGAGGGGACTATCAGACCACTCTCCGCTGTATGCACACCTGGGTCGGGAGAGGGGAGGAGGGGGGGCAGAATGGCGCCTAGCGGCATGGGACATCCAAACACCGGAAATGCTTTGGGGAGTCAGAGCTGACATTAGGGTCTATGTGGCCGAAAATGAAGGTACGGTTGACTCAGGGGTCACCTTCTGGGAGGCGATGAAGCCGGTCCTGAGGGACCGAATACAGAGCAGGTTGGGAGAGATGCGGCGAACGCAGCAGGCTGAGGTAGCTAGTATGGAGACGTCTATCCTGGCCCTAGAGACGGAATACCAGAGACAGAAGGAGGAGGTACTACTGCGCAAACTATTAGATGCGCAAAGACTCTACAGGGAGATGGTCACGGATGAGGCGCGTACTCAGGCGTTGGCAACTCTTCACCGGTTGTATGACGTGGGTGATAAGTCCGGCAAACTCCTGGCGTGGCTTGGAAGGAAAGAAAGGGCGGCGAGGTGGGTAGATCGGATCTCCTTGACGGACGGTAGACAGATGCACACAGACGAGGTTATAGCGGACGCATTTGCGGCCTACTATGAAAGCTTCTATGGGGCCAGGGATTTGGGTACGGGGGAGGACGCGCAGCAGTACATAGGCGATTTGGAGATACCGACTCTGTCCCCCGAGGCTAGCGCGGCTTTAGAGGCGGAGATGACCCTTGAGGATATATCTGATGCCATAGCCTCGCTGAAGCCAGGGAAGACCCCTGGGCGAATGGCTTTCCGGCAGAGTTTTTCAAACGGGCTGCGGATCTACTGCAGCGTCATTTAAAAACCTTATTTTTGGAGGCGTACCGGGCGGAGAGCCTGCCGCCGGACCTCGCCTTGGCCAATATTGTCCCGATATATAAGGAGGGCAAGCCAAGAGACGAATGTGCCTCCTACCGCCCCATTTCCCTCCTCAACATGGAGACAAAGATCTTGGCCACTATATTAGCTAAACGACTGCGGTCGGTAATAACGGATCTCATACATATGGACCAGTCAGGGTTCCTCCCGGACAGGGCGACCAAGTTGAACCTCCGTCGCACACATAATTGGTTGCAGGAGGTTAAGGGAAGAAGTGAGCCCCACTGGTTCCTCTCCCTGGACGCGGAGAAGGCCTTCGACGCGGTGCACTGGCCTTTCCTGATGGCGTCGCTGCAGCGGTTTGGGTTTGGCCCTAAGTTCTAGAAATGGGTCAGACTCCTGTACTCGGCCCGAGGGCGCGAGTTCGGGTCAACGGGAAGTTGTCTCGCGACTTTCCAATCGGCAGGGGCACGCACCAGGGCTGCCCGCTATCCCCCCTTCTATTCACACTCACTATAGAAATTCTAGCGATAAAGGTCAGACGAAACCATGGGATTCGGGGTTTCTCGTGGGGCGGCGTCGACTCTGTACAGGAGAAAATATCCCTATACGCGCTATTGTTTGTAACCGAACCAGACACTACAATTCTGGAATTGTTCAAGGAGCTGGATGGCTTTGGTGCCAGGTCAGGCCACACCATTAATTGGCACAAATCAGTCCTCTACGACCCGCAAGGTCTGGGGCAACTCATACATACCAAGGAGGGCTTTCAATACTTGGGCATATTCATCACTCTAGACAGGGGACTATCCTTTAGCAAAAATATTACCCGAGTCATGGACTGCGCTACGACGGAGATGAACAGATGGCGGCAGCTTCCGCTCACCCTACTGGGCCGAGCGGCGATCTACAAAATGATTATCCTCCCGAAGTTTCTGTATGCGCTCCAGAACGAGTATTACCCACTGCCAGCAAAAACGACAAATAAAATATATGCGGACCTTCGGGCCTTCCTGTGGTTAGGGAAACAGCCGAGGGTGGCCCTTTCAACGTTACAGCCTCACCACTACAGCGGAGGGATTTCCCTTCCTAACTTGGAGGCGTACTACTGGGCGGAACACCTTGCACCGATCAATGAGTGGTTGCATGCGGCAGCGGATCACCCACGTAGGCGTTAGAGAGGGCTAAGTTGTCTACCAAAAACCTACTGTACTATCTATACGGAGGGACGATGGGAACATCGCTTCTACCGGCCACGATGATCACATTGACAGCATGGAATAAGGCCACAAGGCGCATGGAATGGGACAAGAGGCCTACCCGACAGACGCAGCTGTGGCACTGTAAATGGCTGGGGGAACTCAGTAAGCTGCGTGGCTTCGGGAGATGGGACGATATAGGTATTTCGACAATCGGAGATGTGATTGCAAGAGGGGAACTAAAATCCTTCCAGGTGCTTCAGGATGAATTTGGTCTGCACAACACTCAATTTTACAAATATGCACAGTTGAGACATGCGTGGAGGGCACAAAACATCACAACCACAGATATTCCAGAATACGCACCGCTGGATGGTAGGTTACTCCAGGAGCAGATCTTGGGCCGGGCGGTATCCCTAACGTATAAAACACTGACTAACAACATGTTAGGCGACTTGCAAGGGCTACGGAGTAGGTGGGAGGCAGACGTGGGAGGTATGGAAGATCTGGATTGGGAGATTGTCCTCATGCACCCCCGTGAGGTGGCGATTAAATCGAGGCTCCGCCTCATCCAACTGAACGTGCTCCACAGAACCTATTTTGACAGAGTGCGGCTTCTTAAAATGGGAAGGATAACAGACTCGGCCTGCCCTAGGTGCCGCCACCAGAGTGGCGATTTTTTCCACATGATTTGGGCGTGCGACGCCATACAAGCATACTGGGAACACATATTCACGGAACTAAGTGAGGTTGTGGGAGTGGCTCTGACATGCAACCCTAGACTGGCCTTGCTGGGCATGACAACTGAGGTGGACTTGGCACGCCCTCTGCTTATCTTCTTGGTCCTTGCATTGGTGGTGGCAAAAAGGGATATTGCAAAATACTGGGGGGCAACCGAAACACCAGATATAGAGGAGTGGAGGAGGGGCCTGGACTTATATATGGCCGCTGAGAGAGTAACGTATAAAGCCAGAGGGTGCCCTAAGAAGTTCCGGAGAGTGTGGGCTAAATGGAGACAATATCATGGTCTGGAGGGAAGCCGATGAGGAAAAGTGTTGAGCGACAGGAAGGCTAACTGTGCAGTAGATCTGCATGAAATAATCACAGGGGCTACATGAATATTGACTGATTTGATTTGATTTTTCTATTTATATAGCGCGCGTATGCCCAAGGGCGTCTTGGCGCTGAAAAATTCCCAGTAGCTCATAAAGATGTATAATTAGAGCTGTTTAGCGAAAAGCCATGTTTTAACTTCCTTTCTGAAGGATTTCAGGGATGGACTGGTTTTTATGTCTAGCGGCAGTTGGTTCCATATTCTTGCCGTCTGTACCAGAAAGCTTCTACCGCCCCAATTGGTTTTTCTGAATCTAGGTATCTTTATGAGTTTCAATTGACTGGATCTGAGAAGTCTGTTTGGCTCATATAGTTGCAGATGTGTTTTTAGGAATTTTGATCCAGTTCCATTTATTGCTTTGTATGCCAGGCATAGTGATTTAAATTGTATCCTGCTTTCGATCGGGAGCCAGTGCAGACTTTTTAGTTTATGGCTTACTTTTTCATACTTTGGTATTTCAAGTATCAGCCTAGCTGCTGCGTTCTGCAGGCGTTGTAACTTAAGGAGGATTTTCTTCCTTGCTCCGGCATATAAGCCGTTTCCGTAGTCCAGTCTGGACAAGGCCAATCCTGTCACCACTGTTTTGCGTGAGTCATAAAGTATGTAAGGTAAAATCTTTTTAATCATTTTTAAGATGTACCAGAGTGATGAAGCTAGTTTACTTGCTTGAGCGTCAAAAGAAAGGTTAGTGTCTAACATTATTCCTAGGTTTTTCACCTTTTCTGACGATTCTGGGCATCTTCCCATGTCTGTAGGCCACCATAGAGGGGACCATATGTTTGTGTCTCCTCCTAGTATCAGGACTTCACTCTTATCGCCATTTAGTTTTAAGCAATTCATTTTCATCCATTTGCTGATTTTTGTCATACAGCATTGGAATTTTTCTGCTGTGTCTTGTACCTCCTTGCTTATTGACACCACAATTTGGGTGTCGTCGGCGTAAGATATCGGGGTGAAGCCGTTGTTCCTTATTATTTGAGCCAGTGGAGCTACATATAGATTAAAAAGAGTGGGGCTCATTGATGAGCCCTGTGGGACTCCGCATGGTAGGCTGAACAGATTGGATTTTGCTTCTCCTGATTCAACTGAGAACAGACTGACTGAACAGACTATGTGAGAGGATGGAGGAGGCCTGGTTGGGGGAGGTAGGGTGGGTCCGAGGGTGTGGAGGGGGGTAGGGAGTGTATGCTGCTGCTATTGGGGTTGTTTTCCTATGTTCACGTAGTAGAGTTACGTTTGACACTGATACTTGTGGAACAAAAAGTTGCGCAACTGACGGACAGAAGCGGAATGTTGACGCTCTGCCGACTGCTGATTTTCTTCATTAATGATGCTTTTTGATGCAACAATAAAAAGAATTAAAAAAAATAAAATAAAGGCCTCTCTTCAATGGAGCAGCTCGAAATAGGATGCCCGTCCTCTGATGTTTTGATTTTTCCGCCTTAAGGGCTGTTGAACAAAGGCGAATTGAGAATCTGGGTGCCCGTGGGGCCCAACACCTGGATGGTATTGGACACATCCTGTCTTTGAATTAGGAAGCCACAATTGGGCTCCGGTCATTTTGAGCGATCCCCTCTTTGCTTCAAGATCGGACCACAGCGATCTTTGTCTTTCCTGAGTTGCCGACTGGCCAGAGGAGGAATGGGATCTGGGATTCTACTCCTGATGTATGTCTAGTCTTTGTCCAATCCTAGGACTCACGGTTTTGAACTGTTCCTCAAATAGGAATCTTTCAAATTGCTTTCCTTTGTTGAGGTTCCACTCTGGCACTGGAAGTAGAACACTTGATAGTGACTTTGACTGGCAGGAAACCTACGTCCACATCCCTATCTTCCAGTCACACAGGAAGAATCTTCATTTCAAGATTGTGTCTGAACACTAACAGTTGCTGGTCTATCCATCCGGTCTCACATCCACTCCTCGAGTCGTCACAAAGACGTTGATTGTGATTGCTGCCCAAGTCAGATGGACGGAAATTCCGGTACTCCCTTTCCTGGATAACTGGCTCATAAAAGGCAGCTCTCCAGAGATAGTGTCTCGCCACTTTCAGGATCACAACCAGATTGCTGTTTAGTCTGGGCTTTTCAATCAACAAGCTGAAATCTCATCTGGTACACTCTCAGCACATTCTGATCATAGGGGCAGTACTGGACACCACATTGATGCAAGTCTTCCATCCTCGTTAGAGGTTCAGCATATTAAGGCAATAATTTGGATGTTGAAGAATAGAATGATCATTGCAGTTCTGTTTGTCCTACGCCTACTCAGTATATTAGCCTTCTGGATTCTGTTGGTCACTCATACATGCTGATACATAAGGGCCCTTCTTGGACCTGTCATCCTTAGGGTGGTCGTCCCCCAGCTTCTCGTCTGCATCCCTCCACTTTTTGCTGTATCTTTTTGGTGGCTTTAGGACTGGAGCACTTTACACTACTAACCAATGCTAAAGTGCATGGGCTTCTCCCCTAAACATGTTGATATTGGTGTTTACCTCATTTGCCTATTTAATTCACCTGTAAGTCCCATATAAAGTGTATATACAACATATACCCAGGGCCTGTAATCTAAATGCTGCTAGTGGGCCTGTAGCACTGTTTGTGCCATCCGCACAAGTAGCCTTTCAAATCAGGCTCAGGCCTGCCATTGCATGGTCTGTGTGTGCAGTTTACTGCCACTTCGACTTGGCATTGAAAACCTCTTGCCAAACCTTAAACTTCCCTTTTATTACACATAGGTCACCCCTAAAGTAGGCCAGAAGTGACACTCATGGCAAGGTACTGTGTATCTAGAAGGCATTACAAGTTCTTTTACATTTTACATGTCCTGGCAGTGGTAAACAGCTCAATTCATTTTTCACTGCTGTGGGGCCTACTCCTTCCAAAGGCAAGCATTGGGGATGCCTTAAAACACCCTTTTAAGCTGTAATTGATGATTCGAAAGGAGTAGCTACTTCATGTTTAATGTCTTGTAAAGTTGAATTTGGCATTACTGTTTTTAGAAATGCTACTTTTAGAAAGTGGACATTTCCACCCCACTGGTAGTCTGCAGCCAGGGCTAGTCTGAAAGAGATCTTTGTGCACGTCAGAGAGTCCCTTTGAAATCACCTACTACATCAAAGGCACTCTTGGGTATAAGTATCAGGGCTCTGGCCATATCAAATCAGTACACCAGAGGACCTGGGATGCACACTGCTGGAGTAAAGACTGCTGTGCTGAAGTATTGCCGCCCTGCTATGATTAACTGCTCTGAGAAACTGCTTCTCTGCTTTGCTGAGCTGACCTGCTGCCTGCTGATCTCTGCCCTGCAAAAAAACATGGACTAAACCCATAGCGACTCCAAGGGCTTACTAGCTAGCCCTCCTTTCCAGAATTCCCAGTGCCATCAACGATTGTATCTTCCTGCCACTGCCGTATGACCCTGTCATTGGTGAGTCCAGCAGCTGGCTATGAACAAGAATCAGAGTGGGTCCGATCGCTAGTACAGCCTGCTCTACAAACAGCGCTTTGCATGCGGAGATTGAGTGCCCCGAGAGCTGCCCTGGCCTGACCTGCAGTTCATTGCCACATCAGATTCCATGCCCCATGTTGTCCAAGATGGTTGCATCTTCCCTGCTGCCACCACAATGCATTACCCCAGCAACCAAGGGCGAGCTAGAGATGCAAGGATCGTTAGCCATATCCACCCCATTAGCCATATCCACCCACTCTTCCTAGAGGACAACAGCGCATGACAACACGGGCCCCATTTTCGAGGCCCTTCGGCACCTCTGACTTTGCCACGGCACTGAGAGTTGGCCGACGTTGTCAATGGACTAGCGCAAAGGTTTAGTGGCATAGCGGGACCCAGGGGAAACACGACCTGCGCTGGCACAACCCAACAAAGTATCTTTCCTAGGTTTCCCCAGAGACTTGTGTCCTGAGCAGAAGGGTTTCGGGGGCCTTATTTGTTTTACTGACCAGGTGGTCATCTCCACAAAGGACTACCGATTGGAGTGGTGTCATCATCGATGATCTAGCAAGGCCTCCCCTAAACAGTTGCATGTAGAAACCTTGGGAGTAGTATCATTTCCTGCATCCTAAAAACGCTAGTAAATTGAAACGGACAGCTTTTGCATTTATCTTTATAATTAATATCACATGAACTACTTATTGGGTGTTTGTCATTTTGGTCATGTTTTACCCAAATAAATATTCTATATTTTTCTAAACCTGTGTGGAGTCTTTTTGTGGTGTTTTCACTGTGTTATTTTGTGTGTGTGTGTGTTTGTGTGTGTTGCATAAATACTTTACACATTGCCTTTTTAGATAAGCCTGACTGCTTTGTGCCAAGGTACTGGAGGATGAGCACAGGTTATCTCTTAGTGTGCATCTAGCTTACCTGTACCTGACTAGAGTGTCAGTTCCTGCTCGTACATGGAGCATACTCTGACACCCTGAACCCCCATTTTTTAAAAGCCCTCCAGTCATGTCAGCGCAGGCAGTGATTCCAGCACAACATAGATCTTCAAGACTGCATCAAAATCTCGAGGGATTCTGCAGCAGGCCTGCAATGGCAGAGTATGAAAAGCAACCTTCCTCAGGGGAAACTGTTTTACCTTCTTTCTCAGGTGCCACCATTAATGACAAATGCTCCTCTAGAGGCATCAGATGTCTGAATAAAAGATTCTTCACATCCATCTGTTAGATTTACGGGTGAAACATCTGACTCTCAAGGCCTTCCTTCCCTTTATAGTTAGTCTGTTTAGATATTGACAGACAATTTTATTGCCATTGGGTACACCAAAAAGCATATGAGAGTGGGTCATATCTTCTCTGCCAAGAAGCTCTCCATCTCTGGTCCTGGGCTCAGGAAAATCCGATTTTTGTAGTGGCAAATCACATGGCCAGAGTTATCAACATAGGAGCAGAGATTCTCGCTCGGCATTATCTTGCCAACCATGAAAGGTGTCTCCATTTAAAGGTAGTTCAGGACATTTTCCAACTGTGAGGGACTCCTGAGATAGTTTTATTTGCCACTCAATTTCACTGCCCAAAATAATGTGCCATCCAGTAGAAGCACTGGGGATGGGTTTCTCTTGAAATTGAACTTTCTGCTTCTTTATGCGTTTCTTTCTATACTCTCGATCCCTCGCATGTTGAGGCAGCTGCGCCTTGACCAGGCCCAAATAATTCTAATCGCCTTTGACAAGTCACGGAGCGTGGTATGCAGACCTCATTTATCTATCTCTGTGCCCCCAGCTCCATCTGAATCGCAGGGTAGACCTCCTCTTGCAGTAGCAGAGGCAAATTTTACACACCGGCCTTGGGACCCTCCCCACACGTGCCTGGAGATTGAGCAGGGCAAGCTCAGTTCTTTCTCTTTACCCCCTGAAGTGGTGGAAGGATTTTATGTTTAATAAGACACTCCAGTAAAAAAATGTATTCTAGCAGATGGACCATGGTTTTTAATTTGTGTACACCTGAGTGACAAAAATCCTCTTCAGGCTTACATGTCTGACATTTTCAATTTTGCCCTCTAACTGGCCCAGCAGGGCTGGGGAGTGTCTACTGTTAAATATTATTTGTCAGCGTTATTAGCTTTCCTATGGCTACCATCAAACCATCCCTATTTAAATCTCCCATTGTTAGGAGATTCACCTAAAAAATACCTACTATTCCCTTCATTATGCCACAATGGGATCTCAATTTAGTTCTTACTTTCCTAATGTGTTTCCTGTTTGAACGGTTACACAGTTGTCCCTGATGTGTACTGACATTTAAGGCGATTTTCTTAATTGCTCCCACGCCAACAAGGCGGGTAAGCAAATTGAAAGCAATGAGTGTAAACTCACCCACCACCTTCTTCCCTGACAAGCTGCCTTCCTGCTTAAAGTGATTAACTAAAGAGGAGGAAAGACATTTTTGTGTTGATCCCAAAGAGAGGTCAGTTTCTACATGGACAGAACGATTACGTTCAGACTGGATGATCAACTCTTTGTGGGATATGTTGGAAAGATAAAAGGCAAGGCAGTCCACAAAAGAACATTGTTAAGATGGATAATCCTGTGCCATGGCACACAAGGAGCCTCCACAAGGTATTTGTGTTCATTCTAACAAGGCTAAGCCTTGATCATCCCTTAACAATTTTGTGAAATTCAACTATTTGGAATCTGAAGAAAGAAGGGGCAGTTACTTTGCATGCTCACTTCTTCAGCATTTATTAGTTTATCCAGCCATGCACCTACCTCCACATGTGGGTACTACATCTATCTTATCGATGTTAGTATCATTTGTTTGCCTCGAAGGCCTGCTGAAAAATGAATGGTAGCTGATGTCAGCCAGCCAACAGGGCCTCTTTAAGTACTGGCATATGAGAGCAGTTGAAGAGTTTCCAGATCCAAACTGGTACCTGCGATGTTGACCTGAAAAAGAAATAGCAAAGATAAGTAACTCCTTTCATCACATACAACATTTAGGAATTATAATATTGGATAAATACATGCATAAAATTGACAAAGAACTGTTGAGTGGAATGTTGTGTAATGGTGCACATAGAATAGTGTAGCTGAGGGAGACACTTACTAAAATATTCACAGTGCTTTTCGTATAGTCATAAGACTCCAAAAACGAGTTGGCCTTACCCTCTGTTACACATGAGCGACATCAAACATTAGTGACGAAGAACACGTTCAAAAGACACAGAAGGAGCTACTTAGAGTACCTATGGCATGTAGCAGCTTTTGCAAATCATATGAATTGTCTTACTGTCCCTTAGTTTTTTATTTTATTACAGATGACAACCTGTTAATGAAACATTTGCTGCTGTTCATTTTTTACATCAAGCATTCATAAAAATCTGAATGTTTTTTCAGATCCACTGAAATCAACTGCAGCAATCATCCGCTTCCACTTACCACCTGCTCTTCTCACTCTTTTGTTTTTAAACTTTATTTTAGCATGTAACAGCAAAACAATTCCCCCCCATACTTGGCATCACTAGTAAAACATGTGCATACAGTTTGTTTACCTCGTTGTGGCCCACTCAGGTACAGACATCACAGTCATAAGCAAATCTCTGGGAAGCGAAGCAAATCACATATATAGCAATGAGCATACGTGCGGTGTCAACAGGGCACTACCCCAAGACAATTCCCCCCTCCCCGCTCCCAGCATCGTCCTCCTCGGATCCCGCCTCCTCAGGGGTAAACAGTTCAGCACTGGTGGCATCCGAGTCCCCGCTGGACGACCCCACGGCACACATCACCCTCCATGCTAGCAAGTCCTCCTGGAGCTTCTCATCCCTACGTGTGTACTGCATGTGTGTTTCCTCAGCCAAGGACCACTCCCTGACATCCCTAAGCCACAGGGACATCTCAGGGGCCCTCTGCCCCATCCAGGTGATAGCCATCCGTCGCCGCGCCAACACCAGCAGCAACTGCAACAACTTATAGGATATGTTCCTCTTTTTGGGTTTGGGGACCAGGGCCAATAAACAATGAAGTGGGGTCAAGGCAATCCGGAGGCCCGTGACACGCCTAATATGCTCCATCACCTCCTTCCAGAAGTCCCTGACCAGCAGGCACTCCGAGGTCAGATGCAGAAATCCGGCTCCCTCCGTCCCACATCTAGGGCAGTCATCCCGTCTGTCTTCAGAGATACACCGCAGGGAGACCAGGGTCATGTACGTGCGATGTACAAAATTGAAATGAATCAGTTTAAACCGCGCATTGCATGACACCTTCTGAGTTAGGGTTCCTATGTGTTTGCGCTGCCCTGGCTCCAGTGCAACCCCCAGGTCCGCCTCCCAGGCCGCCCAGGACGGTGAGGCCGGCGGGGTGGAGTCCCGACGCATGGCCGAGTACAACAATGTGATCAGCCGTCTTCCCCTGCCACAGAAAATAATGATGTTGAGGGTGTGGGACAATGGGGGCGCCTCTGGGAACTGTGGCCAGGTCGCCTTCGCTATCTCCTGGAGTCCCCTGTAATGCAGGTATTGTCCCCTATGCAGTCCGAAGGCCTCCATAGCTTGTTCAATGGACACAAAGGAGTCGTCCGGGTAAAGGTCCGCCAAAGTCTCGCAGCCACCGTCCCGCCAGTCCCGGAAGGACATATGTTCCTCCATTTGAGTCACGCGGGCCAAAATCCACACAGGCAACTCCCTGTGAAAGGGGGCCCGCCGCAAGATTTTCTCAACAAATTGCTGCCAGACCCCCGCAGCGTGCCGCACTACATAAGGCAGAGGCTCGTCGGCTCCCCGTCCCCGCTTCAGAGCCACCTGTAGCTCCCTCTCGCCCGCCCTGCCCGCCAGGAGTCTCAATTCCCAATTGTCAGTGCCCGCGATCCATCTCGCAGCCGGCAGGAGCTGTGCTGCATAGTAATAGAGGTCAAATCTCGGAGCCTCCAGGCCACCCTCCTCCCAGCTCCGGACAACGTTATGTAGGGCGACACTACTGCGCCTACCTGCCCAGAGTAAAGAAGTGAGCAGCGTGTTGAGTGTGCGAAATATTCGCGGGGGGAGCGGGCACAAGGTATTTTGCAGGACGTATAGCAACCTTGGCAACATCACCATTTTAGCAACAGCTAGTCGCCCCATGAGGGAGAGAAGGAGCGTGTTCCAGATGGACACAGCCTTCTGCAGGGAGCGGAGCACCCGCTCGGCGTTACGGGCCAGCAATTGTTCGTAGGACGAGGCCACCTGGATTCCCAGATAACGGAAGGCCTCCAGCTCCCATCTCAGCCCCAGGCGCAGGAGACTCCCCCCCGGGTCTACATCACAACCTACCAGGGGAAAGATCAGGGACTTCCCAGGATTTATGCGCAGTCCCGAGGTCGCACCAAAGCGGTCCAGCAGCTGCAGCAAAAGGGGCAGCGACTCCCTCGGGGACGTTAAATAGAACAGAGCGTCGTCCGCATACAGGGAGATCACATTCACGGTATCTCCCACCCTGATTCCCCACTGCGGTATCTCTGTACGAATAGAGACTGCCAAGGGCTCGATCGCCAGTGCAAAAAGGAGCGGCGAGAGGGGACACCCCTGCCGAGTGCCCCTTCCCAAAGGCCATTCCTCAGAACGGGCCGACCCAAGCTTAACTCTGGCTCGGGGCGCCCTGTACAGGAGCCGGATCCAATTGCAAAAGACGGGCCCCAACCCCGCCAACCGGAGCACCTCCAAGAGATACCCCCAGCTGACAGTGTCGAAGGCCTTGGCCAGGTCAATCGACACCAGGACCTGGGGATCCTCTCCACCACGCACCTCATGGAGGATATGGTTCAGGCGCAGCAGATTCATTACGGTGTTGCGGCCAGGGATAAACCCACACTGGTCCTGATGCACCAGCTGCGCCTTGTGTGGCGCCAGCCGGGTGGCCAGTAGCCTGGTTAGGATCTTTACGTCCGTGTTTATTAGAGTTATAGGCCGGAACGCTGCGGGATCGCAGCTATCCCCTCCCGGTTTCAGGAGCATACAAACCTCACCCTGATTCATGGTGGGCAGGAGGGCACCACATTCCAATGCCTCACGGTAGACCTGCAGAAGGAGGGGGGCAAGAATATCTTCAAACGCCTGGTAAAATTCAGGCGGGAAAGCGTCACCGCCGGGGGCCTTAGCTCTCGGTAGGGCGTCCAACGCTACTCTGACTTCCCAGAGCGTTAAAACCGCGTCCAGTTCCTCCGCAGCCTCCTTCGGGAGGGTCTGGAGAGTCAGTCCCTGGAGATAAGGCCGATAGGAGGCCTCCGTAATCAGGGAGTCGGCGGTAGGTGAGACTGAAGGATTCCGAGAATATCCGAGTCCGAGGGCACCACGCCCCCTGCAGGATCCTTCAAAGCAACTATCCGCTCCGGAGCGGACTCCCTCTTGAGAATCCAGGCCAACAGTCGGCCAGACTTGTCCCCCTCCCAGTGGAGACGCTGGCGGTATTGACCCAGAGTGTACTTATCCAGACGGGTAAGTATGTCATGGATGCACACGCGGGCCGCCCTCTCCGACTCCAGGTCTGAGACATCGGGATCCGACAGAGACTGACAGTACCGAAGGCGATCCTCCGCTTCCCGCAAATCACGGAGCAACTGCTTCCAGACCCCATAAGTAAGGTCCATGCTTTCGCCACGCACCACCACCTTCAGAGCATCCCATTTGGTCGAATAAGGTATGTCATCGCCCTCCCAGTTCAAATCTAGATAGTTGTTCAGGGCTGTCACCACATGATCCCTCCCCACCTGGTCCTGCAAGAGGTCCATCGGCATCCTCCAGGTCCGGGGACGGGAAGTTTGGGCAACCCACTGTGCAACGCACGTCACTGGGGAGTGGTCCGACAGGAAACGAGCCTGGTGGGTAACCGTCAAAGAAAGGGACGCGTCAATATTAGCAGCGAGGATTCAATCCAGCCTGCTATGGGTGTTATGTATCAGGGTGTAACAAGTATACAGTTTTTGAGCGGGGTGGCTCAGGCGCCACACATCAGCAACTCCCAAGTTGTGCATCACCTCCCGGAGTCGCGCCATCATACGGGGTTTCGTACCAGTACTGGGAGGGTGCCTGTCCAAAACTGGATCCAACACACAGTTGAAATCCCCAAACCAGAGGAAGGGAACGTCTAGATCCGAAACAAGGATCTCCTGAAGATGGGAAAAGAAGTCAGGATCATCCATATTAGGCGCATACAAATTTAATATCAAGAAAATCCTGCCATCCAACTTCACCAGCAGCAGCAGGTACCTGCCCTCGATGTCTGCCTCAGCATACTGGACGGCAAAGGGAACCCCAGGCGCGACCCAGATCAGGACCCCCTAGCATACGTAGAAAAGGAGGAATGGAACACCTAGCCCCTCCATTTTTTCGACAATTTTTGAGCACCCTCCTCATTTAAGTGAGTCTCCTGCAGACATGCGATGGAGACTCCATGGCGTCGGAGGAAGGAGAGGACCCTGTGCCTCTTGGTACAAGTGCCCAGCCCGCGCACGTTCCAGGTTAAGAATTTGTTTACCATAATCGTTGGTAAAGCCCATCCGGGCTGCCAGGCCTATCATCTGCGATCCGCCACCCATGGGCCCGAACAGTAGTACACTCGATGCCTATAACAATGCCCCCAAACAACATCTCCCACCCCCCCAACCTTTACAACACTGCAAACCCTGAAAAACACATCCCCCCACCCCCACCCACGAGCAAGATGACAGCAACAACAAAATATGCTACCCTGCCCACCCCTGCCAGTGCCAGGACGTACACAGCCACCCCATCCACCCCACACCACACGCACTTGTAAACAACAGAACCAGACCCACACCACCCCCAGTTCCCTACGGGACCCAAGTCCAACATGAAGGTCTCTAGGCTCAACCAGGTGGAACAGCCCCAAGTCGGACACCGCTCCAAAAGACGTATCCCCCATCCCACCATACAGTCCCCAACCAGCAACATGGAAGTCCTCCGCCTCGCCCAGCACCATGAGGTCAAGCGCTTCAGGCCCCAGGCATCAACGGCAAGTGCAGGACAACCCACAAGCCACTCAGGCTAGATATAGACAATGCTTAGGACATATATCACCTCATGATGGAACCGTCTCTGTCAGCGACTCAGCCCCTCCGGTCTCCAGGATCACCGGGGCTGTGAAGAGCGTGTCCTGCACTGTAGCTTGTAAGGTGTCCGGGACCAGGACATCTCCAGATCCGAGCGGGCCCAGAGCCCCCGGCCCAGTCTCCGACGGCAAAGGTTCCAGAAGCATAGCGCCGTCCTCACCCACCGTGATCCTAGGTTCCTCAAGAGCCACCGACCCAGACCGGCATCTCCATCTGCTGTGGCGTCTCCGTGAAGGGCGAGTTCCCCACGTCTCCCGAGGCCCCGCGTTCTCCAGGCGGAACATAGTCGCCTCTAATCTCCAGCCACTCCCACACCTCCACCGGGGACTCGAAGAAATGCGCCTTCCCTTGTGAGAGCACTTTGAGTTTTTCCGGGTACAACAGCATGTATTGCAACTTCATCTCCCGGAGCTTTTGCTTAACCCCCAAGTAGGATTTCCTTTGCTCCTGAACTTGCTGGGTATAGTCGGGATAGATGGACACCCGGCAATTCTCAATGGTGAGACCCGCCGATTCCCGCGCCTCTCTCAGGATGCAATCTCGATCTATGTAGTTCAGGATCTTGGAGATCAGTGCTCTTGGGGGAGCTCCCGGAGGTGGTGGCGGGACCAGAGCCCGATGCGCCCGTTCGATGACAAAGACATCCGAGAGGCCCTCTGGACACAGCTTTGTTCGGATCCAAGTCTCCAAGAAGTGCTCAGCATTGCCAGCCTCCAGCCGTTCCGGCACCCCTAGGACCCTTATGTTACTGCGACGCGCCCTCCCTTCTGCGTCCTCAGCTCTCCGCTCCAGGGCATGCGTCGTGGCCGTGAGGTGCGTGACCGCCTTTTTGAGGGAGGCTACCTCACCTTGCAGTTGCGTAATATTGCCCTCAGCGTCTGAGACCTTATCCGCAACCTTCCGGATGTCTGTTCGTAACAGATTGACGTCTATGGATCCGTCTCAATCTGCCGCTCCAACGCAGTATGTGAGCCCTGAATTGCCTTCAACAGTTCCGCCCGGGAGGGTTCGCCAGAGCCTTCCACCCCCTCATCTTGACCCGATTGGCGTGTGATCCGCTGCGAGGGCATCCACTGGGTGGTATATTGCGTGATTGTATTGGGCTGCGTGGAGCGCGACATCCTGTCCTTGCGCATTGCCGAGAGCTGAAGTGTCCGAACCAGTTCCCCAGTGGGGCGTCCAAGGCCACTCCCAGCTACGTTCGCCTTGATGCGCAGCGCAGGCTGCTCCCCCAGGTCTAGAGCACCATGCACCGTTCCCCTCAGCCTCTAATTTCCAGGTGTTCCCAAGTTGGCGGTCGTCAGGAGGGAGTCGCTAGCCTCAGCGGAGCGTCTTTGGCCGGTGTGCGTGGCCCCGGCAGGAGGTGTAGAGGCCACTCTCCCCCCCAGAACCTCAAACACTGCTGACGGGGGGAGGGAAGCGGGGGGCAACAATGCAGGAGAACTACCAGGCAGTCCGGCCGTCCTCAGACCCACCGCGATGGGCAGTGAACCGGCTCCACCCGGGCCAGCTCCCAGGGTATGCACCGCAGGGGGACCATCTGGCGGGGACTCCAGGTCACCAGCGCCGTCCAGGCCGTGCAGGGCATCACACATGCAGGGCCTCCCACGAGCACCACTGCGACGGTCTCAGGGGCAGTATGGAGCCACAGCCAGCCCCCACCGAAGGCGCCCAGGCGGCAACAGGTGTGATGCGGCACGGTCAATACCCCAGTAGAGATGCACAGGGTAGGCAGGCTGCCGCAGGGTACAGGCCCCCCGCACTGTCCGGTTCCGTGGTACTTGGGTCGGCATACAGGATTAGGCAGTCCGAACTATGTCCACTAACCACAGCGCCCACAGTCGCGGCCTCCCTGGTACTCGGCTCCTCCACCCGCAGGGCCACAGATGGTGTGGGGCGACGCGACACTCCGTCCAGGGACAGCAGGCCCTCCAACAAGCAGGTCGGGGCCCTCCGCTGTGTCTAATGGCAGCTCCCACTTGGAAACGAGGCGCCGGCTCAGCAGGATAGAGGGCCGCAGATCAAGGCTCTTCTGCAGCTCAAGGCCGCCCTCGACCCGGCCGCCGCAGACACCGCGTCGGTTCACCGGGACCCCCAGGGCAGAGAGGGTCCCCCACACAGGCAGCGTCCGCCGGGCCAGAAGCCTCCCACAATTTGGATGAAGCGGCTTCAAGGAGTAGGTCCGGCCGCCGCGTCTGTCCCCGCAGCCTCAGGAGCGACACTAGGCAAGGTAGGCCGTCCGCGGGACCCGCCGGCAGCCTTCAAACCCCTCCAATGCGGAGCCCCAGATGACAGCGGGCTCCGTCGTCTGCAAAGCGGCGTCGTGTCCCCTGGGAACCGCAGCAATTCAGGTCCACCACTCCGCCTTCCCTCCGGGACAGGCCGCAGACCCCGACCTCGCGTAGGCAGAGGTCCGGGTTATCACAGCGCCAGTAATTCCTGCGGTTATGCTCGCGGAGTCCCTCTGTCGCCGGCCAGTTATGGGGCCACCGGTGGGAGGGGAACCCTCGACTCTCAATTTTAAGGTGTAGGAGCCTAAAGAGGATGATTGAACAGGATTTCAGGGTCCTCAGTCCGGGAGCTGGTGGAGCTCACGTCCTGTCGGCCATGCTGCTTGGCCACGCCCCGCTCTTCTCACTGTTAATACAGATCTACTCCTACCCCTGACAAGACTAAGCCCCTATTTTCAGAGTGCTAGAATGTTCTAGAAAGGTTTTTGAATATTCATAAACTCTTGAGTTCCCTAACAGTCCAGGGAAATCCTTGACCTGGAACACCTCCTTCCCTCACATGGAGAGAATTTACTTGTGCATAATATTCTACAAATCTTGGTAGTATTACACATATGTAAATTAACTTGTGAGTGCAGATTCACATTTCTGAGAAGTAAAGGATTTTGTACTCTTGAATCATACCACTTGCACATTTAAGGCAAGTGTACACATAAAAATGTAATTGTAAATCAGACCATAATTGTCACAGTAGCAAAGAAAATAACAGTAATGGTAATAATAGTAACACGATTAGCCCCAGTCATTGAAGTCAATTATCCTTGAATTCAATGCTGTAATTAATCCTTGGCTAATTCTCCAATGGGTTTGAAATACATTTTTATATGGAAAACAGCACCTTTTTAACATTTGAAGATGTCATTTTCTGCTTTAATCTACGTAGGCTCCACAACGTATACCTGTTTCTCAATGTATGCACCTTTTAACATTTAGGGCCAGAATGAATTTATGCATTTATTTATAAAGGAGTTTTATATAGCGCTAGCCTGACCCGAGGGTATCGGAGCGCTTCACAACAGTTTTTGAGCAAGATTTAAACAATCAGCAGTCTTCTACATATACGTTCGGCAGTCCAAGTGTGCTGAGCAGCATTAAGGTAGTACGTGAGTCCTGGGATAACCTCAAAGAGTGCACGTTCTCTTGGGTTTGATACAATAAAGCAGGATTCTACATAGTAGGTTCGGAAATCCAAGTATGCTGAGCAGCATTGAGGTAGTCTGTGAGTCCTGAGATAACCTCATAGAGTGCACGTTGTCTTTGGGTTGAACCAATTAAGGGGGAGGGAGGAGCATTTGGGGGTCGAATAGCAGGGAGGAGGTGAGTCTTAGAGGTACACTGCTAGGAAGAGATGACGAGAAGGGGATAGCCTTTTGATGGCGGCTATCCATTTGGGAGGGAGCGGTTGAGGAAAAAGACTTTACGTTGTTTTTTGAATTTTGTGAAGGATGGGATAGTCCTGATACTGACTGGGATGGCGTTCCAGATTTTGGGTGCGATACCAGCGAAGGACCGTGCAGCAGTTTTTTGTTTGCATGTTTTCATGGGGATGAGTAGTAGGGTACTGGAGCTCCTGAGGTTCCTTGTCTGACCACCCCTCTTGAGTTTGGCAGCCAAATACTCAGGTTTTTCTGTGTGCAGGACTTTGTGTGAGGCAGGCAGTTCTGTATCTGGCACGCAGTTCGATTGGGAGCCAATCTAATTGCCAATCGAATTGCTAAAAAGTCTTAGAATGCTACATTGCGGGAAAGAGCAAGAGCACAACCGCTCCATATCTACTAATATGTGGGGCTGTTCACCTCTTTCCCTGTGACTGCCTTCTTTTGGCAGCCATGCACCAATGGGTATACCCTTGCCCAAGTGCAAGAGTATCTGCGTTCTAGAAATCATAGATTTGTAGTGGAAGGGATCCCTTTGACTACCAAAAAAATGTGCTTTAATGTAATTTCCACATTGCATGTGTGCCGAACAAAGCAGCACATGTGCAAAGTAGGGAACACAAGGAGAAATAAAAAGACGGCTCCCCATGCACCTGCCTCAGGGAAGCATAACATTTTGGCACATTTCTGACTACCTTTTTTCATAGATAGGAATTTGCATTAAAGCCCTTGGGTGGTTGCATGGGAATGCCTATGCACCACCAATGGAGCATGCACTTTATGCAAAGTAATGCACTTTGTGCATCAGTACACTAATTTGGGATACTGTCCAACACGAATCCAGATTTGTGCTGGATATTAAATCCTTCCATAACACTTTGTGTGGGGTAGGAAATACAAAAGTAACGAAAACCCGATGCAGAGCGTTATTAAACTATGCCACACTGACCTGATCTTTTTGTGATGAAACCAAATGCTAACACTTTGATGCAGAAAAGTATCTCTTAAAGGGCCAAATCACAAAGCAATTTGCTGACTTGAATTGTCGTAATAGACTGAAATGTCTTAATTTGTTATAGTAAACTTGCATTTAGTTTTCACAAACATGATTTGGTACTCACAAATAAATATATTCAGAGGTAAGATTTCATCAACATGATGTAATTGTATGTCGGAGTAAGTGTCCTAACCTGAGCATGGAATTGGCTTTCCAGGTCGAGGGTGCCTCGAAAAGCAGATGACCACCCACAAATATGTGAGTTTGTGGATATTCACAATGTTTTGTAAGGTGCGTTCTTACTGTGGAAATGGTTGAAGGTTAGTCCCAGTCAAGAGCCAGAGTAAAACATTTTCAGAGTGGAAATATGCATTCACACAAATTCTGTGGGGTGTAAAAAAGGAGGTGTGTCCGGGGTAAAGTATTTGTACAATGGACGAAGAAACAAAAAAGTATTATTGTGCAAATTACATTTTTCAGAGTGCTTATGTTAATTTTCACCTGCTGCAATTGCTCGAGCATAAATGCTTAATTATTTCTGCACTATTGGAACGTAATGACTGCTGAGATTCGTGGAAAATTCCAAAAAGTTGTAAATTTACTCTGAACATATGAGAAAATGAACACTTTTGTTCAAAATGTGAAACGACTGTCCAGATTTTGGATCCTCAAGATCGTTATTCCTTTGTATTCTCGAAAAACAGCAATGACAACACGCACGGATTTATTTTTGCAAATTTACTGGTTGACTTCGCTTTTGCTTTTAAAAGTTCGATTTTTCGATTTAAACCAAAATGTTGCTTCTGTTTGTGCACTAATCCTTGCGAGCTGCATCCTCGAAGCGCTTGTTGAGCTGTTTGGGAGCGTTCTTCTTTACCACTCCACAGTTCCTGACAACCATGTTATTTTCCAAACTAAATACATTTCGAGTGAGGTTCCCTCAGTGCCGAGTTTTATTTTTTGTAGATATGTGTGTGACTTTAAAAGGCAATGTTCTCTATATTTTGACGTTAATCTACAAAAATATATCTACAACAGAAACAGATAGTTTTTAATGGATCCATTCAGCTTTTGCACCCTGTATTCTTTAGGTTGCTATGGCAATGATTCCTAGAATCTGATGTCAAACACCTTCCCATAGTCACGAATCAACCCTTGAAACAGCACTCTTAGTGGGGAAATGTAATGAAAAACTCAATATGACCCGATTCATACCCAGGGGATGGGTGAACATAATAATTATTAAATGCTATAACATAACAGGAAACCATAAAGTTCACTGCATGTCCACGCGTGCTCAAGCCTCATTTGCCAGCAATAAACCTTTGCAGTGAAAAAGATAACGCTCCTCCTCCAGTGCTCACTACTGACATCTAAACTAGAGCCATGCTAGGTAAGAAGGCTTGTGTTGACATTGTTTGAGTTTGTCAGCGATGTTGACAATGTCCAGTTTTTGAAATGGCAGTATTTTAGTTTCTCAGCTGTAATACCTTTGACTGAATTTGGCAACCGTAAACGCCTAATGATTTATGGTAGCACCATATGTTGCCCTCTGATATATGTTTATTGCTGCTAGTGTGACATCAAACAATATCTTGGACAATTGTAAATTGCAG
This sequence comes from Lissotriton helveticus, assembly GCF_964261635.1. Classification (NCBI taxonomy): domain Eukaryota; kingdom Metazoa; phylum Chordata; class Amphibia; order Caudata; family Salamandridae; genus Lissotriton; species Lissotriton helveticus. The sequence continues at coordinate 1,291,183,048 of NC_136069.1, forward strand.
TTTTAGTCTCTCAGATCAAATTAGATAACTTTTCTTTGGTGGGTATTATTTTACTGAAGGCATTACTTATATGCCGGAGTCAATTATGTGAAGTATTAGGGGCATGTTCTTTTCAATTTCAGTTTATTCCGTTCCTTGTTGTTGCTATGCCTACCTCTTATCACCGAGGAATTATTGAGAAAATAGAACTATCCCAAAGAGTTGGTATAATTTTACATATATCAAATACAGAGACATTATCACTTAAGTGTGGCTCAATGGTTAGAGCGGCAGACCCTGATGCAGAGGTCTAGCCTGGGACCAGGGTTCAATTCCCCGCCTCGGCGGGTCTTGGGCTCAAAAATTCCACGGACTTGATAATTTTCGCCTCGGTGCCTATTCCAATCATGGAGTCCCACTCTGCAACTCTGGGCAATAGCTTGCTTAATCTCCACAACGGCCCCCCACAACGCTAAGGATGCCTGGCCTCCACCTTGGGGGTGCCCAGGAGTGGACACGTCACAGGGAAAGCCAGGATGGGTTCCACAGTGGTATTCGTACAAGCGCCTTGAGACCATTGCGGGTGAGTAGTGCGCTATACAAGTATCAATTTACATTTACTTAAGTGATTCTGGATTATTATGTTAGGAGATGACTCCTGTCAAAGTAATAAATTTGGGCCAGATGTGCGAAGGTATTTTACATTCACAAACCCTGCAATTTGCCAAAGTCACCAGTTTTGTAACAGCAAAATGAATTTTTCCAATGTACTAAACCCATTTTGTGATTCACAGATGTTTTCTGGCACATAACATGGGTTTTGTGACCCATGCTGAATCGCAATTTGTAAGCAGATAAAAGGGCTGTTCCTTCCAAACTGCTGCTTGGTATGCAATGCACCAAAGGATTGTGACCACAATTCTGGTTGCAAAACTTTGATTAGTAACTGAAGCCTCAAAAGAGGTGGTAACTGATTCACAAAGTGGAAAGGGTCCCCTTTGGCAGTCTCGGGGAAGTGTGCAGTGGTCCATTGGACCACTGCCTGCTTCCCTTGATGTTTTTCCAAATGAAACATACTTTTTTTAAAGCAGCACTGGGCTTTTTAAGGACACATAGATAGAGGTCTGTTGTTCTTTGCAGGCCCTCATCCCTTCCTGTAGCTAATCAAATGTGGTCACAAACTGGTAACAACAAAATGAATATTCATTATGCAGGTAGTTCTGTAGCCTCCTGCAAATGGTGATTTTGAGAAGCAGTTCGTTAGTACGGAGTTAGCCTTGCAAAATTAGGGTCAATTTGCAAAAAGATGTGCCATCATTTATGACCCCTTTTTGTGAACAGTCTCTTAGTGCATCTGGCCCCTATTATCATGCAAGGTTACAATTTATTTTCCCTGAGAAAAACTGGGATTGCCACCTGATAACTATAGCAGAAAGTAGCAAATGTTTCTCAAGAGAAATATGTTTTAAGTTTTTAAGTATTTAGACAAACTCAGGCCAGGACATTTAGTGATGGTGGCCTTCCACAAATGGGTGGGGTTTCTGTCACTGTGACCCAGTGGTCCTGTGTGGATGGACCACGGGTTCAGGGATTTCCGTCTCCAGAACCCCTGTCATTCCTTCACCTCTACAGGGGGTAGAGGAACCTTAATGTTGGTGAATGGGGGGGGGCATTAGCCTTTTTTTGGCAAAAACCTCAGATACATCAATTGTTAAATTACCCTTTAGTCTTTTTTAAGGTGTTCAAACTTCTTTAACTGGGCAGCTTTTAAATCCTGCCTTTTTCGAACTCTGGTAGCTTTATTTTGCATGAGCTATAGAAACTCAGGTAACTACTTTTTTACTTGCAATGTATCTCAACAGTACACGGAGTTAGAGACTTTTCACTTTCTTACTTCGGATTATTTATTTTCCTCTTTACCTGAGCCACATCCATCAACATTTCATGTAGGTATAATGCTAAAGGTAAAAAAGTGAATAACAGTTCTATAACTGCAATGTTTAGTGAATGTTTTTTCACTGATATTATTATCTTACTGACTTATGTGTGCACGCAAACAATGTTTTTTTTGTAGAATAGAGGAGGGGCTGCAGGCTATATTTATCCAGGTCTTGCATACAAGCCCATGTGTAAGAAAAAAACCGAATAGTATGCAGTTCCTAATGAACACTATTGGTTGATGTGCATGTAGTGAGTTCAGAAGAACACACTAGAGGCAGGAGGAGGTTTCCTCCTTTCGGAAAAGGACCCTCACACACCTTGCTTAATCATCAGGTCTGCTCCTTATCGGGCCGGCGCTGCAATACCTGATCGGCACCCTCGTTGGGGCCTTTTAACTGAGATCTTATTTCCTTTTGCCATAAGGTGCAGTGCGTGTGAGGGCTCTAGTGAGTGTAGATGTTAATGATAAGATGCGGAGTGTGTTCTCTGACTCACGTGGTGACCGACGGCACCCAGGTCTGTCTCTCAGCGTTACCACCGTGGTTGCGCTGTGGGGGTCAGACTGAAGGGGTTGCATTGGCCTCTGTGAGTTCGGAATAAGCATACACGTTCCTCATCAACATCGACTCAATCTCCCGGGATGCCTTTGCTTTGAACGAACGACACCACAAGTTCATTACAAACTCTATAAAATCATGAAATAAATATCCCTTTATATCGCCCACATTTTCAAGGACACTGCACTGTTCAGTGTCAACACTAGGCGGAAAATGACGAAACAATAACCTGGCCCGATTGGGGTGAGTTCTAGCACACTTGCAGCATATGTACTAGCTTGGTTGCTTTTTAATGTTGTTTTAAATCGCCCAGTGCATGATCACAAACACTTAGTGTGATGCATGCCTTTTATCACTTACGTCAATTAGTTTATTAACCCCTTCGACGCTCATGACGAGCTGGGCTCGTCATGGCGTAGCCTCCTCGCACGCTCATGACGAGCCCAGCTCGTCATGTAAAGTGCGCTTTCGCAAAACCCAGCGTACGGGCGGAATTCGCCCCGCATGCATGCGGTTAACTCAACACAATACCAGTATAGTAGGTTTCTGCAAATGCTCTGATAAACCTCTATGCTCCCTTTCTCTCTACAGGTTGATGTCCTAGATCTACAGATACCACTTATTAATTAGGGTGCTGCATGGGTGTCCACTTATTTATTTAATTTAGGGACCACTACCAAAAAGTGTTGATAGATCTTGCATCGGTCCTGAAGAATTGCCTTTAAATAGAAAAAATGGCAAGAAACATGTTGACCCCAACAGCACAGGTGCCGGTGACCTTATAACAGGGGTGCGCGATATTCATGTTTTTAATCAGGAGAGTGGCCACATTCATCAAAATAGTTCTAGGTGGACCTCTACCTCCTGTTTAGCCTCACTTTTGTATTTTCCACATCTACACTCACTAGGGCCCTCACACGCACTGCACCTTATGGCAAAAGGAAAAAAGATCTCCGCTAAAAGGCCCCAATGAGGGTGCCAATCGGGTATTGCAGTGCTGACTCGATAAGGAGCAGACTCGATGATGAAGCAAGACACCCCACTGATGGGGGGGTGTGAGGGATCTTTTCCGAAAGGAGAAAATCTCCTCCTGCCTCTAGTGTGTACTTCTGAACTCACTACTTGAACATCAACCAAAAGTGTTCATTAGGAACTGCATACCATTCTGTTTTTGTGTTGCACACAAACAATGCGCATCTTTACTTTGATTTCATTAAAATTCATATTTATTTTTAGTTTCAAACCGTAATTTGTCTGAAGTGCTGAAAACTAGTGTTCCCGCAAAGGTTCACTTTCTACTTAAAAAAGCTGCATATATCCAATCATAGTTCTTAACAGCTGTGTTGCCTTGAAACTCCTTTGTTAGGGATGAGATGGGGTTAAACACGCGCCACTGCCAGTGTAACCCTTGAAATACAGTAACTGTTTTTCACCTGATTTGTTATAATACTAACAGGAAAATTTAAATTGAGTAAATTACACACAGGATTCTTATTTGCTTACAAGGCCGATAATTCAATTTAACAAGGATTAATTTGAATGCTGTGACTCTTATTTTCTGAGCAGCTGCAAAGTTGGAATGTACATCATTTCCCTCTAGACTAGGTTGTGAAGATACCTGGGTTCTTCAAGTGCTGCCACTGCATATTAATGACAGATTGTGCAATTGAAAAATATCTGTAAGACAACATTCACAATTCTGAGTCTACACTTCTTTGCGAATCATACCAAATGGGCCACTAACCTAGTAAAACAAGGTGGGTGCTGATTCACAAAGGCATTTTGGAGTATGTGAAGTAGTACTCGTGTAGTGTATTTTTACATACTTTTACATGCCTTTGTGAGATGGAACTGAAATGTCCACATCTCTGTTAGTAAAAGTACAGTGATGACACAGTCCTTACTATTTGCACTAATTGAATAGTTATGCAATTACTCAATTTTATTCCCCCATTTTAGATGTTTTGGGACCAATTCACAAAGACATGTAAGATTATTTCAAATCGAACTACAAGAGTGCTACTTTATCTATTCCAAAACGTTTTTGTGAATAGTTCCCAATGCTTATTGTCAAGGTCAATAAATATATTCTGCACAAAAAAATATGTTACATGATCCCCCTTCAAACCTCTTCTTATGTGGTTTTAGTCATCACTCAGAAGAAATGAGAGACAGAGGTGTATTGACCAATGCAATCTTCCTTTTACTATGAACCAGGCAGTGGCAATATTGATTGTTTCTATTCATTCTGTAATTTGAATTGTATGGCCTGAGGTAAAAAAAAACAGTTTCAAGGAAATTTTAGATCATGGATACACTCTGAGATCTTTCCCTTGAGAAAACTGCATATTTTCTAAAATACTGACTGCACAGTGTGACCTTTGGATTAACACTGTGTTCCCTGAACATGTTAGGATGCTGTTTTTCTTCAAGAAATGATTTGTCTCTGACAGTGTTCAACATCATCATAAGTCCAGCAACAGGAATCGTCTAAAAACACTATTATAACATTCATATTTAACAGAATGTCTCAGATGACCTGGTAGTCTGCTCAGACACTTTCTAAATGGGCTTCTGTAATGATGTAATGATAAAGTCACTGTTGGAATTCTCGGGGCGCTCGCTCGAAGGATTCCGACAGTGACAGTTGTTTCATGATCGTCGTTGGATGGGGTGAAAACAATAAACTCAGGTTAAACTTACCTGTTCGACGTGTCTTTTATTAACGACACCATCATTTGGCGACGAGGATGGGATACTGTTCTGGCATCTGTGTTTCACCCCAACAAGACATTATCCCGGTTCTTGAATTTGTCTGTCCAAGCTGAGTCTGCATATGAAGGCGAGCTGCTGGGCCAAGGATCGGCGGAGTCTACAAGTTAGGATGAGTTGTTTGGGCAAGGATCGCTGTTAAAATTGCCTCATCAGCGCTTGAGTCAGCCGGTGCGGAGCTGCCATCAGTATTGCCTCTTCAGCGTTAATTCAGCCGTTGCGGAGCCGAGTACTGTTTCTGAGGTTCGGCGATTTCGGCTTTCACACAGTGTTAAGCAGCGCTACGCAGAGGTGTTGGCGGTGTGTTTAGCACCGCATTCAGGTACGTTTTTCTTTATATTTACTTAAGGGCTATGGGGAACGACTATTCGCCCTCTAGCCCGGGTTTTTTTTTTTACGTTGGGAGGAACGACTCTTCACCCTCTGACGTATTGTGCCTTATGCATGCGTTGAAGTCGGACAGAGGACTGGAGCATATTTACTGTCAATAAAATAAAGAACAAGCATTTACAATGCAATGGTTTCGCCTTTTGAAAAGTTTGAGCTATTGGCATTGTAAATGACAAAATTTGTATTTATGTGTTCGTTTTGAAAACAGATAAATAAATGGCATTGTCATTTACAATGCCAATAGTTTAATCTCTGCCAAATGCCACACAAAAACACACAGACCCACACACACACACACACACACACAGACCCACACACACCAACACAGACCCACACACACCAACAGAGCCCCACACACACCAACAGAGCCCCACACACACACATTTACACTTTGTGTAACTACCCATTCCACCCCGCCCACACACACATAGTACATCTGTGTGACTACCACACAAACACATAGTACACTTATGTTCTGATACCTTCGGGTCTGTTTTGCGCTATATGAAACTCCACAAAAAAGGTGGGGCTCCAAGTAGGCTTTAAAACCCCAATTTCCAATAATCACGTTGTGGATACTTTTTACTTCAAATTTTTTTTTTTTAATACAAGAACACATTAGCAATTCTGTTACAGGGTTAACATAGAGTATACCAATTGCTTTTTATACAAGAGTGTCCTGCTACATTATGATTCTTAGCTAGCCCTCCATGCCGTTATTTAGTGAAGAAAAGAGAAAGGAAGACAGAAAAAGGCAGGAAAGCAAGGGGTGAAAGAAGAGGTAAGGGACAGGTACATGAGAGTTGCATTACTTATTAATTACATCTAACATACAATGGGGATGTTGTTACATATGATGGCACACTTACAGGCCCGCGAGGGCCACATTGGTTGCGACCGGTAGGGCCCAGTTAAGATCCATTGTCAGGGTGGACCTTACATGGGGGCACCAGGCCGTGTTTCGCCCGCATGTCCTGTTTTCATGGGGGCTCACATTAGCCTGCATGACCAGAATAGTATGTGTGGCAGTCATGTATCTGATTCATAGCTGCCAAGGTTTCAGATTGCCATGTGTGACATTTTAAAAATGTGACTGAAATTATGAGTGACATTTCAATGACTATGAGTGACACTTTCTCGCGAGCAAAAATCATGCAATTAAGGCAAGGGAAACTTATAAATATCAGAAATTACAGCCAACTGAGCAACAAGAAACTCCAAGAACTTATTGAAACTGTTGCAGAGCACCAGCAATGGAAGGAGACTAATCCTATTGCTCCCTCCTGTAACCGTCGTGGATGATCATGAGGCGCAGGCTGAACCGAAAGCAACCGGGCTGGCCAACCTGTTGTTGTGCTGGTAGGGGCTGGTGACATCACTGGGGCTCAGCTCTGCCTCTCCTCAGCTTGCCTTGTAATGATCACGAGGCAGCCGGGCCATTGCTTAGCAACAAGATGGGGACCCCTGGCCTGGACCTTGAGTCTGAGTCTCATGTTGTGGCAGGTCTCTTGGACCGTCCAGGCCCCAACTCAACAGGATGTGTGAGCAGAGAGGAGCCACACTGAAGTCAACAACACAGGTCTCTGTCTGTGTGACTCAGTGTGTTTCGGGCAGGACACTTCACAAATCAGAAAAAAAAGATACTGTGAAGAACACTGAGAATGTAAATGTCCATGCACTGACCCGACTTCGGACTTGATAATACCCACTATTCACAGCCCTAGATGACACTCAGAGCAGCTGCTGTGATAACACTTGCTGCTGAGGTATTGTATCATACTGACACCCAATACTGACACCCATGAACAGCTTTGCCAATCTACCTCTGTCCTGATCTGAAGCCTCCTACAGTGCTGTACCATTCTGAAACCCACGTGCAGCTCTACCGATCTACCTCAGCCCTAACCTGAAGCTTTCTGCGTTGCTGTACCAGACTGACACCCATGTACAGCTCTGCTGAGCTACCTCTGTCCTGACCTGACTGACACCCATGAACAGCTTTGCCAATCTACCTCTGTCCTGATCTGAAGCCTCCTGCAGTGCTGTACCGTACTGACACTCACGCACAGCTCTACAGATCTACCTTTAGCCTGTACTGACACCCATTATAACTCTAACAATCTGCCTCTGTCATAACCTGAAACTTCCTGCAGTTCTGTACCGTACTAAAACCGAAGTACAGCTCTGCCAATCTACCTCTGTCCTAACCTAAAACCTCCAGCAGTGTTGTACTGACACCCATGTACAGCTCTGCCAATGTAAACTGCGTCCTGACCTGACTGACACCCATGTACAGCTCCGACATCTACCTCTGCACTAACCTGAAGCCCCCCTGCGGTTTTGTACTGTACTGACACTCATGCACAGCTCTGCCAGTCTACCCTTATCCTGAAGCCTCCTGAATTTCTGTACTGAACTGACACCCGTGTACAGTCTGCCTCTGTACTCCAAGCCCAACTCAATGTTCACCCCTTCGGTACAAACATACCGCCAGTGCCCCTAATTTAGGTCAGACTAAACCAGGGGCAGCAGGCTCTCTGACTCCGGAAGGATGATCAGACAGAGCAGCCCTGCAGATCGATGCTTTTTATTATGTGAAATTATTGTTTCACTGCATCATGTCATGTTAGTAAAGGTCACGGTGGTGCTACGGCCAGGCAAGTAGAATACCTGGCGCAGTGCTCTTCGTAGAAGGTCCAAGGGGATGGGCTGTAATAATGCTGAAGGCTCAGTGCTTACCTCTCTGCGTAGGTGCAGCTGTGTGACAGTGTCTCACCTTCCGGCTGGCCTACTGGTACCCAATTTCTTTTTTCTTTGAAAACTACTGTTCCTACTACTTTCTGCCTTTTTTTTTAATAAACGGGAGGTAAGCGGCTACATAGAAGTTAACAAACAGCTCTGAGCTCCTGCTGCTGAGTGTCACTTTTCTCTTAACATGGTTGCTACCTCCTAAAAATTTTTGTTTGCTGTCACACTTGCACCAGACAGTTCCACCATTGCCTACGACGTAACGTTACATTTGTTCTTGTGTTTGAGTATCTGCCATTCATTGCACTATTATAGGCTCTAGTCTACTTGTCACTAACTTTGCACGCTTTTATAACTTGCACACGTCGCATCATCATGCCACTCTCCTGTAATGCAGCGTTTGTGCTATCTCGTTTGCTCACGATTGTCACTTATCATAATGCCTCATGTAACACGTTTGCTTAAGCTTTAATTTAATTTGCCTCATAATTAGTTTCTCCTCAGTATTACAGAGTTGTTGTCTCTGTTGTTGAAGCGCTCTCTAACACCCGGGGTAAGTTCTCCGTGTGACGCAGCGCTGCAAAGTGCTTAACATAAAAAAATAAATAAAACAGTGACAGTCAGTGACTGACACACTTACTAAGTGACTTGCTCAGCTGCTGCCGTGGCCACCCAGCCACGATGTGGTTCAACACTGGCCACTCTGTCGAGTCTGCCTGCCAGCTGTGCCTACTGCTTCATCTCGACGGACACTGTCACTCCTCGGCCGCCGCCGGGCCGCGTCCCCCGTCACCCCCGAGCCCGGGCCACGCTCCGCAGTACTCCGACCTCGAGCCCGGCTGATGCGCTTCATCAAATATGAATTTGTGTCGTGTGGTGGTCAGAACTTACTGGAAACCTCAACTGGGCAGCACTTTGGTGGGTAAATAAAGTATTTCTTTTTCATCCCAAAAATTATTTCGAAGCACTTTTTTGTACCTTTTTTCATCTGAGGCTGAGCCATAGGAGCAGCATCAGCACACAGAGTTGTCACTAAAAGTGGCAATTTCAACGACAAAACGGGAATTCCTGTGTAATGCTCATCTGTGATCCAGGCACAGGATTTCAGAAATATGCATACACCGATATCCGTCACCCCGAGCCCGGGCCACGCTCCACAGTCCTTCGACCTCGGGCCTGGGCGCAGCTTTGCCAGAGCAGCAGTGAGTCTGTCGCTGCCACCGGGGACTCGGAGCTCTGCTGCCAGAGGTGGGCCAGGGGCAAGGTGCGAGCTGCAGTGTCAAAGCGCTGCGGGCGCCGTGCACGGCCATGATGGCGCGCAGAGAGACATGAGCGTCTCGTGCCTCGTCCCCTTTCCCAAGTATTAATAGCGGATTGACTCCGTTTGGTTGTGACAGTGGTAGTTGCAAATGAGGTAGGTGAAAGCCCGATTATCGTGGTGTGTATAGTATAAACGCATCTTTTTTTGTAGTGTGCAGTTTTAAAGTGAATTTACTTGCACTGCTTACCAACTACAAATATCAATAGCGAAGGACTGGGGAAAAACAAGGATTTTGATTGCTTTCCTAAAAACAAGTCAGGTCCCGGGCCGTGCTGTGATTGACTGACGTCACGGGGGTGTCCCGGGCTGGCAGCCAATCACAGCGCGGCCCGGGAAATGACGTCACTGGGGTGTCCCGGGCCTGCAGCCAATGACAGCGCGGCCCGGGACAAAGGGGCGGGACTTAAAAAAAGTCCCAGAAACGCCCCCGAATCGCGTTTTCAGGAGAAAGCGTGATTGGCAGCCTCTGTCTCCCAATGGCTAACCTCCATTTATGGAGCTAGCCAATGGTAGAGAGAGGCTGAACCAAAGTACATATGTAGAATCATGAGGTTTCGCCGTGGGCGGGGCCAACTGCTATGCAGTTGCCAACGCCCAGGGCGAAACCTAAAAAAGAGAAGGAAGTCATCCTAGGCAACAACCAGCGCGCGTGTGCATTTGTGGAATTACAGCACAACAACTAGAGCTCGTGTTTGAGACTTGTGGGATCGAATATATCAAAATGTGGCACAGTTAGAATGTTTTAAAAAAAAAAAAAGCCTCAAAGAGGATTAAAGCAGAATTTGTAGTGGGTAACAGCGTGATTGTCACACCTTTATTTAAAGCAGAAAGTGAGAATGTTAAAGAGAAATATGTGATTTAAAACTATTTTCTCTAAGATTGGCTTTCACTTAACGTGTTTACAGTTTGAGGAAACAAAATTTAGTATTAATAATTTATTGTTAATGCTCACTTATATATATAGAGTATTTGAATAATTTTAGATATCATTATTCGTAGTCTAAATATGTATTGCGGTTGAATAACATATGGTTAGACATTAGTTAATAAGCATTTTGAAAGTTTTGTAATTCAAATATGGCACATTACAATCTCATATTTAAGGAATTGAAAGTAAATTGTTGTACATTTCTTACTCAGCTGGGTTAATTCCTAGCTTTTGACTCTAACCGAAGACATTGATTAAAACCTGAAAACATTCAGTGAAATCCAATTCCAATTGAACTAATTCTTAGCAAAACATGTCAGCTAAATAGCTAGCACTTGACCTTACATAGTGATATCTCCGCTCCGGATTAGTACCTACTGGACCACTTAATTCATTTTCTATGTCATCTTCCAGCTGCATCAGATATCACAATGTCAATTTCTACCACATGTGTTTCAGTAGAATACAAACTCAGTATCTCCACTGTATTAAAAACAAAGCAACACTTTTGAGCACATACTACACATTCTGAGTATAGACAGTACTGTTTTGTTTTAACAGGTTACTGAGAGGTGGAGCACAGAATTAAGATGCTTATGGTATTCCTCTTAGCCATCAACATACAGCCTGCCACCAAAATGGCCACAACTTGAACTCACATATTCTCCACAGAAGGATCATTATAATGGTAATTCTTGTTATCCTTTCATAGCTTTAATCAAGGGTCCCCAAAACAGATTTTTTTTTATTTTAGAATTCATCATGGAGACTTCAGCAGACTACAGACTTATCCATGGTGACGCTTTGTGCAAGTTGACTCAGAACTACAGCTCCAAATTAAGTAGAATTAATCATATGACTTACACTTCCTACTTCAATTTGTGCTTTCCAACTCTTTGCTATTAGTATTGTTGTTGCCTAGAAAGAAAAGTATACCCCAAAATCATAACTTATTTATCTCCTGACAGATCGTTCTATCTGAGGAAGCAACACTTTGAGAAATGTTAACAATGTGGTTGTTATCATTATAAATACGTATTTGTGCAAAATGAAGTTCTCAAAGTAAATAACCACCGATGGCAAAGAGTACGATTTCCTTGTTATCCCTGGGAGAGAAACACACGAATTCTTGGAGCATATTACATTAAAGCTCTATAAGAATAAGAGCTAGTGAAAGAAAATATTTGTACCAAATATCAGTTAATTTAACTTCAGAGAAATCGACTTATTTACCCTTTTCTTGGTTAGAATCCCCCCACTGTATTTCATTCCAAATTCTTTTTTTTTTCTTCACAGTTTTATATAGCGCGAACCTGACCCGAAAGTATCGGGTTTCAGAGCGCTTTACATAGCACCAGTTACGTTACATGAGGACACATTCATTGAGACTCGAACCCAGTTTCCCAGAATCGAGGACGACCACCATAGCCGTTAGGCCATGTGTAATATTTTATTCTTTCTTACTTCTTCCAGTGTATTTGCCACTAAAATATTTAAAATAGTGGTACACCTTAGAGGGATTAACCAAATGAAAACACCCGTAGATTTCAAACTCTTCCAATTCTTTGGCTATTAACATTCCAGCTATTGTGAATAAAAACAGAGAGCGAGATGTATTTATGGAGTGACATAAGGGTGTCTGGAACACTCTTCCAATCAGACCACAACAGGATCTTGTACTACTTCTACACCTCAAATGATTGCACTACATGACGTGATTTTATTGACCAGATTGGGCTGAGTATTACACATTCACAAACATATGCATACTATCTGTGTTTACCTCTCTCTAGCTTAAATAATAAGAATTAACTTGAGTAGTGTGCGAAAGTGGATTATTTGATGGGGGAATGGTAGACCACCACATGTAGCAATGTCGCTACTTTTGGTAGGTCTAGTAAAGGGTCCGTAATTTAAGCCTGACTGCAACCCTTGGTAGCCATGCAACACAATAGGCAGGCCTAACTTAAAAAATGTGTAAAGCACTTAGAAGTACTAAAACAGTTAAAAAATTGAAAAGACAACCCAATAAAAATCCCTTGCCAATTTATAAAATATACAGATTAATTCAATGAACAAGATTACACCAAAATGATAAAATATCCAAGAAGTGGAACCCAAAATATGAATATTTAAAGTTTTAAGTGAAGATATTGCACGCAATTGTTGAATGACAACTGCTGTTATCTTGTTGCGCCTGACCAGGACCTGAGTATCATTTAAGGCTGCCAGTGATGGAGCTCAGGTCGGATACAGCAACTGCTTTTGTCCCAGTCTTACCTTATGACTTAGGGCCTCATTACAATGTCGGTCAGAAAGCATTCTGACCGACTCAGTATCGGAATAATTTCCAACCGAATCGGATTCGGGGAGTCTGACAAACTGATTACGAAGTTTCCAAACACCGTTCAATCAGACTCCAATTGACTTCAATGGAAGCCTGTGTTTCGACAGACAACATAGGATCCCAATGAAAATAGGGGTTGTTGCGGAAAACCTTGCACCCCGTGGCGGACATCCCTTGGTGCCTGCCACACAGTGAATGGTTGGAAAGAGGGGACCCATGGGTATCCCCACGGGCCCCAACCAAAGGTCTCTGGGTGAAGGGCGGCCTGCTACGGGGGCACTTTGAATGAACAACACTGATGACCATACATGTTTTCCTCGGTCTTGGGAGACCACATCAACCACCTCCGGTCCCCTGTTGCTCCCACTGACTCACCCAACATCAGCGCGGGACGAAGGACCACAAGTCCCGGCATCCCCTTGGTGGCTCCCGCTTCACACGCCATCACCAAGTGCCAGGAGGTGCTTGAAAAGGGGAGTGGGCAAGAAGCTTCGGGGGCACTTTGAATGAACGACGCTGATGACCATACCTGTTTTCCTCGGTCTTGGGAGACCGCATCAACCACCTCTGTTCCCCTGTTGCTCCCGCTGACTCACCCAACATCAGCGCGGGACACAGGACGAAGGACCACAAGTCTCGGCATCCCCTTGGTGGGGCCTGCTTCACACGCCATCACCAAGTGCCAGGAGGTGCTTGAAAAGAGGAGTGGGGCCTTCGTCGAGCGGGACGCATGCGGGCGCGCACCGGGCTAAGCCCGGGCCAAGGGCGGGCCCGTCCTTGCCCGTCAGTGCCAGAAGGAGGCTGGGCTGGGCCACCCCTCTAACCCTTAGGAACAGAAGCCTGTAACTCATATGCAAGTTCAATAATTACAAACTTGGGTAGCCTGTTATTTATGCCCCTTTTTGATGCTCCTTAAGGGCTAATCACCTATCTTTTATTGGTACAGTTTTATTTATTTGTAATATCATGGCGAGGAGGAAGATTGCTAAGCCGTTCATTGATAAATCTTGTACCACTATTGACTCATATTTGGTTAAAGTGGTTAATGTTCTCTCAGAAGAAATAGATTGTACTGAGAGGCGACTGTCTATGGGTCCCAGTTACATGGGGAAAGAACAGGGGAATGAGATAAGGGCTCCTACTAGTCCTTCTAGTGAGACTAGATCTGATAAATCGATCGATCACCCATTGCTAGTTGAGGAGACAGGCACTGCCGCCAATAATGTTGGAGTTATTAATGGGGACTGTACCCGAATATCTTTGACTCCTACTTTGACTATTCCTGAAAGCCCCCCACCTTTGAAAAAGACTAGGGGATGTAGAAAGAAAATCTTAGAACAGGGGAATTTTAACCCTAATCCTAAGCCAAAAAAAGATAAAAAGAATAGTCATATTGGAAAACCAGGTTTATCTGTTGATAACCTGATTAGACCAGACTCTCTACAGCATGGTTTAACACTAGCGGCCATTTCCGATAAAGTCATTGAGCTTTTAAGGCTGCTTTATGACAAACTGGACAATTTAGTCAGAGAAATTCATAAGAATAGTGGTTCGCTAGCTAAAGTCAATGGAAAACTCCAAAATGAGTCTATCAGGATTCAACAGAAAGATGCTAATTCAGGCATCATTAACCTGATTACTGTCCCGGATACAGAACCCAGCAATAACTCTAAGGAAGGGTACCCTATTGTAAAGGTGGTAAATGGGAAAAAAGACCAAAATATATTAACAGGATAGTCAACTAATAATTATAGACCTGCCCCATCTCAGAAGAAAAGAGAAGAGAATAAGTCAGGTAAATTTACTATATTTGACCCCTTAAAACCAGATGGTTTAAGAACACTGGCATTTGGGGTTAGAAAATCAGTCATGTCTGTAAATCTGCCACCTGAATGTAGTGCCTATGTTGCCATTCTGGCTAATGTACCTAAACTTCAACTTGGACAGGCAGAAGACCATGGTTCACTTATGAATAAAGTAGTGGTTTGGCTGACCAATAACTGTGGTTACTCAATGGAAGGGGTAAGTCAGATT
The DNA here is from genome assembly GCF_964261635.1 of Lissotriton helveticus. Lineage (NCBI taxonomy): Eukaryota > Metazoa > Chordata > Amphibia > Caudata > Salamandridae > Lissotriton > Lissotriton helveticus. Next base: position 1,291,198,065 of record NC_136069.1, read on the forward strand.
TTGACAACACGTAGAGTGGGTTGGAATGGCCCTCTTAAAAAATGCTTTGATAGTGATTGCATCATTATTAATTTTCGGTCTCCAAGGTGGGCAAACAATACTCTTAATAACGCACCACCACCTTCTCTCTGGGAATTTAATACTACTCTTCTCCCTCTAGGATATTTTTATAGACACTTATTGGTGATGCAGGAAAATGGTTAGCGGCCTAGAAATGGACCTTTCTTAGCCCCCACCCCAGCTTACTACTTTATCTCATTTTGCTCTCCCATTTGCCAAATGATTCCAGGGTCCGAGGAAATCTCGATACTAACGATTGACGTGAGGGACCTATACAGTCTATTCAGGCAGAATGGGTAAGATATGAACTTAAAAGCTCTATAATGGGAACCAAGAACGATGATGATTTATTAAGTAAGGCCGAACCATGTCTGATAGAGCAGGGTGGAACGTTACCTACTAATGTAACTTCGATACCAACCACCCCTGGTGATTCCGAATGCATTTTAGCAGACCCGAGTCTTACTAGTGAAGTGGTGGGTCACGAAGTACCCCTTCGGGAAGCTCATGAGGTTAATACTGGTAATGGGTACCTAGTTACCACTTGGAACATCTCTGGTTTTAGACACACCATCATGGTCTGACTTTATTTCAGCCCAACATGACATCATATGTCTACAGGAGACGTGGATCATTGCACTAATCTATGTAGAGGGTTTCACCACATACTGGCTCCCAGCTCTGGCTTCATCTTCAGGTAGAGCTAAGGGCGGTCTTTTGATCTTGATCGCCACCAATTTGAACAGATGTAAGATTAAATGTTGTTCTACTGTTGGTACCCATTCGCAGATTATGTGATTGGTATCACCTGTGGGCAAAGATGTTATTTTGATCAATTTCTAGAATAATGTGTTTAACTCTACCCGTGAGTCAGTTGTCTATGCTCTGGAAAGGGAACTCGATAAGCTGATTAGTACCATTAGAAAATCGATCATCATTCTTTGGGTTGGTGATTTTAATGTTCAGGCGTGTCCATTATCCCTGACCAAAGTTTTATGGGCACAGGAGGGATGAAACTGACGATTATTCTTATATGCACTTCCCCCATTGTGAATATGGTACGGCATTAAATAGTGTTATTGCTAAGCTGGATTTAGAATTATTGCACTGTGACACTAATAAATATAATGTGAAATGTCCTACATTTACAGGTAGAAATGCAATGTCCAATATTGATCATATTATACCTTCGTGTAATAGTGTATATTTGTTTTCATTACCTTGGATAACGGATCAACCAACCAGTGATCATAATAGTATTTCTCTTTATTTATTATGTTGGGGATTTAAAAATTCAACTGGTGTTTCTTATAGCCTGCGTATTGCCCCTATTAGGCCAAATATTGTCCGGATAAAATGGGCTGGTTTGGACCCATCCAAAATTCAGAATGATGTTATTATGCAATGCCAGAATGAAATCCAATTTTGTTTAGGTGATGAGGTTGAACCACAATTGATGCTTGCAAATTTTACTAAGATTAATAATGTTGTTGAGAGTCTCCTGACGAAACCAGTCCGCGTAAATACAAAATCTAAGGTAGGCTCGTTCGATAGTAATTGTACTGCGGCTCTACATCATCTTAAACAAGCTCTGGGGTGCAATCCGAGATACCCAGATACAATTAAGATGTTACGTGTAGAATATGTTTCAGCCCTAAAAGCCAGAAAAGCAGAGCTTCAAGTAATAGCCAGGGAAAATTTAAGTTACACAGTTGACACTAAAAATAGTAAATTATTCTGGGATACGGTTAATAGTGCCTTTTTGAAAGATGATCATATACCAGAACTTAATTCCCATATCAACTGTAATTCCTGGGTAGAATACTTTTCAAAATGTTTTAATCCAATTGATAGTGACGCCTTATTCATTTTGCCTTCCCAATTACCCACTGATTGGCCAATAATACCTCTGTCAATTAGTATAGAGGAGTTTACTGAGGGTCTAACCAGTAGTAAGGGAGGTGAGGCACCGGGTCCTGATGGGGTCCTGATAGACCTCTATAAAAATGAAATGGCCCTATGGTCCCCGCTTTTAACTAGAGTTTTTAATGCCGCTGTCGAGACCCAATTCCCATTAACATGGGGCCAGTCAATAATAATATCAATCCATAAGACAGGAGTAAAAACAGACATCCGTAACTATTGTTCAATCTCCCTATTGGATTCTTCTATAAAGATTATGAGTAGGGTCATGCTCTCAAGACTAGAAGCTTGGGTCATAAAAAGACGATCCTCACACAAGTGCAATATTGGTTTGGAAAAGGAGTTGGTACACTAGAGCAGTGTGTCAACTTGGATCTCTTGATCGGCACGTATACCCAGGCAAAGGAGTGTAATTTATATTTATGGTTTGATGATCTCAGCAGTGCATTTGATTTGGTAAACCACTCTATTTTATGGCACTTATTGTTAGACATGGGTGCTCCTATAGAGATAGTTTATTTTCCAGCAAGATTATACAGGGAGTTGACAAGTAAGGTGCGGTACTGTTATTCAGGTGAATATACCCCCCCTTTTAAAGTTAAAAGAGGCATCCGCCAGGGCTGTGTGCTGGCACCACTACTTTTTTTCCCTGTTCATCGATGAGGTAGATGCAGCCCTGAAACTGTCCGAGTCGGATGCACCTAGGGTGGATGGAAATCCCATTCCAATTCTCCTGTATGCTGATGAAAGCTTTTAATTAATAAAACTAAAACGTTTGTTATGGCTTGCAGCAAGAACCCAATAACATATAGATCCTTTCATATAGAAGGTTCTAAGGTCCAGACAGTTAAAACTTTTTGTTATTTGGGTATTACATTTGCGGGGAACAGGTCTTGGGCACAGGAACAGGAAAATGCTTGTTCCAAGATGAAGAGAAATATTAATGGGCAACCGCCGTATCAAAGATATGATGGCAATTTATGAGGCAAGATGTGTTACTGCTGCTCTCTACGGCACAGGTTTTTGGGGACACTGTCAAGGTAATCTATTTCAACAAACCAATTTTTTTTTTTAAATGTCTATTGTGTGCCCCATCATCGGCCTCCACGGAACCTATTCATCGTGAAGTGGGCATCAAATATATCTCAGATCTGGTTTCATTACGCCCTCTTCTATTGTGGAAATCTATATGGGCGAAGGAGGAGACAAGGTTTACCCACACAATAATACGGGACTGATTAAGAATACCTTGGCGTAATTATATTTCTTACTGGTTTAAATCCTTATTTAATTGTGATATCCGGTTTGATCCTGGGTGTGTGGACTTGTTGCCAGAACGGAGATAAAATCAATCATTTTAGCCCATAAAACAGAGGTTTGTTCCTGCGTAATTAAGAACCAAACAACTTTTATATTTTATCTGCAACTGGAACTTCAACATGGTTTCGAAACTTATCTGTCAGTCGTGACAAGAGCGTCACACAGATTGTGCTGACACATGTAAGATTGGGCACCGTACATCATCTTGTTAATTTCCCGGTTATGAAACAGTGTTCTGTTCAACCATGCCCAAGCTGCTGCCTTCGTTATTATTCTGTAAATTCTATTTGCTTTTTAGAAAATGTTATCTAAAACCATTCTTTTTATATTATGATATAAGATCTACTAAAGACGCCATGAAATTGCATTTTAGATTAGATGACCCAGGATGGTGCTGTTATTTAGTTACATTTCTTTTGAAATCTATTCGTGTTAGAAAAATCTGTGATCATTGACACTTGACTGTAAGATTTTTTAGGGCCTTACATGTAACTATTTGCACTTGCACTTTTTGTACCAGGACTTATACATGTTTATGGAGATTGCTAGGGTCCATACAATAACTATTGTACTTGCACTTTCTGTACTAGTATTACAATATGTTTATGAATTTCTATGTACACACTCTTTAACAGTTATGTAGTTTTATATTCTATAATTATTATTGTAGATTGATTTTATGATTGTACTGCTAATATGGTTGATTTATTTAACCGAATAAAAGCTTTCAAACGGAAACTGACTTCAATGGGAGCCTGTGTTCCGACAGACAACATAGGATCCCAATGAAAATAGGGGTTGTTTCGGAAAACCTTGCACCCGGTGGCGGACATCCCTCGGTGCCTGCCACACTGTGAATGGTTGGAAAGAGGGGACCCATGGGTACCCCTACGGGCCACAAACAAAGATCTCTGGGTGAAGGGCAGCCTGCTACAGGGCCTCCAAAATCATGTTCGACAGCCGATCCGTGTCAGACAAACCTTTTCGGAAAGGCTGTTCGCATCCGACATCGTAATGTGTCGGTCAGAAACATGGTCCATAGACCTGTACGATTCGGCTCCGACTGACTTGATTCTCTGCATGCTGATCAGAACTGACTCCGAATGACCGAACGGTTTTTGACTATCCTAATCGGTCGGTCGGATGTGTTTCTGAGTTGGTCGGGTTAAGAATTGGATTCGGACAAACCAAACGCATTTCGGAGACTTTCCGACTGACATCGCAATCGGCCCCTAAGTCTGTAAAATGGAAGTCAAAAATCATCAGACACAGGCTGTGGCCCAGCAGGAATCCACAAGACTGGGTAGCCATCAAAGGAGGTCCCGATTAAGCCATTGACTGTTGGGAAAGTTTACAGCAGAAAAAGAAATCAAAATTCACACCAAAGGAAGCTCCTTCATCGGCCAAATACTTTTGGTGCCTTCTTCCAGTGAATATTTCTACATTCTGACTTTGCTAATTTTTTGGAGCTAGGATCCCTCCAGTTTGGAAAGGCTGGAAGCTGTAGCCAAACAGGGCTCCAAGAGGCCAGATACTGTTAATACGATGTCTGCTCACATGGATTTGCTGCTGCACAAAATATTCAAGCAGGAGCAACCTGAAACTTTGACGCAGCAGCAACACAACTTCATTGTATTGACTTGGCTGCTTTGTACCGGTCATCTTGTCGTCTTTGTAGCCAAAATGTTTCGAAGCCCCTGGTTTCTCAGAATGATAGGAAGAGTCTACTTTGATACAGTCAAGGGTTCCAGCACCTCAGGACCAGCACTGGGGATCAAGATTCACTCCACCAGAAGAAGCCTTCAGCAGGCTCCAGGGCAGGGCCAGCTAAAATTGGTCAGCCGGGCACTTCAGGAAAAGTTCTTTTTGCAGCTTGTATCCCTGAGCAAATAGTTCAGCCAACCGACCTGTGGAGTCGACTTCTTTGTATTGGGTATAGGAAAAAGCAGATCCAGCTTTTCAAGTCCCCTCACAGGTCTTAACAGCAGGTGCAGTCTTTCTTATGTCTTCTACAGGTCCAGTAATGTTCTGAAAAGTGCACCCAGGGGGGCCACATTTAAGTGTGGCATTACCCTTTGGGTGAATTCTGCTCCTGCCGAAACAATAAGGAAATAGTTCCCTGGGGTAACGCTATCTACTTTTGCAGCAGTTCATGTGTGTCCTACTGGAAACAATCCCTCACTACCCCTTTCTACCTAAAACCAAGATGGCAGAACCTGTTTTCCCTTGCCCAGAGTTCTTGTGCTCATCCAAGATGTGTGACCATGGAAACGAGCAGCCCCTCCTCTTTGGTCACTCTAACCTAGTTCTGGGGACAGGTGTCTGTCTTACTAAAAAGAGGGTCCAGTGCAGGCGTCAGCTCACACTTGCTTGTGACATGGTAGGCCTCTTTGAAGTTAATCAGATGGTTTTCATGCCAGAGCAACAGAACGTCTCCCCACACCCAAGGCCTTTGTCTTTGCTCTGGGAGCAAGTTGATACCTCCATGGGGAGAGGATGTGGTGTAATGGCCAAAGCTACCGACTTTCAAGCTGGAGAGACAGATTTGAGTCTCAGATTCAGCTCAATATCCTGTGATTCTGAGCAAATCACTTAACACGCCCCTGCCAACCAAAATTGAATGTGTCCTTGTGTAATGTAACTGGTGCACTCTAATGCCTTCGGGTCACGCTATATTAAAATTTGCAACAACAAAAGAACCTCATAATTCAGCTGCCATGTGACAATTGAAGCTCATGAAAATGGGCATCTAGAGACTTTTGAAAGGGAAAAGATAAATCTGTAAAAATACATTTCCCAAAAGCTTTATTACAAAACCAACTTCATTACTGAATTTGACTTGAAAATACATATTTCAAAAAGTCAAATAATTTGTTGTAGTTTCCCAGACGCAGATACTAGTATTGAATTTAATATTGTATTCCAATACTATGAGAAGGAACAGCTAACCCTGTTACAATAAAAATGGCTTTGGGGTCTTTTCAGTCTAAGGCCATATTTATAATTAAACTTCTACATGTCATATTTTTAAATACCATGCACCTTGCCTTATGGGCATTCAGTGTTAATGTGACTTATTAAAAATGAATGCTTAAAAACTGCACAGACAGGTTACAGTGGTACACCTGCAGTCAAGTTTGCAGTGTCACAGTTGTTGGTGGCACAATGGGTGTCACAGTCTACCAGTTAAATGTAACTTACAGGCCGTGGGTGCACTTTTTACCATATACTAGGGAGGTGTAGGTTAGAAGAATATGCCAATGAGGTGTATAGCCAATTTCAACATGTTTTGGGAGTCAAAGCCCCTTCACTGGGACCTGGTTAGCATAATCCCAGGGCACAGAGTCATAGCACCAGCAGCATAGTCCAAACAAGGGGGGTCAATATGCAAAAAGAGACATTTTCCTACTGGTATAATATGATAATCCTAAATAGGCCACAGTAGATACAATGTAGTATGTTTATATGTTGGCAACAATATACTACATCTATGCTATTTGAAACATTGACTTCAATTTTCATTGGCATTTGTTGAAAAATCTGAAATTAGTATAATTTGTATATATTCCACACTAATAACTCAGATGTTTTTGCCAGTAGATCATCTGCATATAGCTTATCACAATTGGTAATATTGCCGATTTGAATCCCTGGACTTTGTCCATCTTTTCACAAAGCCTCTGCCAGTGGTTCAATAAAGATTTAGAAAAGAAGAAGCAAAAGTAGGGAGACTTTTATGGTGCCTCATTGAGCTATGTATTATCTGCTCTGTATACCCCTGAGGGTAAACCCAACCTTTGGGGAATCATGCAATGCTCTAACTGCTACTTTAAATCCTGATAAAGTCTGAAACCAAGTTATTGCTCTCCAAAGATGTTGCCAGTATACTAAATCAAAGACTTTTATAGCAGCCTCTACAAGATACATCATTGCTGCAGAATGGGATAGAGCTATAGCAATACATTCTAGTAGATCACTTATATATTTTGTCTTTTTTGGCAGTTAATACTAAAGCCTTCTTGATCTGGCTGTATAATTTGTGTCACAAATTTTTGACGTCAAGTCACCATCATTATAGCATATAATTTGTTGTCACACACAGTGACGCAACATTGACAGATTTACAGAAAATCACTATTAATGCATTCAGTCCAGTTTAAGGAATACACCTAGTAGCAAAGACTGCATGAACCACCAGCATCTTGGGAAACTGAATTAGTTGCTGCTAAAGACCCCATATTTCACATGGTAGACAACCTGGTCCAAAGCTCTTCTCTCATTATTGTTTACAGCAGTGATTTCTACCTTTTGTGTTTTGTTGAGAATGGTAATTCAAGTTTAGAACAATAATATTATGTAGTGATATTTGTTCTAGGAAATTGACTGCCATTTTATCAAATCTATCATATGCAGTGTAAAAAGTCCAGCCGCGGCCCGTGGAGGAAGTTCTGTGGGGCAGAGAGGCGGGGCGGGGGAGGGGCAGGGTGGGGGTTGCTAAAAAAAGGAATATGGATAATTGGAGGTAAACTCATGGCATCATATCATCCCATCACACTCTTATCCACCGACTGTAAAATCCTTGGGAAAATATTAACGGATAGATATCTACAGGTCATACGCGACCTGGTTCACCCGGATCAATGCGGGTTCGTCCCCGGCAGAAACACATCCCAGAATATCCGCTGCATCTTTCATGTGCAGGATCAGGTGAAAAACATGTAGCCACGTTCAGCCTGTCTCATCCTTGACCTTGACAAGGCTTTCGATACCCTTACCTGGCACTACCTATTTTTGGTCTTATACCGACTTGACTTTGGCCCCGCTCTGCTAGCGTACACGCAACTATTATATACAGGCCTTACCACACGGGTCCGGATAGGTAGATCCATTTCCACGGCCTTCGAGGTCCGGAAGGGCACGAGGCAAGGCTGCCCCCTTTCACCCCTCCTCTTCACCCTCGCGGTCGAACCACTGGCCATAAGATTACGGCAGGATGGCATACAATGGGGCATTCCACTCGCGGACGTCACTCATAGCGTCTCCATGTACGCTGACAACCTTTTAATATATGTGCGGGACATCGCGGATGACCTAACTCCCATATGGACGACACTCGCGGAATTCGCGGACGCCTCCGGACTTAAAGTAAATTGGGACAAATCCATGGTATATCCATTCCATCCGGACCTACCCCCTCGAGACATATGGATGGGGACTCAGAGAGTGTCCTTGAGCACGGAGGCCCCCAAATACCTCGGGATCCGTCTCTACCATTCCCCTGCCGATATTTTTGAAGGCAACCACCGCAGAGCACTAGCTAGCATTCGGCCGGCGGTCGGATTTTGGAGCACAAAACCTTCTTTCGCGACCTCAACTCCCTTCTTGGCACGCTCGTTTGGGGATCGGGCAGACGTAGAATAGCGCTGAAGACACTACAATTACCCACCACTCAGGGAGGCCTAGGAGCACCATCCTTTGAGTCTTACTTTCTAGCAGCACAACTTCAATGGCTATCTTACTGGACTGCGGGTCGACATGTGAATGAGACACACACCCCGACGGGTAGAATTCCCACTCCGGAACTCACCCGTCTCCTCCTCCCCGGTACTAAACCGCGTCGTACATACCCGTTACAGGTAACGGTGGTGCGCCAGTGCATGCTACGGGTTCACCGCATGTTGCCCGGAACTCTCCCTTACTCCCCATTACTCCCGCTGGTCGGCTGGCCTCGGCTCGAAACATACTACACGGCCGACATGCTTACGGCATGGACCGCATATGGGATCACTGACAAGGAATCCCTCTTCGAAGACAGGCAGATTAAACCATTCCAACGTCTTGTGAACTAATACGGTCTCCCCCGGGTCAGTTCCTACGGTATCACCAACTCCTCGAAGGCTTCCGTCCCCATCACAACCTCCAGGCCGGAGAGCCAAACACACATCCGGTCATACATACGGTTTTACACATGGGGATTGAACGCCATTTGACCACCTTGCTATACAAGGCACCACGTGAACTTGCAAACACACCCCTAACGACCTTGCGAGCCACTTGGGAGGACGAAATTGGACGTCCACTACATGAGGCGGAATGGACTAAAGCCGCGAATTTCCAAAAAAGGTGTCTAGGAATGCCCGGTTTAAAAATATACAATTTTATATGCTCCAGAGGGCGTATCTGAGACCGGCACGCTTACAAAAATTCTACCCCGACACCCAATTCCTCTGTCCCAGGTGCCACTCCCCAGAGGCTGACTTTCACCACATGTTCTGGAGCTGCTTCGCTCTTCGTTCCTTGTGGCAAACTGTCCATGACACTCTGAGAGACCTCACTGGGCTCACAACCCTGGACACGTGGGAAGCTAGCGCGCTGGGCATATTCAGGGTACAGAAACATCTTAAAGCACACAAGCGTTTCATCTCACTAGCGTTATTACTAACAAAACGGAGTATAGCTATGCACTGGCGATCCCCCACGGGCCCCTCTCCAGCGGCATGGGTGGGAGCGGTATGCAAGTAGGCGGCGGCGGAGGAGGACGCGCTGCGCGAAGAAGAGGTCAAGGGAACCCGAAAACACCCTATTTCCATGGAGTGGGCCGTGCTATTACACCGTTTTAAACAAGCAACTTGCGAGGAGGCACCAGAAGCTGGCTCGTCTAACCCCGCCACCCCCCACCCACCAACGCAGGCACGACTGCAGATCTTGCACCCCCCCTGATGGCACAGGGGGGGTGCTGCTGACAGGTGTACTTCACACCATGTCATATTAGACTATTGATCCCTGCCAATGGCCCTACGTGGCCCCTTCTCTTCTCACATGACATTCAGCGAATCGTATGTCACCCAGACCCGGATTATACCTCCTATGCCCGCACTCTGCACTTACATGCCCCTCTCCCTGGTTTACACCCCAGTTTTAAATAATACTGTTCCATACAGCCTACAGATCCGCTTCACATGCCACTGCTGTCAATACGGACTCTTGCGAATACAGTACATTGTATTGTTTTTATGTCTGATTACATGATCTGTAATATTTAATAACGAAATGCCAATAAAAACAAGTTTTAAAAAAAATGGATAATTGGAGGTAACTAAACAATTTAATAAATAAAACGAATTTCGTTGCGTGCCCAGCATCGCATCCCTAACTTGGTTTTATAACCATTATGGCCATGGCATGGTTAGAAATGTATAGGAATTTGATTGTGATTTCCTCTAGTTGGTGATTTACAAAGTTTAGCTATTGAATTATTACATTTGGAGCCTCCTTCAGCTTAGGGGAGGGATGTTGATTGATTGGAGGATTTGTATAGTGCACGGCTATCCAGAAGGACCTCCCAGCGCAAAAGACAAATTTAGAAGTGGAATTCACTTAATCAGAGATATTGAAAAAGCCAGGTCATTGGAGATTTTCTGAAAGTCTATTAATTACGAGAGTAACAAAGAGTATGGTGAAGAGAGTTCCATAGTTTGGATGCTATGAATTAAAAGGAACATCCTCCCTTTCTGATTTTATGAAACCTAGCGATTATACAGCAAGATTGGATTTGAAAGCCCTGATGGGTTTTGAGTTGACGTAAGAATGAACTAAATGTCTCAGGAAGGTCCGTTCAGTATGGCTGAATGAGCGGTAGGCAAAACATGATGCCGGAAAGTCAATTTTCTTCTTAATAGGGAGCCAGTGAAGTTCTGCAAGAGAAACAGAGGCTGACTTATGTTTATGAATGTGGAAAAGAAGTCAGGTTGCCCCATTCTGTATGATCTGCAGTCTTTTCAGTAAGAGACTGTGATGCACCTTAGTACACCACATATCCACAGTCCAGGTGGGATGGAATAATGGAATAGACTATTGCTTTCAGTGTGAAATTAGGAAGAGTTCAACACATATTTCTCTCAGTTCTAAGGAGTGCAAAGCAGCGGAGTGCAAGTTTCTTCACATGAGTTTCAAAGATAAGCTTTTCATCAAACCAGAAACCCAATATTTAATTATGATCTTGGCACAGCTTTCCTGGATAATGTGAAATTGAGTAGATCTCTTTGTGCAGGGTAAATAGCAGGGGCAGTCTGTTTGAGAATGTGGGGAAAGCTGGTTCCAAAAGAGATAAAGATTAAAACCTTCTTGACCAGCATTTCAAGATTGTCTACTTCTATGGATAAAAAATAAGCTAGATTGATGCCTGAGGGCATAACACGTGTAGTACTTTCCAGCAGGAAAAGATCTACCACTTGACTCAAGAAAGTCGCATTAATGTTCAGTATCTTTTTGGAAAAGAAGTTGTCCAACTCATTACAGTTCACAATAGAAGGCTTCACTGACAGATTTTTTGCAATGAGATCAAGCATAGTTTTAACTGTAATTGAAAAAAACTAATTTTGCTGAGTTGACTGCTCCTTCAATTAAGGCGGCAAAGAAAGTTGTCCACTTTTTCCTAATAGTGTAATGTTAGCTTTTAGTTGTTTATTCTTATAATTGTATTTACTGAATGTTTTGTATGTTTTCCTTCACTTCCAAGATTTTACACTTCTTCCTAGGTTTGCTGAGAGGAAGGTCTAACCATGGGCCTGGCACCTTACCAGAGGCACGCAAAGAATCACATAATGTATTATATTTGTTTAGAGCTGCTATAATCCATTCTTTAAGTGTAAGATCTGCTTCTATGACATTCCTTCCAAGATCTGGCTTTGAAAGTGCTAGCAAGCATTCAAATTCTGCAGAATCAAGTTTAAACTATTACCTCCTGATACTAGGCAGAGTTGAGGATGAGCTGAACGGGACAGTAAGAGCTAGAGAGATAGGAACTTCAAAGGGATCTGATCATATCAATGGGAAAGTAGTATCACATTCATCTGGGATAGGTTTGTATATACCGAGTCCAAAAGGTGACCCAGGTTGTGAGTGGAAGATTTTATCAGCTTTAATAATTGAATTGCAGTCAGATATTTGGTTTATTAGTGGTTTGCAGCCTATTTGTGTCATCGAGATGAATGTGCAGACCCCCTAGTAGTGTGAAGTTAGAAGATTTGAGTGTTTGTGTAGCCATCACTTTAGGTGAGGCCTGAAAAATTTTGTTGCCGATAACAGGGGGTGATAAACAAAATCTCCTGATAGCAAGAAGGTGGTAGAGCATTTGAGGATAAAAAAAATAGGCCTTCAGAGTCAGGTACAAAATCACACTAAGGATTCAAGGGCAACAATCTCAAATGAGAGTGTATCACTGCCTACCAATACATAAGACGCACAAAAGATACGTTTTACTTGAAACAGGTTTTTTCTTTTACTTGATAAGGAAAAGTATTCTCTATAATGACGAGAACCCTCACTCTCTTGAATGTGACATGCTTCATCATGGGGCTCCCTCCTCACATCGGGGCCACAAGGTCATGAATGTGAGCTACCACACTCACCAAGAGGAGCTGAGGTGTTTTAAATTGGAGATGCAACAGAGAAGTGAGAGTGAGTGAGGAGCAGAGTGCAAAACCAAAACAAGTGAAAAGTTAAAACTATCTCCAGGGACTCAATATACTTATTCAGTGGTACCCTTGGATAGAGTTACAAATAGAGAGGAGAAGGGGTTCAGAGCAAATATAACCCCTTAGTGGTAAACATGTTTCTGCCTTTACTAGACTCCAACTGGATTTCTTAGGCATTCTTCAAGACCAGTAAACAATTCAAGTCACTCTGCGTACAGTAATAGAATTAATCAGATGGATATAATGGCCGTGATTTTTTGACGTCATGAAAAATTATATGTGATTTAATACACCATCTCCATCGGTAAATGAAAAAATATAAAGATCACCTTATATAGCTATGTTGCACGTGGAGTTCCCAGGGCACATTAACATTTTCCCCATACAATTGGTGACATACAAGACTACTCAAGAGCAAAAAGTGGGTTACATGATTGAAGAGACATATGTTTCCTCTCTACAGCCATATGGTACCTCACGGCCAACTCGGCTGTTGGAACTAGAAATAAAAAAGTAAAACAATGGCAGATTAGTGCGGCCAACATTATATACATCTTATGCAACAAATAGGTAGAAAGTAAGTTAGCATGAAATCACTGGACATGGGGGCGTGGCTAGCCAGCCATGATGGCAGTCGGCTGCCTTTAGAGCTCCGGAGCCACCTGCGGACTTCATCCTGTTGCTGGGCACCCGCGGGAGCCCAGACTTGACCCAAAGAGCGGGGAATGGTGCTGGTGCCCCTGTACAGGTCCACAGCTCACTTGCTGGACCCGTGAGGGCAGAGGAGCGACGACAACGGATCGGGGCCTGCTGCGGCGTCTTGATTGAGGAAGCCGGGCGCTGGAGTGCGGGCGGAGGCCAAAGTGGATGAGACCTGCCCCGCCAGAAGTAGCCGAGCGGCGCCTCCGGTGAGAGATTGCCCCGGCGCTCCTCCTGTCCTGAAGTGCATGGGGGTAATGTTATGCCCGCGAGAGTATTGAGCCAGGTCGTGGAGTAACGGGACACGAAGCGGAGGAGGACTGAGGCGCTGCCTGAATGGATTGCGTGGCCAGGCCTACCTGTGGTGACTGTTCTCCACCCGTGTTCGGCCGGGCCCTGATGGCAGCCTGGGGTCCTGACGTGGATCGCCGCGGACGAGAGATGTGGAGGCGCATCCTGAACGCGGTGAGTGCGGGGCATACCCCCCGCACCCCCCGTGCGTGGAAGACGACAAAAAATTCCCTGCGGGACCAGAGTATGCATAAGGCGGTTGGCTGTTGATATTCCCCCGGCCTGATTGATGCCTGGACCCAGGAGTTGACGAGAGAGAACCGCGGCTACCGGGGAGCCTGCCTGAAGCGGAGGGGGCGGAACGGTGATCGGCGGCGGACTGGAGTGGTGCTGCGGGGCCCTCATGGCTCCCAACATCGGCTGGTGGGTGATACATGTGGCGCGGCGTGCTACAGTAGCTTGACGTAGAAGGCCAGAACACGGCGATATTGAATTGAAGTGGCTATCTGCTTTAACGTCAGCCCACCAACGAGTGGTGTGGATTGTGTGACTCGGGACGTCCGGTTGGTCAGCCTTCTGGCCCTCCCCTTTCCTCACTGATCCTTCTGGTGCTTGCGGACACATCGTTCTTTTTTGCCCTGAAGACTGAGATTGAGAGAGGGCTTGGGCTATAGAGTGGAGTGGTTGGCGAGACGCCATTGACATTGACCTTGGAGTCTGTGGAGCCCCTGAAGGGTGGACCCCCACTAAGCTTCCCCCTTCCCTCCTGTTGCGCTTTGGCTCTTCCCTTACTGTTTAGTTCACTTTGCTGATTCACACCCTATCTTTGGAGTGGCGCCCTCGGTGGTGCTAGGAGACTTCCGCCCTGTTGGGGAGCTTTCCCTGAGACGAAACCTTACCTGAATAAGTGCCTATTCTCCGGTGTTGGACGGAGTTTGTCCTCTTGGCACCATGGTTCAGAAAGGGGCAAGAGGGACGGAGGATCATGGGGACTCTGAGGCAACACTCGCAGCGATGGGTGCTGGAGACGGGCGGGCCCCGCCTGGAGCCACAGAAACTGCTCTCGTCGGGGAACAACCGGCAGACAAATTAGATTTGATTCTGAAGGAAATAAGAGAGTCCAGATCGGCGATGGAACAACAGCTGGGGGCTCTTACTACTAACTTGTCCCTCATGTAGGCGGACCACGGTAAGCTGGCGGATAGGGTGAAGGACCAGAGTCTTGTTCTTGCAGATCTTACACCGTCGGTGGCGGACCACTCTTCCTCCATACAACAACTTCAACAACAGGTCACCTCATTGTTGGACCGGGTGGATGACGCGGAGGGGAGAAACCAACGCAATAATATACGCGTCATAGGACTGACGGAACGCCGTGAGGGGTCACGTGCAGCGGACTTTATGGAACAATGGTTTCGGGATCATGTAGCCGCTGAGGGATTATCACCGTACTTCTGTGTGGAGCGGGCACATAGGATACCGACTGGTCAACCCAGACTGGGCCGACCGCCCCGTCCGCTGATAGTAAAGATCCTCAATTACCGGGATAGAGATGTCTTGGTGCAGAAAGCCCGGGAGAAGTCCATTATACAGTATGAAAATCATCGAGTGTCCTTGTACCCGGATTATACAACAATGGTCCAAAAGCAGGGCTCTTCATATCAGGCAGTGAAGAAGAAGCTCCAGAAGGCGCAGCTAAAGTATGCACTCCTCTTTCCCACCCGACTGAAGGTCATCCATGAGAAGAAAACGCACTTTTTTGAAAGACCCTTGGATGCTGAGGAATGGCTGGAGGTGATGTGCATAGGTGGGAGCCAGGGCTCTACTCAGGAGCGATCCGGCCAAGGCTCGAGAGGTGACTCGGGATGTGAGGATGGAGGATCCCCAGGGTCCAGCAGGAGGGTGGGCCGTTCCGGCCTAGCGCGGGAGCAGCAGAAAAAGGACCAACTTGGAGCGCTGGCGATGGCTGGCGCCTTTCGTGAGGACACGGAGAAAATCGCAACGGATTCTGAAGACAGTGCGGTCCATTTCGACTGTGATCACAGCGCAATCCTGTTTCCCACTATCACACCTCGAGCTGCTGATGATATACTGGACAATTGAAGATAATGGCGGACCAGCTTGGTGCAGATACACAAAGTTGTGATTCATGGTATCCTTTATGTAGTGATAGCTAGCTATTGTTTTAACTACGCTTTCTAGTTCCTCTGCGTCCAATACACGGGGGAACTGGAGTGCCGGAATTAGATACTGAGTGGGACACCTCTAGATTCTATCCCTTAGTTCTGGGCGCAGATGGCGATCCTGATTGAGGCCCGGCCCTCAAATGACCGCCCGCTCTTTCCGAGGACATATTCCCATTCCCTTGTCACTAGTTTATCCTATGTTCTTGCCCCCGGAATGGTATGCCGTTGAGCTAGCGGTGTTTGGCATGGACGGTGAAATGACTTTACTAGTGCTTGGCCATCCCCCCATTGGCGTATGCACCAAAATCTGCTTTCAGATTTGGTTTCAGGGTACGGGGTCTCATGGTCGCTTTCTGTGAGAGGTAAGGCAAAGGGCCTACATATACTCCTTCAATTGATAGATGGCAAGCATGGCTGAGACTGCAGGGTCATACAAATTTCTTACCTGAAATGTGCAAGGACTAGGGGCGATCCAAAAACGCCATCGGATCCACTCATTTCTTCTTAGACACCACACACAGTTTGCATTCCTTCAGGAGTCCCATCTAACAGACGCAGAATCACAGAAATTGAGGAAGAAATGGAGGGGTACTGTTTATTCCACGACTTATTCGGCCTTTTCTAGGGGAGCAACTATATGGGTCCGTCATGGGACGCCTTTTGTGGAGATTGAGAGGAGGGTGGACGATCAGGGCCGATATATTTTGGTGAAGGATACATTGGATGGGACGTTGATAGTACTAGGAAGTATATATGCCCCGAACTATGACCAGGACAGGTTTTTACACAAAGTAGGCTTGGCACTGTCAGACTAGGTCGGGATCCCCTGGGTAATAGGTGGGGACTGGAATGCGGTATTGGATTTGGGTTTGGACAGGTCGCACCCCCCTCTTCAAGCCGCTGGGGCGACCAAGTTGACCGACCTTTTTGCTTCTTGGGCGGAGGGTTGGACGTTGTCTGATACATGGTGAGGATTATATCCTACCCATAAAGAATACTCTTTTTATTCCCCCTTACACAATTTACACACTAGAATTGACCGGTTTCTGTGCTCAAGAACGATAGTCACTAAAGTGGAGATATCGGATGACTTGGCCAAAACATTCTCCGATCATAGGCCCTTGACACTCACACTTCTCTGGGGTAGGGTGCCGGCCCCGGTGCCTACCTGGAGACTCAACCCCTTTATTCTGGAGGATTCCCCCTTCCGGGCATCATTGTCTGCTACTGTCACTGATTATTTTAGGGAAAACTGGAACTCTGCCTCCTCGAACCTGGTCGTATGGGACGCCATGAAGGTGGTGATCAGAGGGGCGGCGATAGGGCAATTAGTAGGGGCCAGGCAGGAGATTCATAAGAAACTTTGCGAGGTGGAGGACCGTCTGAAGGTACTCGATAGGGAGGCAGGCATAGATACGGGGAAGAGGGATGACCTACTGATGGGGTACATCGAACACGCAGAGGTGTTAGAAACATTATGGACAATAGATTACAAGGAATACCTGTGCCGCCAGCACACTGATGCCGACAGGTCCGGCACATTACTGGCCCGATTGATATGTGACCAACCGCACCCACCGACCATAACTCAGATATATAACCCGTCGGGTAATCAATTCGAACTAGTGTCAGGCCTAGCAATTAATCTGGAAAAATCGATTGGTTTCTTTTTTAGGGAGGGACCACACTCTTCCCACATACGTTTTGGCATGTATCCGATTCCGGTGGCCCAGACCTCATTTAGATACTTGTGCATTCAGGTGTATAGGTCACCAGAGGACCAAATAGATGCTAACATCAAACGAGCCATTACACGATTCCTCAGTAGCGTAGGTTTCTGGACTTCATTACCTCTATCCATCATGGGCAGAATTGCTATCTCCAAAATGATTATGCTTCCCCGCCTTTTGTATTAATTTGTGAATTTGCCAGTGATCCTACCTCAACATATTTTTTATATGATAAATACTCTCTTGATTAGTCTTATTTGGGGTACTGGTCGGAGACTAATGAGACTTCATAAACTTCAATTAGGGGCTAGGTCGGGGGACCTTGGTGTCCCGGACTTCCGGGGATATTATTATGCCAGTCAACTTCAACGGCTTTCATATTGGATCGCGAGCAGGAACCTAAATGAGATTGATTTTACGACGTAGCGACTGGATCATGGGGAACTCCACTCCTTGTTACTACCGAGGGGTCGGATTCCCCTCTTCTGCACACGGCCTTGTTGTGCTGGAAAAAGGCCCTATCATATACTTCCTCAGTAACGCCGTACACTGAGAATATTCTTTTGTTGGGCATTACGATGCCGCAGGGAAGGCTTACACAACATACATTGCGTCACTGGACGGAAAACGGGATAGAAGAGATAGGTGCCTTTTTTGGTGATGAGACTTTGTTGGACCACGAACCCTTCATGCAGATCACCGGTGCTCCTCCTAGATTGTACGTATTGCATGCCACAGTGACACATTACATTAGGAATACATGGGCGCCACAACGGCTCAAACCTACACAACACAAACTGGTTTATTTATTGTACTATATGGGAGCGGGGGGGACACCTTGTACGCTGGCTATACACCAGAGTTAGGGAACATGCAGCAATCTCGCTCACGACCCTTAGGGTGACCTGGGCTCAGGACTCTGACTTAGTATTAACAGATAAGGCATGGCAGCTTATATTAGAGCATCCAAAAAGAGTATCGTGTAATGCTAAATTTAAATTTATTCAGGCGATGGTGCTCCAGAGGGCATACTTGACTCCCAAGCGAATACATCGTATGTTTCCGGATTCTCCACATTGCTGTCCCCGTTGTAAAGGGGATGATGCGGACTTCATTCACATGTTGTGGTCCTGCCCATGATTACAGAGCTACTGGGCTGAAATATGCCAGGTGCTTCATACAGTGACACACTTGCCTGTACCGGTGGAAGCTTTGCATTGCCTGGTAGGGTTCCGTAAAAGATCTACGACATTGAAAGCTAAATTGAAATTCTCATACCTGGCTCTTCTTCTGGCTGTCAGGGTCCTAACAATGAGATGGAAGTCCCCCAGGCACCCTAGGCTAATCACATGGCAGACAGATCTACTGCAATGGGGTCGGGCGGAGAGTGCAGCACTAAGGCGAGAAGAGGAGAGTGGTCAGCGGAAACACCCCATAGCGATGGAGTGGGATGCCATGTTGGTGGAATTGGAGGGGCCAGACTTGGTTCCCTCTCAGGAAACAGGGTCTCAATAATTAGCCTGCTCTGTAGGACTTCAACTGAGAGGGAGCCCCGTCCACGAGAAAGAGTGCATGTCACTTACTCCCTGACGCTGCAGATTGACAGTCTTTATTGTTTGCCCAGAGAAAGTCCCCTGGATGATAATGAAGCGACCGGGAGAGGGGAGGGGTTGGCGTAGGGGAATGATGCGGGGGGGGGAGTTATTACGTTTTGAGAAGATAATGATGTACATATGGATGACCTAAGTTACATTGTCTATGTATGAAACAGGCCTCAGAAGATTGGGACAATTGCTTTGCTTTTCTTCGTTTGTTAATTGTTGACAGATTGCTCAAGAGGCAGACTTTGCCATATCTGATATAAGGGTGAACATTGAAAATACTGACTGTGATGTATACATTTCCTTGTGACAAGAGTATGTTTTTGATGCAGTCAGGAATAAAGAGTTTTAAAAATAAATACAAAAAATCACTGGACATTATTATCACAGGCCGAAGACCAATGAGAGGGACCACAATAATATAAATCAGAGGTAAACTGCACAAGTGGATATTTAATTCTCTGTTGTTTATACACTCCCCTCTAAATGTAAAATATTGAATAAAAAGATAAGCAATGGAAATAAGACCATACACATAAACTTGCATAAGGGTAAGTAGAGGCCCTATTTCTGGTTAATCCCATCAACAGCTACAAACATGTAGATCAGTTGGGTCCCAGGATCACGAGCGGAGCCTCAGAAAACAACTCCTCGTGTCGAGATGTGTGCTAATACACACCTCAAGAGCAACTCTGAAAATGAACCACACAAACAGGTAAACGGTCTATAAAGGAGCTGATCCCAACCACGCTGTCTTACTTTAATTAATTGAAATATATTAAATTAAATTCAAATAATTTTTCTGATGTAAAAGTTTTATTATTAAATCCAACCTAAAAAAAAATATGTTTTATTATGATTTCATAATTATTAAAAGTGTTGTATAGAATTATTTAAAATGTAATGATATATATATATTTTTTTCTTTATTGCGTTATCAAACAACTACAGTACAGGATTTTTATGATATATATATATGCAGGTTACATCGTGCATCATTACCTCCCATTAAGGTAGTAACTTAACTCCCAACGAAGCCCCTTCCCCCACCCTGCCCTGTCGTCGTGCAACATGAACAACACAGCACATTATGCATGCAATTTTAACGCACACAAATTTTACATTCATGTTTATATTAAAAAAGGTTGTTAAAATATCAAACATTTGAATAATAAATGTGTACTCTTTTTAGTTTTCTTAACATTAAATTAAATGTATTTCTATTTTGAACTCTTGCTGGAATGTGAATTTACCTTAAAAAAGCAAAAGAAAAGAGGCGTGAGGCAAAATAGGAACAGTTGGTTTAATTAAATGCTGTGGCCAGGAAACAGTCAGAGAAACGGGTTTGAGGACTGTCTCAACATACATTTGTTCTGAGTTCCATTATATACAGTCTTTGTAGCACCATAAAATTATTTAGATCTTATTTTAGATAAAGGAATGCGGGCCTAGTTGTGGACCAATCACAACAAGGAGTGATGAAGAGCGCATGAAGTTCCAGAATACGTGCTCTGAGGTAAATTTAATCAATTAAAGGAATGCAGTTCCTAGGAGGAAGTGTATCAGGTAAGACATATAGGAATCAAAGTTAGGGGGGTGGTTCATTTTGGAACTAGGGCCTTCACACACCAATGTGGTTGCCATGCTTCATCATAGGTCTTGCTCCTCGTGTGGACGGCGCTGCAGTTCCTGATGGGCACTCTCAAGGGGTCTCTTTATCAGAGATCTTTTGTCCCAATGCCATATGTGAAGTGCATGTTCAGGGCCCTTGGTGTAGATTAGAAGGTTGGTATAAGTGTTTAGTGAGTAGTGCATTAAAATAGACTAAGCAGATCTCTAAAAAATAATATTAATCAGTTAGTATGCCTTTCTAATTACAATTGGGGTTGCCAAGAGTAGAGACAATGATCTCAGGTAGCCTAAACCCCTCCCATGCTCATGACGAGCTCAGCTCGCCATGAGCCACGGTGGCCGTGTGCTCATGACGAGCTGAGTTTGTCATAACGGCCGCAACGCTCGCACGCGGGGCTAATTCCCACGCTGTGCTGAGCATTCTAAAGAAACGGGTGTGGCCGTGACGAGCTCAGCTCGTCATGAGCACAGGGGCGCTGTGCGCGCCCCCCAGCACAGCGGGGGAATTAGCCCCGCAGGCAAGGGGTTAAGATAAAAGTTAAAAGGTCGACATGTTTCTTGCCACCAGTTGAATCTAATCTACACAGTGTTTGGAATCAGAAGGGAAACATACAGAATCCAAACTCTGAGTACCCTAAATCAGTGTACCTTAGAAATGCCTAAACGCTGACCCAATGCTACAGTGTGACTGCCTCCATGAGTCTGTGCCGGAATAAGGATACATTTCAGGGTAGTAGTCCTGGTGACGTTACTACCTCGAGACTACCCGGTCTTGAGTGCCTCGGAAGTGAATTTACCTTGAATAAACGAAAGAGAAGAGGCGTTTGGCAAAACCGGAACAAATTGTTTCATTAAACATTGCGTCTTGGAAACAGTCATAGAAACGGGTTTGAGGACTATCTCAACATACATTTGTTCTGAGTAGCATTATATAAAGTCTTTGGATCACCACAAAACAATTTAGACATAGGTCACTGGGCCTGCCTGACCACTTATTTCTTACTCTGTTTTTTTCAGTTTTATATAGTGCAAACGTGACCCAAAGGTATCAGAGTGCTTTACGTGAGCACCAGTTGTATTACAGATGGACACATTCATTTTTTTAGGCACAGGGAGATTAAGTGATTTGCCCAGAATCACAGGCTGTTTGAGCCTCCCACCAGACTCAAACCTGGTTCCCCAGCTTCAAGGTCGACCACCCTAGCCGTTAAGCCACATCCTCAGGAATGGAGAGGTTGTCTCCGGAGATTCTGACAACGTTTCATTGCATATTTTGACATCAATATTAACATAACTTTTTAAAATAACTTGATTTAATTTAACATTATTTCCTATGGGGTTTTATTTAAACTGCCTACCTTCAGTATTTTCAAAGGGAGGGTATTGCAGTACCAGTGTTTGACTAGGTGTGGTGCTGGACTTAGTACTGTTTATTTTTGTTTTTTCAGCAGCAGTTCGGGTTTGTGAATAGCATTTTGTGGTGAGTTTTATAGTAGTATTGTAAGGCTACAAAATGTATTTGGTGAATCAGGTCCACAGGGCCTGTAACTCTTACTATACTTATGTGTTCATTTGATTCATTCTTGTTAGATCCTCCTTTTTGTCTCAAATTAACTGCATTGTTTCTGTGCTGCTGGTGGATGTTTTACCATCCTGTCCTTTCCACATCAGGTATCTGAACTGAATTTGTTTTGGTGAGGTAGTAAGAATTTTAATTTATTGGGATGGGGTGCTTGCTGCTTCTAACTTCAATTTCTTGAGGGTTTTCTCTAGCCTGGTTACTTCTGTTAGTTTGCATATATGCTTCCCCACAACTAGGTACAGATTGCATGAATTATTTTTCACTCTTTGTGGCGTCAGCCTGTTCCCTTTCCTAGCTATACAATACTTTTAGTGATTTTCAAGAGATCCTTACCTCGGTTGTCCTTTTCAACCTCTTACCTGAGTGTTAGGTTTAGTGAGATTCAGAAATTTCCCACAACCTCAGAATCAACCTGTATTAAAGGCAGATGAATTAAAAGGCCTCTTTTGGTTTGTTGTATCACTGCACCTTGAAGAGGAGGTCAGCCTTTAGATACGTGGAGTCCACTTGTTTGCCCTGTGTGTAAGAGTGAATATAAAACAAGTGATGGTGGAGGGCTTGAATTATTGTCAGCCACTGCTATTTAATAGCCGTTGCATCCCGGACCATCTTTTCTCTACCCACAATGCCACCTCAGATTAGGCCTAGCCATATTCAAGTCAGTCTTGATGCTTCTCCAATAGGAACAGTCAAGCCCGGTCCTCTCTGAACTGGAACACAAGCAACCCAAGACTGGTTTTGCCCTAGTTGGGGCTCATCAATTGGGTGCAGTTTCATTCCAGTGGCAAATTGAGCATAGGACTCACTTATGGAAAGACCCACCGCACATAGGGCATCACACTGAAGAATACAAAAACATAATTTCTGGAATGCTTTAATTTTAGCCATTGGCAACTACTTGAGACTGCATACCAGTCTATTTTGTTTGTCCAGAGTACTACCTCAGATTAGGCCCAGCCATTTGCAAATCAGCCTTGATGAAATGAAATACCAGCATTTGTAAAGCGCACAGCCACCTCCGAAGAGGTGTCCTGGCACGGGGGGGCCATCAGGAAGATTAAGCAAGCTATTGCCCAGAGTCACATGGTGCTTGGCTAACCTGCCCACGGCGCCAGTGATCGAACTATGAACCCTGTGGTCCGGAGTCCGGCACCCTGGCCGCTGCGCCACACCTCTTCCACTCCTCCAATAGGAAAAATACAGAATAAATTGCCAAGCCAGACCCTCTCTGAATCATAACACAAGCAACCCAAGACCAGTTTTGCCCTAGTTGGGACTTATATATTGGGCGCAGCTTGGTTCCAGTAGCAAACTGAGGTGGCATTGTGGGCAAAAGAACGATTGTTGAAATGCTACCCTAAGTGATTGCTGGTGGTTAGGGCCCACATGCATCAAGCATTTTTGCAGTCGCAGACGGTGCGATTCCTTAAAATCGGCCGTTTGCGAATGCAAAAGTGCTTGTTGGGATGCATCATGCCATTTTAGAAGTCGCATCTTTTTTACGATTTCTAAAATTGCATTAGCATTTAAGAAATCGCAATTGTGCGATTTCTTAAATGCTATGCATCATTTTAGAAAAATATGCTTTTTTGAAAAATTGGAAGTGCAAATTACCACGAAGTTCAACTTCGTGGTAAATTGCGAAATTGATTAAATATGCACAAAAATGCATTTTTTAAACTGTAAAGTTACACACACACATGTCCTTAGGACATGTGTGTATGTAACTTATGCTGAAAAGTACATTTCAGGGGTGCATGGGGGGGTCCTTTGGACCTCCCCCTGCACCCATGAAATTTTCTAAGTGCCACTCGCAATTTCCATTGACTCCTATGGGCCTTTTGGCCCATAGGAATCAATGGAAATTGCGAAAATGTAGTTAAGAAATCGGTATTTCTTTGGGATTCGGTAAAAAATGCGATTTTTACCGAATCCCACAAGAATACCGAAAATATTGATGCATATCATTTTGCATTTCTTAATTTGCGATTCCTTATTTTTCGCAAATTAAGAAATGCAAAAAGACACAATGATGCATGTGGGCCTAAATGTATAGCAAGTAAGCCTCTCATCACCTGTAATGTGCTTACTGTAATACCCTAAGTGGCAAGGGTGTGCCCAGACTTGGGTCCTGTGCTCACTGGAACTAATGTAAACCTGAAAGGTGAGCTTCAATCAGGGTGAAACTGGTTTTGATTTGCTGGTGTGCTAGTTCAGGGAGGACTTGACTTGATAGCTTGAGATGGACTGTTGCTTTTTTAGAAGTATTAAGACTGATTTGTATATGGCTAGGTCCAAACTGAGGTGGAATGATGGGAAAAGAATGATGGGTTGGAAGGCTACCCCGAGCAATTGCCAGTGGTTAGACTTTTGCAAGTGTACTAGAGGAAGCAGCTCCAGTCCTTCAGGGCTTCTCCCGTGTCACAGACAGCAGGTTCAGTCTGATATTTCTCAGATTCAGTTGTTTTCTGAAGAGGAAGTCAGGGGGTGTCACACTTATGCATGCCAATGTGGGTGGTAGTGCCTCCTGGTTCCTCTGTAATCAATGCAGTAAACGTTACCAGGGGTAACCCTACCCAATTTTGCATCAGTTCCTGTCTGCCCTACTGCAAACAATTCCACAGTGCTCTTTACTCCTAAAACCACAAATGGTGAAACCCTCCACCCCTTGTGTAGAACTTGTATGTCCACCCAGACATATGGCCAGGGTAATGAGCAACCCTTCCTCTATGGTCACTTCAAACCAGTTCTGGGAGCAGCTTGACTCCCACTGATTTAGGTGCCTGCCTAATTGGGTGAAGAAAGCAGTGGGGCTGCTCAAGTGTCAGTTGATATTTGCCTGTGACGTTGAGGCCTCTTTGAAGTAAGTTAAGTTCCTGGGTCCACTCCAACTAGCCATCCTGCCAAGGGAACAAAGACACCTCCCAAAACCCAGACCTTTTTCTTTGCTCTGCAAACAGCTTTCACATACTTTCAGCGACATTTACTAGCTATGTGACAGTTGAAGAGTCAATGTAAATTAGCTTGTAGGCGTTTTATGAATGAAAAGGGTAACTTAACAAAAGCTCATTTTTCTATTTATTACAAATTCAAATTCACCGTTTATTTTGAACTTTTAATACATATCAAAAAGATTTGCTAAATCGTTTTTATAGCTGGTCTCTACCAAGAGATAGCAGAAATATTTTTTTTAATTGCCACCCAATGTTTCATTACTGGCCAGCCAGCCTTCCTATAGTGATAATAGCTTTTGGGTGCTAGTCACAGTAAGGACATGTTAACATTAAATTTCTACATGTCCTACTTTTACATACCATACACCCTATCTAATGGGCTACAAGAGCTGATTATTATTATTTCAAAGGAATGTTTTGACCTGTCACAAGGTTTTATTTTGACAGGCCGAATTACAGTTTTATTTTTGCACTGTCACAATGGTAGGCATGAAGCCATTTTTGCGCTGCCAGTGTAGTTGATAGTACAATGCGTGCTGTAGCCCACTAATGCCATTTCACTTCTATTACCTGGGTACACTGTGTACCATATACTAGAAACATATTGTCATGTTAAATATAACAGTTAGAACTATGACAATTTAACCATATTTAAATGGAGAGCACAAACACTACTGGTTAGCAGGGGTAGAATGCACAAAGTTCTAAAGCTAGCAGAAAAGATAGGGTAAAAATCTGGGGGGACATCACGCAGAAGATGTCCCTTTCCTACATTGTGCAAATATATACAATATTTTGGTTCATGTGAAATTGAGCGGAAAGTGCCATGGGTTAATGCATCCATAATAATTAGCAAACAGCTGTGCAGTAGATTTCATCATCTCACACGTGGGCAGTCGAGTAGATTCTGAGATGACAGTGGTGACCAGTGGTTCATTGTATTTCCTCATCCATAACTTTCCCAGTTGCTTCAGCAGAAGACATTCTGATGGTATTATGTTGTTACTAACGATCCTGAATCATGTTCAAAGTCTGCTTGAGCATGTCTTCATAAGCACAGTCATTGTCCACATACAACGCATGCATGCCCCTAACATTAATATTTTCTTCCTTTGCTAATTCTCCATTCTGTGTATCCCTCCTATTTTCTAAACTCTGCTTCCTTTCTATGACGTGATTCATAGCCAAAACCATCTAATGATGTGGTATTTCCTCTTCCTTGCCACATGAAGACACCAGCTACAGTGATAGTGTCTATCGCTTATCTCGTTGCTCAACTTGGTTCTTGGGATCTATCCTGGGATCAACATCAACACTGTTCACTGGAGTAGTAGTTGTTCACTGGGAACCGAAGCACAAAAATCATTGCCACTGAGTTCTCTATGTGGTTGTAGTTAATGTACAGAGTTGAACTTAATATACAGAGTTGTAATAGTAAATGTATAGGGTTGTAGAATATTCCCCTCGCAGCATATCCACTAACTTTCCAATTACGTTTAGTGGAAATAGAATTAGCTGTTCCATGTGCTCAAGTTGGGTCTGCTACTGATGAGAGTGATGTAAATGATGCAACATCATTCCGACTATTTTGATACTGGGTAATTCACATGGGTTTGTCATTGAAACTACTTCTCTGAGTGAAAGTAACGCGGGTGGTGGCAGGACCTAAGTAGTTCAACATAATAGGCTTAAATTGGTCTCGAAAGCTCACACAAATACAAAAGGGACAGCACAAACAAAGTTTGCTCTCACAACCTCTTTAAACCTTACTGATGAAGCACTTGCACTAGCTATTGAGTATTTTAATCGAGAAACGTTGAAGTGGTTTCCGAATCTTTGGAAAACATTATTGTCGTTTATGCTAAAAGGCAACAACAGTTTTACCTGGAAAGAAGTAATTCAGAAAGTTAGGGGCAGATTGACTAATATTTACCCAACACAGCCTGGCAACTTGCTGCATTTCATTGCATTGTGTTGCATGAAAGGGAGTGAGAAATGCGCCAAAGGCCCACTATTTTGGAGCAAACCCAGTTGTATAAGTCTTTGTAAAACTGGGTTTGCGTGCACAGGAACATCCATCCTCTACTCATGTGGCACCTTTACAAGGCAAAGTAATGGAAGACAGCAAACTGCTTTGCAGCAATGTGTGGGGGTTGTGTCACAAAAGTGGCCGAACCCTGACGCAAAATTTAAGTAAATCTGGGCATTGATGCTCATTGAATTCCTTCCATGAAAACAGAAAACTTGTTTATGGGAACGCATCTTGTGCTTCGGGCTCCTTCAGCATTGAAGTTAAACATGTTACAGAGAATTTTTCATTGAATGAAATATCTTTATATAATAGTCCCATCAAAGACCCATTCAATATTTACAAACATTGAGAGATTCCAAATTGTTTTGAAAAGACCCGTGGGAGGACATTAGAGCTGAACGCCTACACACTCTAGGTAAAGTTGTGACATTGAGTCCTTTTCACACTTGTAAATGTATTGCGACTTATATAGCGCACGTATCACCCGAAGGCATCAAGGCGCTTGCCTTGGGAACCCGTCCTGGCTTTTTCCCTGTGAGATAACCCCTACTGGGTATCCCCAGGGTGAAAGCCAGGCATCCCGCAGCGGGTGGGCCACCTAGTGGAGATTAAGCAACTATTGCCCAGAGTTGCAACGTGGGACCCCATGATTAGAATAGGCACCGAGGCGAGAATTATCGAGTCTGTGGACATTTTGGGCTGAGGACCCTGCCGCGTCAGGAATTGAACCCTGGTCCCGGGCCAGACCTCTGCATCAGGGTCTGCCGCTCTAATCAGTGAGCCACACTCCTCCACTTGTGGTGCCTGTCCTGTTCTTTTCCTGCAGGAGACTTGACAACGGCAATAATCTGTAACTGGATCTTCCAGGCTCTGCCTTAAATTGTCTGCTGGTATTTGAATCTTGGAATATTCATACAATGCAAGCGAAAAATGTAGTGAAGGGCAGCTTTCTCTGTAGACGCTCACTGCTGTTGGACGGATTTATTTCTTGAAGCTCGTGTCAAAGCTGACACAAGACCCGCAAAATGAAAGTAGCACATAGAAACTTGAAAACTATGCATGCCTAAACCACTGCGCTGTGAGGATGTAGTGATAAGGCCAGTTTGTGTAAGTGCTGCATGCTGAGTGTGACGCTTGGCAGCCCAGCTGACATCTGGCCATTAGTTCAGCCAAAAGCATATATCTAACTTAAGGGTCACACTCTAAACTCTTCCCTTCGGCTCTCCACAGTCCCTCCACTCTGGAAACACGCTTTGGTCAGTCCACTTCTGAAAAACTCCACAGCCAACCCCGAAATACTAGCCAACTACCGACCCATATCTCTTCTCCCAGCCTTTTCAAAACTTCTGGAAAGACACATTCACTCCGCCCTCACACTTTTCACTGAAGAAAATTCCCTCCTCCACCCGTCACAGTCCAGTTTTAGAGCTGGCTTCTCCACCGAAACCGCTCTACTGGGAGTAACCGAAACCATCAGGAAACTCCTAGATGAGGGTCAAACAGTCGCACTCATTCTGTTAGACCTGAGTGCGGCTTTTGACACCATCTCACACAACAAACTCCTGGCTACACTTGGTTGAAATGGTATCCGGGGTGCCGCACTACAATGGATCAAGTCTTTTCTGACACACAGGACGTTTCAGATCACATCCTCCATCGCCTGTTCTGATACGTTCAGTGCCCCACATGGAGTACCACAGGGCTCCATCCTGAGCCCACTGTTCTTTAACCTCTATCTCAGACCCCTGGCTGATTTAATAGACAGGTCAGGACTCACCCTCATGACCTATGCAGATGACTCTCAGATCATCTTCTCACTGTCAGAGTCCAACCCCTCAGCTCCATCCCTTCTCAGACAGGGGCTCCAAAATATCTTCAGCTGGATGTCCACCAACCAGCTGAAGTTAAACGGAGACAAAACAGAGATCCTTCTTCTGGGGAAAAATAAAGACCTGTGGAACTCCTCCCACTGGCCCTCCGAGTTAGGTAACCTCCCTACACCTGCCACCCATGTAAGAAACCTGGGGGTTACCATCTACAACGCCCTATCCATGAAACAACAGGCCAACAAAGTGGTAGGCCTCTGTTTCACCTTATGAAGTGGTTAAAAAAAATCCTATGGATGCTGCCCCCCGCAACCCAAAATACCGTAGTCAATGCACTCATAACATCTCGTCTTGACTACGGCAACATTCTTTACCTGGGCTCAAATCAGGCTGTCATTAAACGGCTGCAACTTGTCCAAAATTCAGCTGCAAGACTCTTATGCAAAATCCCGAAAACTGCCAGTGTGTCGAAGCACCTGAAGGACCTGCATTGGCTCAGGGTGGAAAACCGCATTAGGTTCAAAGCCCTGAGCTATATGTTCAGGATAAAAACCGGTACAGCACAGAAATACCGGCAAGCACTAGCTACTCCCTACATCCCGGGAAGGAAGCTGCGCTCCCAAACCGCAGCAAACTTTGTGGCTCCCAGGTTCAGACTGGCGAGAATGGGAGGGAGATCCTTCTCTGTCCTAGGGCCCACTCTCTGGAATACACTCCGCCCTCACATTCATAAAGAAAAAAACTATGCCAGGTTTAGGAAGAACATAAAGACCTGGCTTTTCCAGAAATAACCCTACTGACCAAGCTCATCCCATACCCCTGTTCAGTGACATGTCGTCGGCGCCGGGAAACCCTTTTTGGGTAGCTGCGCGCCATATAAGTGTAAAAAAAATAAATAAAAAATAAATGAAATAAGGGCAGCCTTCGTGCTTGCACCCTTGATGGGCTGTGCCTGATATTGAGCCTTACGTGCCTCTTGACTTTCACTATCTTTATGGGGGCTCACATCCCCTTCCAGGATAGAGTTTGCCTTAAGGGGTTTGCTTTTCACAAAGTAGGTCCTATGCGAAGATATTTTGGCTAGTTCTAGTCTATATGATTACAGAACAGTTAAACCATCTTTCTATGATGAAAAGTTCTTCAGAATTCATGGTTTTAAAACATGTACAATGCTAAGGTACAAACTAGTTTTTCCAGTTGCAAGAGGGATCCATTGAATCCAATGGGTGCCAACGTTCCTGTGGGAGTCATCCACCACTAAAACGAATAAGCTGTCAAATTTGGTTGTTAGATACGGAGTAAGAAAAAATTAGGTATCTATAGGGTATTAAGATCACAGCAAGTATCACTTGTCCACCTGACAAGCACCGCTGAGCCGACAACAAAGAACACAGCTGGGTGAATAAAAACAACGGCAAGGGTGCCGCAGAAGCTGCTGAGTGTACTCATGTCCTCTCCTGAATGCGTTGCTCGATACACTGCTTGCTACTCAGACCCTGCTCTCATTCCTGGGAGTGCACGGTCCATTTGTAGGCAGCAGGGACTCTGAGGAGAGAAGGTGGTATTTAATTTAATTTTAATTTAATTGTAATTTTTAATTTAATGCGATTTTATATAGCACCGAACATTACCCGAAGGTGTCAGAAGGGATACGAATGGATATACTCTAAGAGTCACATAGGAATGGTAGAGAGTACAAAGGTCTACTGCATATACTAGTGATTAGAGTTATCTCTATATACATAGGGAAGGGATACGAATGGATATGCTCTAAGAGTCACATAGGAATGGTAGATAGTAGAAAGGTCTACTGCATATACTAGTGATTGGAGTTATCTCTACATACAAAGATATACAAATAGTAGATTTTCTCAGGTCTGGACCCAA
Source organism: Lissotriton helveticus (assembly GCF_964261635.1). NCBI lineage: Eukaryota > Metazoa > Chordata > Amphibia > Caudata > Salamandridae > Lissotriton > Lissotriton helveticus. The sequence goes on from NC_136069.1 coordinate 1,291,229,264, forward strand.
AAAATCAGGAGAGCAGAGTTCCATTAAGTGGGGTCGGAGGGGGGACGCAGTCACAACACCAAGGGAGGGTGGGAGGGATACGAGGGTATGGAGGAAAGGCAAATCAGAAAAAGGAAGAAACATTTAAGGATCGTCAAGGGGGAAACAAGGGAAAAGGGGAAAGTTGACACTTGTGGCATAAAGCTGAAACCTGGAGCTAAGCCTGGTTGGATAACAAGTAAACAGCCAGAAAGGATTTATCAGATTTGCCACTGAATTTGCCACGTAATTGACCTAATTTGCAGATTTCACCAATAATATTGTTTCTAACTCAAATAAGTGAAAATTATACTGCCAGAAAATGTGCACATAATTTGCTTGTTTTGCCCCATAAATTAGATAACCTCACTACATCTCGTCCTCCTTGTGACTTAATCCTGGTACCCCTGACAATGTTAAAGCTCTGCAGAGTGGTTTTGGAGCAATAATTATGATGACAAAAACCATATTTCACTGGGAACCATGACATTTTTTATATATTACATTTGGTGTGCGAGTTTTGGTTTACACTGCTGTTGTGCGTGTTATGAACTGTGTTCAAAACCATAACTTGTGAATCTCAGTGGGTTTTCAGTTTTAATTACTAACCATAACGGGACTTTAACTGTAGCTTTTAGGTGAGTTTCTGTGGTTATTTTGAACATATGCTAATCTGTTATAATAATGTCATCATAACTTCACTTTAACCTTTAACTGTTCTTGGTGTTTTTTTTTCTTTTTTATCACATACCACATCCAACAGATCCACATGCGAGGGATCACCACAGGGCCTGGTCTCTGGTTAGCCCTAAACCCTTCCCTCCTCTGCCAGTGTAACTCCCACTCCATAAACCTTTGTCCATGTGCAGCAGAGGTCAGCCACCCTTCTGTGGGCAATACACCACTCTGCCCATAGCCAGCACAATAGAACGCAGGGTCTGGTCTACACTAAACTCTTCTGCTTATTTTTATTTCCATTTTTTGGGGATCAGTGGATCCAAAATGGAATCCACGAATCCTCATACCAGATTCCTTGCCCTTGTGCAGTGGACCTATGCAAGTTTCCTTGCCCATCCTCATGGAATACTTCAAATCATGGAATCCATAGAAAATTCTCAAATCCACATATGAGGGCCTTGCTGGGATTCGAGGATACTTTGAGGATCAGCAGATCCTTCTTGAAAATCTCTTCATTTTTTAAAATGTAATCAATGGAGCGGGTGACCATATGGGGCCTCCAAAACTGGCCTGGGGGCCAAGGTGCACTCACCATGCCCTCTTAAATGCCCCTTCAAATGATTTTTTAGGACTCCAAGACTGAGTTCCCAAGTCCTATACTAACTAACTGGAATCGTATGCAGTGAAAATAACTATCAATGCCACAGCGAATACTCTGTTATTAACTAACTTGCTGAGAACCAGGAGAAATACAATCGCACACAACCAGTCTGTCTGGTCAATGCTACATAACTGTGCATTTTTACCCAACTCATACTTTCAATGTATTCTCTCTTTTCCACCAATGCATGTCGAACCCTGTCGCTCTTTTGATGAATGTTAGCAAAATCGGAAAAGTATTTGTAGTTTAATCTGACGGCATGAGCAAAGTTAACATTCATATTTGATGACTAAGTATTTTCCATTACTTGATATACATAGAACATTTCGTCAATTGGAGTATTTTTAAAGGCTTTTCTTTAATGACTCAAAGCACCGTGGGTTTGCATTGAGAAGAACATAAAGAGAGATTGTCATTTCCTATTCGTTTAGTCAAGACAATATCTCTGCATGGTACTACTTTGCCTAGGGGAAGAGTCATTTATTCAAAATAGTTTTAATTACACATTGATTGAGATCACATATGAAGTCATAATTCTTATAATAACTGAGGACTTTAAATGTAATCTGCCTTTGACATACTCCGTGGGAGGGAAATATGAATGTAGAAGTAAAAGCAACACATGCAGCATTCTATATATTTGAGGAAGGAGATCAGGGCTGAAAGCAAAGTGGCCTCAGGTGCAAATGACAATTCAAGAATTGTTTTTTTAGGGGAACAGTGTTTACAACGCAACTTTTACCACGCAGTACCTTTACCACGCAACTTTTACAACGCAAGCGTTACAACGACTTGCGCTGGGGGGCGCTATAGGATAGGGAATAGTTTAATTTACTATCCAACTCCTTCCCTACTATCCACAGGGACTGGAGTTGGAATAGTAAATTAAACTATTCACTATCCAGCGCCCCCCAACGCAAGTCGTTGTAACGACTTGCGTTGTAAAACTTGCGTGGTAAAGGCATGCGTTGTAAAAGCATGCGTAGTAACGACATTCATCCGTTTTTTTAAAGTTACTTTTTTGCTGAAGTTGCAATGCAGTATTTGCTGCCAATTGATTTGAGTTGTATATCGGCGTCCATACAAAAAGAGATTTTATAACAACGAGTACAACACTTTCACCAATTTCTATTATGTGTAGAAGTTGTCTGCTAATTACTTTTTCATGTATTTTGGTGCCCTTTTCTTGGAGAAAGATAAAGCAGGCATTTAATCGTTAACATATTTAGAAGTCTCTGTACTGAACACTTTGTAAGAAATTGGGTTATTGGTTGAGGGAGGTGGAAAAGCAGAAACCACAGTCCTCATCAAAGTGCGTCACAAGCAAACCCCAAAGTAACCTATGCTCACACTCCGGTAGCTTGGCACAGAGCAATCAGGAAATGTGCAAAGTATTTATACAATCCTGGTTGTGGAGCATTGTGAGGTTAGGCACCAAAGATGCATCGTGCAGCCGAGGCAATGCAAGAGCCTGGTGTGGAGATGTGTGGTGCAGTGGCAGTCCTGGGAAGCTGTGATTCGAGGTTCTGCATTGTCATTGAGGATGCCATTGATGAGGGGCTTGTTATGCAAAGTGCTGTGTCAAATATGCATTGCACACTGGCTGATTTTGAAGTAGCTGTTAGGCTTGTGATGTGGAATCCTGCATCCTCATCATAGGTGCCGTCAATGAGGGACTTGCAATACTAAGGTCTGCATCGAGAATGGGTCATGTAGTGGCATTTCTGATGAGGCTGCTGCCTATGATGTGAAGTTCTATGTCACACACAGGTCCTGATGCAGAGTTTCTTTGGGATGATGCCGTCCGATTGTGGAGTTTTGGGAGGTAATGCATCACGCTGTGTCGGTTCTGCTTGGACAATAGTTAGGAGGGCAGAGCACCTTCAGGCCCCCTTCAAAGGATACATGACTGAGGTGGCACCACTTGGGAGGGTAGAACTCACAAAAGTCAGAGTCCAGGTGCTGGGTTCAAGGTGGTTAAAGCCATCTGTCCCTGAGGCTCTGGTAATGAGGCCAGAGGGCTAAGCCTTGGAGTCCCTCTGGTGGCCCTGGGTTCAAAAGCAGGTCCAATCCTTTACTCAGACAACAGGGTAGCTAAGTGGCAGTTATTCTTGCAGGGCAGCACTGCAGTCCAACTTCTGAGTTTTCTACACACTTCCAGCTCTCTCTTTCACTCTACTTCACTATCCTCCACAGTAGAATAGCCAGTGTGCCATGGGCACTATCGCTAGGAATAAAATGTGCCCCCTAGCTGCTGTTTGTATTGTAAGCTGCAACAATAATCAGGGTTTAGTGGGCCCCTCATTCCTCAAGGCACAGGTGCCCTGCAGCTGATGCTCCAGTGGAAACTAAACCCATACCCCTTCACTCCCCATACCACATTTATTGCCTGGAAATTTGCATAACAGGATCTATGAAAAAGGTGTATCTTCTTTTATGTCTTTTAGGTCCTACCAAGAGCCAGGGAACAGAACCCCAGAATCTTTTAAAACACTGCTCCAAAGTACCATTCAAATTCATGATATATGCATCCTATGCATCTCATTTTCCAATGTATCTACTATATAGCATATTGGCAAACACAGAAAAAGTGTTTCTACCTTCACAAATTAACTGTCCCTAGAAACCTTTTAATATTCCATTTCACCACATCACATTGCAATCACAGTGAACACATACTTCACTTTCAGACGAATCAATGCTGAATCCACAGTCATGCATCTCACACCACATCACCATTGATAACCTTGATGCCATTTATATTGCAGAGACTTTGTCCCCCAATAACAAACCACATTGTCAGTAGCCTGCTCTCATAACACAACATCATCCCACGTATTGACTAGCCCAACTGAGCAGGATGTGGCATTGTGGATGTCCAACAATCATTGTAGCACTGTACTCTAAGGAAACACCCACCCATTGGACGCATTGAAATCCTCTCCTCCTGTTAACAAAATATGACAATTACAATTTATGCTGACTGTACTCAATACACATCCATCTTCTTTGACTGCCTTTGCTATACATGAACTGATTTAAGGAAAATAAAGGCATCAAAGCAACTGACCCTCACCAGTTCATTGAAGAATGTCTGTGAAAGTGCTCTCCACGAGGACCTGATGTCCTTAGCAGCCACCTACAACTCCGAAGGCAACATTGGTGCCATAATTCTCCACTTGAACCATATCATCCAGATGAGTGCAGCCCCTGAATACATCCAAATACATCCAAATGGACACCTTCTATCTTTTGTCCTCTGAAGACCTGCAAAGTCAACAACACTTAGTAGAAACCACTCTTTATGAACCTGACATCATCTCATTGTTAATAACGAAGGACTTCAATAGTAAAGCAATCAACCCAAAGCTGTTTGTCAAGCAAAGTGTCTTTATTGGATTCCCTCAAAACAGACCAGATCCTGCCTCTCCTGAAGGCTGTTAATTTGGAATTAGACAGCTGCTCAAACTATTATCAGTTCCCTTGCCTACCCTTTTTGGTGAAGATGATTGTAAGAAATCGAATTAGTCCAAATCAGGCAATAACCACAATCCTTGACAGGGTCAACCACAAAAGTCACTAAATTAACCTGTTTTTGACCATCTAATAGCTTGGCATAAAGCAGTCAGGCTTAACTTAGAGGCAATATATAAAGTATTTATTCAGCAAATACACAGTATTGGAGTGAGAATGCAACACAAGAAAAATCCCAACTTAATTTGGAAAAATAGAATACATTTTGATAAATAAAATGATACCAGAAGGACAGAAATCCAATCAGTGCAGCCACAGATATGCAATTTCATAGTTCGTAAGTGAAAATAGCCCCTAAAAACAAAATACCCCTCTACTGGTCATTTGGTCGTACTAGACCAGGGAAAAGTCATAAGTTCAGGCTGACCATGATAGAGCGTGGTTTGGATACAGGGACCAAGTTAGTCCTGCTGAAAAAGTTACCTTCGCAAAATCCGGTGCGAAGAGTCCAGTTCTCAGTGAGAAGGAGTGAGAGTGTACCAGACTGTCATTGTTGTAGCATGAAGAGATGGTCATTGCAGGAGCTGTGCATTGATGGTAACTCTGGGCTGTTGTTGCTGTAGCACAGAGTGCACATCTTGTGCTGCTGGTCCTTGCTGGCAGTCACTGTAGCATGAAGCGAGGTCTTCACCAGAGGTTTGCATTGGCAGTTGTCACGGGCGGAATGTGGAATGTGTCTCAGGGCAAATGGGCCTGTTTACAGTTGCAAAGAGCCCATTATTCAGGATTTCCCCTTTTCGTCTTGGGAGAAGCTCAGACAATAGTCCATGACCTGGATGGTACCTTTTACTAACATGAATTCACTCCAGTATAGGCCAGCAGAACTCCGGGAGGTCCAGTTCAATGTCCAGTGCTGGTAGGTCAGCTGGGCAGTTGCAGGGAGGCCTCTGGAGCTTGTTGTGGCCCTGTAGCCCAACAAGGAGATCAGCCAAATTATCCTTGAAGTCACTCATGTTAGCATAGGATGAACGTAAGCCGACCCAGTCTTCAATCTCAGATAGCAAGGCAGTCTTCAAGCAGCAGGGCATTTCTCTGGCGGTAGAGCAGGGCTTCTTCTGTAATGTCCACAGGTCCACCAGTGTTCTGATTACATGCTCAAGAGAGCCAATATATATACCTGTTCCCAGCCTTTTTGTGTGTGGGATTTCTTATAGTGTCAGGACAGAGACATTGTTTAAAAGGCTTCTTTAGTGGGTGGCAGTGTGAGTGCTGCAGGTCCAATAGTATTTCCAATTAACAGGTCCTGGGCACATGTACAATAATTAACTGGAGACTTAAAAGAAAATTAAATGTGTTAATTAGGTGTAAGCCAATTTTATCATGTTTGAAGGACAGAGCAAAAGCACTTTAGCACTGGCAAGCTGTGGTGAAGTGCAGAGCCCTAATGCCAAAAAAAAACAAATTTAGCAGAACAGGAGAGGTGAAGGCAAAATGTTTGGGGCAAATACCACATCAAGGATGTTAGGTCAAACAATGCTTGTTGAGAACAATTTAAGTGGGAAAACCAATAATAAAGTATTTCTTTGAATCTGTCTGTATGGTTTCACATCCCATTCCAGTGCTGAGATGGCAAATATTTAAATGTTAGATCAGTACAACGGTAAAAACAATATGATAGTCTTTTGCAATATATCTACAGCTTTTCACTCAACCTTTCTGCCCTACTCCATACAACTGCATCCAGAGTGGTACCGTGAAATGGTTATCTTCCTATCTGCTGAACGTAACTTGAATCCAGATGAGTTCCTCCAGTTTCCATATATGTATTGTAGCTTTGCAGAACTCTCAGATGCATCACTACACTGATGAAACTGAGCAATACTACAAGGTCCCCACAATGCACCATATTTATCATCTGAAGGCCTGTCTTGTCACAAATCATAAGTACTTATTAAAGGCCTACTTTAAGCTCAAACCTAAAAAAGCTGAATTACTGCTTCTCACCAATGGAAGCATCCAGCCAAAGGAGAAGGTTCGATTTAATTTCATACCTCACCTACATTGCTAAGTCCCCATGTTTCCACATTGACCCCTTCCTCAGGACTCATACTACAAAGTGAAGGCAATATGATTTTACAAGTTCCCTTAAGAACATGGCCCACATGGCTTAACAACCCCCAGGCAAGCATATATATATAGTGCGGCCTCATTTTGCTGGAGCAATTTTGGGTGAATTTATACACGGCGTGCCTCAGGCCGTGGAGGCGACGCACCACCTGGAAGAAGACTCACCGGGATTGCTCGAGGAGGACCTCCTTCTTGAATTGGGCAAACTGAGGTGTTTAATTTCAAGCTGACAGAGTTTCCTCTGGGGGCTCAATATGGGCTATAAATTATGTCCTCAAGAAATCGTGAGCAGACAACCCACTGGAGGGTGTAATTTGTGCCGAAAAGGACTACGTTGCCCAGCATGCAAAGGAAAAAAGGTACTGTGTACTTCAAGAAAAAGAAAGTGGCGGCGAGTCATGCACGCAATTATTTTCTGCTCACGAGGCCTCTGATGAGATGGTGAGAGTCCATCCAAACGTGTCAGGCCAGGGACACGAATACAGGAGGAAAAGCAGTCAGCTTTATAACAAATAAAGATGTTTCTTTCACCTCAATGGGAGTGCGGCCTCATATTGCTGGAGCAATTTTGGGTGAATTTATACACGGCGTGCCTCAGGCCGTGGAGGCAAGGCACCACCTGGAAGAAGACTCACCGGGACCGCTCGAGGAGGACCTCCTTCTTGAATTGGGCAAATTGAGGTGTTTAATTTCAAGCTGACAGAGTTTCCTCTGGGGGCTCAATATGGGATATAAATTATGTCCCCAAGAAATCGTGAGCAGACAACCCACTGGAGGGTGTAATTTGTGCCGAAAAGGACTACGTTGCCCAGCATGCAAAGGAAAAAAGGTACTGTGTACTTAAAGAAAAAGAAAGGGGCGGCGAGTCATGCACGCAATTATTTTCTGCTCACGAGGCCTCTGATGAGATGGTGAGAGTCCATCGAAACGCGTCAGGCCAGGGACACGAATACGGGAGGAAAAGCTGTCGGCTTTAAAACAAATAAAGACGTTTGTTTCACCTCACTGGGAGTGCGGCCTCATATTGCTGGACCAATTTTGGGTGAATATATATATATATATATATATATATATATATATATATATATATATATATATATATATATATATATATATATATATATATATATATATATATATATATATACCAACTTGTGAGCATAAGCAGGAAAGACAGACAGACTGTGGCCCATGAACCTTCCACAACTTACCTGGAGCAAATGCTTATCGGATAACGATCATTCTTTCAGAGTCTTCAGGGTTATTGTAATAGTATTCATATAGCGCTTACTACCCGTGACGAGGCATCAAAGTGCTTTTTGGCAAGTATAATGCTACTTCGGAACCCAAAGAGGATTAGTGGTGAAATAGTATAGGGAGAGATGAAGTTAATTTGAGCGGTGAACATGTGAGTTTGTTATTTGGATTGAAAAAGGAAAGTGGATGGATAGGGAAGGGACAGTATTTATATAGTGCTTGCTTCCCCTGATGAGGGATTGAAGTGCCTAACGATGGTAGCACACTACTACAGAAACCAAACAGGATTAGTGGGGAATTAGTATAGGGAAATATGAAATTAATTTGTGTGGTGGACATGTCAGTCTGTTAGTTGGATTGAAAAGGATAGTGGATGGATAGAAGAGGGAAGGATCCAGAAAGTGTTTTTGGGGGGATCTAAGATGTAGGAGGAGGCATGGGAAGAGTAAAGGGGAGGTGGAGGAAGAAATATTTAGAGGGAAGGGTTTAGAAAGAACTGTTTGGGATATCAGAAGAGTAAAGAAGGTTTGAGATAATCCAAGGAGGGATAGAGGAAGAAGGAGTCTAGAAAGGTGAGATATAGGGTAGTGCATTGGAGATGCTGAATTAGAAGTAAAACAATAAATATAAAGATACATAAGTACATGGACGCTATATATGTATAAGGAATGTAATATATGTAGATTTAAGATGTATTTAATAAACCCATACTTTCAAGTTTTGCTCTACTTCAAGCCAATGTATTTGTTTGTATATTTATTGTTAATAATGCAATAGTGAAGCAATTGTAGAAAAATAGTTATGATAAAAATCAACTTATTTATGTAGTGATCCATATGCAAGCTAAACATAGAATAATATAACCATAAGTAATATGCACAACTTGTCAAGCAGAAACAACAAATATCTATGTATTTACAAATACAACTATTATACATGTTTATAGAAAGGAATACACATATGTAGGTACACACATATATTCCAAATAAATGCTCACATACACAGGGACCCACTGCACATCTATGTGTGAGCATGATGGTTATGTGGAAAAGAGCCAACTCTTGAGTAGTCTTCTGAAATTAAGGTAGTTATCCATGGATCTTATGTCTGGGGGTAAAGAGTTCCATGGTTTGGCTGCTTGAACAGAGAAGGTTGTTCCACCTATGGTTTTTTCTTGTATGATGGGATTTTGAGGCAAGGTGCTAGTCTAGAGAGGACGTTCCTTTGTTGAATGTATTTGGTTATTTTATTTCTGATGAAGAGCGGTCCTATTCCATGTATTGCTTTGTGGGTGATACAAAGCAGCTTGAAGGTGAATCTTCAGGCAACTGGTAACCAATATAGGGCCTTCAAGGCAGATGAGATGTGGGCTTGTGGCTTTATATATGAGCAGTCTAGCAGCAGAGTTCTGAATCGGTTTTAGTCTTTTCATAGTTGTTAAAGATGATTCGTGGTAGAGGCTATTGACATGATCAAGTTTAGACAGAACAAGAGAGATATTAGCCTGGACCTAGTGTGAAAATCCCAGGTGGGGGAAGAAGCATTGCAGAGTTTTTATAGCAGCAAAGCTTGATTTTGCTAGTTTGTCTACTTGGGCATTTATTGATAGTTTGGAGTACATGGTAATTTCGAGGTTTCTTACTTCCTTAGATAGTTCAAGTGGCATGCCCAGATCGTCAGGCCAGGAGGCGAGTGGGTCATCATTTTTCCAATTGTCACATTTGAGTATTTCCATTTTGGAAGCATTCAACGGCTCTGAGGCAACTGAAAATTTGTGATTTTCAATGTCTTTTTGGCTTTGATTATAGAGTTCTGGAGCTCATTTCCCCAAAAGATGGACAAATACAAGAAATCCACACTATACATTTTAAAAGCATCTATTAAGTAAGTGTCATAATTAGCATAATTTCGATAACTTCCAGTTACTCTTGTTACTCAAAATTCCTTTTCGCAGAAAACTTTTACAGTGAATGTGCATTCACAGTAAGCATTTATTACGATTGCATCGGAACAATGCAAACAAAAGCATGGAGCCAAGGAGAGTAAACCAACTCTCTCAGGGAATACCACGAAGGACTATCAAAGATTTGAGAGTTGGGTGACACAGATTGGGAATAAGATTAGAAACCCAGAAAGAACTGGCACCAGAGGGAAAAGGAAATTATCTGCCCCCTGGTACTCAGGCAAACTTAAAGAGCAACTGGGGGAAGTTAGACAATTTTTCAGCGGAAATGGCGACGATGTTATGAAAATAAAGCAAAAGAGATATATAAGAGTGCTAGGAGACCATATCATGTCTCTGTTAAAACTGAAAAAATCAAATACTTTACCGCCCGCATTGAAGCATCAAACAACAAACAAAAATAAATTTTTAAGATTGTTAATAGCTTCACTAAGCCCAAAATTCTAACCAAAGAGATCCCTCCCTCCCAGACCCTGTGTAATGATATAGCCAATTATTTTACCCAAAAAATAGACATCCTCACTAAAGGCTTTCCCCAATTTGAGAAAGAAGAGCTTGAGGATGAAATGTACCCGAACCTGCACCCACCCAGATGGGAAAGCTTCAGCTATATTAGCTTAGAAGACTCCCTTCGGGGAATATCTGCCCTTAAATCAGGATCACCTTTTGACCCCTGCCCCCCTGTATTGCTTAAATCTATAATACATGAGGTCAATCCCTGCATAAACTCCATCATTAACTCATCCCTTCAATCAGGGGAGATTCATCCACAATAGAAGGTGGCAGCAGTGAGACCGCTGCAAAAAAAGGCTATACAACCCTGTCCAACCTACGGCCCATTTCTCTTCTTCTTCTTCCCGCCATTTGTAAAATCACTGAAACATTGGTCAATAAACAACTGACAACATTCTTGGATGAAAATGACATCTTGCACCCATGTCAAGCAGGTTTCAGAACCCACCATTCCACCGAATCTGCACTTTTGTCATCCACCGACACCATTTGTGCTGCACTGGATCAGGGAAAGATGGCTGTCCTGATCCTATTAGATCTCTCTGCAGCATTAGACACGGTTTCCCATGCTATCCTTTTACATCGCCTAGCTATGGCAGGCATAGCATGAACCGTGCTCGAATGGTTTAAGAACTACCTGGCGCACAGGCGTCAGATTGTCATGCTGGGCAAATTTTGTTCCGAAGAAAAAACTATGATAACAGGGTTTCCACAAGGCTCAAGTCTGAGCCCCACTTTGTTCAACGTATATATGGTCCCCCTGTTAAAACTAATATCTTCATTTAACATCAACACAATTACCTATGCGGATGACACTCAGTTGGTCCTGACACTGGACAAAAATCAATCTAATGCGGAAATGACATTAAGAGAATGCTTGGCAGCAACCTTTGAGTGGATGACACACAACCACTTAAAATGTAATTCTGCTAAAACAGAGATTGTACCTTTTGGTCCTAACAACTGCTTTTCTCCACAGGATTGGTGGCCTGAAAAAGTAGAAGCCCCCACAAATACTATTAAGGCTGCGTGAAACCTGGGCATCAAATTTGACAGCACCCTGTCCTTTAACCAACAAGCTAAAGAAGTAGCAGGGGTCTGTTTCAATATCATTAGAGGTCTTAGAAAGTTTTTTGACCTTCTTCCTCTGAGTGCCAGACGAACGGTTGCTGTAGCATTAGTAACATCTAGGCTGGATTATTGCAACAGTCTTTATGCAGGGCTAAACAAATCAGCCCTGCACAGACTTCAAATGGTCCAGCACGCAGCTGCCAGGCTAGTCCTTAGACTGCCCAGAAAGTCTTCGGCCTCGGCAGCCTTGGATGCCTTACACTGGCTCCCAGTTCATAAACGCATCCTGTTTAAGGTCCTCATCATTACATACCGAGCCTTTCACCATCTAGGCCCACTGTATCTGCGTAAGTACTTTAAACCATACTATCCGTCAAGGGCACTCAGGTCATCCACGGCAAATCTGCTTCATGTTCCCAGGTTTAGGATGATGACCAGAGGAGGAAAATCCATAGCAGTTATTGGCGCCAAGGCATGGAACAAACTGCCTCCATCCCTGCGTCAATCTGCAACAGAGCAAAACTTCAGAAAACTATTAAAAACATGGATATACTCCCTATCAGATTCTGGATGCTTAGCACTTATCTGATCCCCCCTTCTGCAGACTTTACCATGAACTCTCTGCTGCATGCTGTAATAAGGTTTTGAAGCGCCAAGATACTCCTTGGAGTGGTAGTGCGCTATATAAGTACATTTTCACATCACATCACATGTGAGCCTCTGTTCACATTGCTTTATTTACAATTTGTGTTGCCCCAAATGCATCTTAACATTCAAAGTATAAGCAAGGATGCATTGTATGCTAAAATACAGCACCGAACTCCAGTTTCACATTTTGTGCATATACACTAAATTGTACGTAATTTCGCTGTACTTTTGCGTAATTATGCAAAAGCTAAGTATGCAGATTTTGCTCATTCCTAATTATAGGAATGAGCATTATTGAAGAAATGAAAATTATAGTGATTAGTAAACAATGCATGTAAATATGGGGAAAATGGAAAAATATTAGATGGTGATCATTAACTCAGATAACTGATGGAGTCAGTCTGTGTCAGGATCCTCCCCTTCCTAGCCTCCAGACAATATATAGATGAGGATCAAAAATGCCCTACAACATAGTTACCTAGATGGCCTTATTTAACACATTAGTTTCACTTTTAGCTTCTCGACGGTACTTAGTCTGTAGAAAAGCAATGCCAGTAAGAACGCTCTGGGACGTTGCTTTCAATTAGGCTCTGGTCTATAAACCTTTTTAGTAGCCTGAGAGGAAAGGGGGTTAATGACAATTTTAAATCTTATGGTACAGTGTGACCATTTGGATCCCACAATAAAAGCTTGGATCAGTAACATGAAGTCAGAAGGCTTATTGCAAACTCAAAGCCAGACTAAAATAAATTAATCTGAAGAATATACTATAAAAGTACAGGAATTAACAAAGGAAGACCAAAGTGGCATACACTATTGGTCAAGTCTGTAAAGAGAGGGACAAGGGGTAAAAGAAGGTCCAGCATACACACCCCCAATTATGGTAGACACATTTAGGAGGTGGCACAATGAGTGCTGCTGCCTACAAGTAGCATTTAATTTACAGGCCCTCGGAGAATGTGATACCATATAAGAGAGACTTACAAGTAAATTAAATGTACCAGTCAGGTGTAAGCCAAGTGTACTATATTTTAGTGGGAGGGCACAAGCACTTTAGCACTGATTAGCAGTGGTAAACTGCACAGACTCCTAAAAGCAAGCAAAAGCGGGTTAATAAAACAAGAGGAATGAAGGAAAAACTTTTAGGGTGACCAAGCAAAGAGGGCCAAGTATGATGCTAAGACTAAAGATAAGTCATAAAGAGTAGAATGATAAATGGAAATTTGGAGAATCTGAATGACAGTTTTTGTGGCAGATGGGGGTATGATGCTCTGTATTTTTCTAGTGTTCATGTTAATTGACCAGGATATCAGGAGTGCTTCATTCAGGATGGTGCCATTGTGTAACCTCTATGGTGGTAGTTGCATGCAATGGCATCCCACGTTAGAGCAAGTGGTGCAAGCTAGTGAAGGTGTAGGGCAGCTTTCTGCTACACTTAAGTAATTCTCCATCAGGGTCAACAGATAGCTGTTACTAGTCGTTCACTTTGAATAATTTAGTGGCACCTCCTTTGGTTGCTTATCAGAACAGCAATACATAAAATATCATCTGTGATAACTATTGTGGTGTAATTGTCTTTTTCAAAAATACGTTTCAATAGGGTATAGATATTCGATTATTAAATGTAATGGGGCAATATTTTTGTAAACAATATTGATGATACTAAAATTTTGTCAAAACTATATTTATGCATGATATTGTTGTATTATACATCTTTTTGGCTGACTTTTTAACTAGCTCTGCTGAGGAACTTTAAAGTTCTTTATTTTTTAAATATCTTACTCTAGGGTTTGTTGTTACAAAATTAGTACACACTCATTTTCCCTGAGGTAGTCCTTACTACTCGACACATACTCGGAAGGTGAGGCAAGAATTTCTTTCAGGAGTCCAAAGACACTGGCATCTCTCCTTCATAGTCTAACAAACGAATTCTCTACAAAAGTGTAAATCATGCTCACATAGTTTACAACAAAGATTCCAGTGATTTCATCAGATAGGTGATACCGAAAATCTTATCCAAAAGTGGTTAATATTAATATCCTCCTAGGTGTTGATTACCAGTTCTTTGTTATTGCTATCTTATTTTGGCATCCGATAAATAATAATTCCTTGTGTATTGCATGTGAGAAATAACTGTAAATATAGCTTTGCAACTGATCACCCTTACTCTCAGCTATTCTTTGAGAGCATGTAATGGTTGCCTATCTGCCGACAACCCAGGGAAAAACACTTTTGATAGTATTGGCCAATCCTCCGCAATAGATTATATCCCGATCAATGTGGAGATGTGGCATAGGATTGTAAACTTTCTAGTACAGCCTCGTGCCGAAAGTGACCACAACCCGTTGGTTGTCACCCTGGAGTGGCATCATCCGACAGAGGGACACGTTGCGACCACCTCTCCTCCTCCTGCACTGTTTGCTTTTGATGGAGGTAGAAGGATTCGTGGTGGTACCTTTTTGCAATCCCCTGAGGCGAAGGCTTCCCTGTATAATTCGATCATACCTTTTTTAGTTAAGGCAAGTATATTCACAGATAGTAATGGTGCCCTTGATTTGTTAGAAGCGGTGGGGGGAAGCCATGTGACTATGGTTAATACTCTAGCTCCGTTCTTTTTTACTGCATCAACTCGTAAAAAGAACATTAACAGAACCAATAACCTTTGGTACAACAGGGCATTTAAAGAGGCAAAGAGCACCCTGCTGACCCACTTGCGGCAGGGTGACTCTGTACGAATAAGGGAGGCTAGAGAATCTTTAAAAAAAATTATTTTAGAAGCAAAAGCGGAATGGGAAATTGACAGATGGCAGGCGATGCAGAAAGCCAATAGAAGTCAAGGACACTAGAGTTGCAAGCGCAGAAGTTTAGTGAGATGTTTGGATTAAGTACTTGAGGGCGTCGTTTTCCTACTGGTCAATTTCCTGATTTTAAAAGGTATTAATCGATGTTGTAATCTTTCACCTCCCCCGCTAGCTTATTTATTTTTTAAACTTACATTTTTACTATTTTTATTATGGTATTATTTAAGCTTGATTTTAAAGACTGTTGTTTATGATGCTCGTTTCTCCCTAAAAGTTACCAAGGGTTAATTTCTAGTGGGGCAGCTCTTCCATTCATATTATATTGTATAGCCTCTGATATCAAGGGTTTAAATGTGAGAGTAACTATTGCAATTGTTTACACCTTATATAATGCTATGTTTTAAAAAAAATATGTGATTTTTTATTGTGCTTTTATGGCAAATTTGTTTTCTAGTATTCAGCACATATAAGTTACACCTACATGATACAGTGTTGCGGAAAAGTGCACCAACATTCCCCATTTTTCCAGTACCTTCACAGAAAGGAGAATTTTTTTTTCAACAGTGGGACAATACATTTAACAAATTGAAATTGCTCATATTTTCTAACACTAGCCATTTCATCCAGCACAGCAGGGACTTTTCAAGCTGGAAAAGTGGAGATTCTATTGAGCACAAGGAGGCAAGTATAATATACAAATCTTGTTTTTTGTAGTTCTGTTGGTCCAATAACAAAAACATCAACTGTGGCAGAAGAAATAACCCCACAAACTCAACAAGCTAGGGTTTTGTGGCTTACTAATGGAGAGCTGGTCAGAGTATCAATCTCTTATTAGCTTCATCCCAGA
Source organism: Lissotriton helveticus (assembly GCF_964261635.1). NCBI lineage: Eukaryota > Metazoa > Chordata > Amphibia > Caudata > Salamandridae > Lissotriton > Lissotriton helveticus. The sequence continues at coordinate 1,291,245,322 of NC_136069.1, forward strand.
TAGGTACTTCTTGAAAAAATTAAAGTTGCTGAGAGAGAAAGAGAAGTAAATTACATGATAAGATGATTTTTTTTGTCCGGGCCAAAATATAGAACATAGCAACTCTGCTAATTACAACTAGCTGGAAAGGGTGGGATGGCCGAGTTTTTTCTGAAAGAGATGAGGCAGAGGACAGACGCTTGCTTAAGGAGAGTCTTAAGAAAGATGAAGAAAGAGTTACCATGGGAAGTCAATGGAATAAACATGAAATAAACAAAGATATGTCATAGGTGAATACACAGTAGTAGATCTGTACCTATGGAGGAGAAGGGGGCCAGTGATTGACAAGTTGAAAATTTGATGGGATAAACCCTAGGCGAAGACCTAGGAATTAGCGTTTAAAAAACATTTGAAATTCACTGAAAAAACCATAGGTTTCACACCAGTTATAGTTAGCTGGAAATTTTACTCGCATAAAACCATTGAAATTCCCACGTTATAGTTAGTTGGACTCACTATAACTTGCACGTCTGCAATGCACTGCTGATGACGTCACATATTACATCACTCATGACAGTGTTTTAAAAAAAAAAATGATAGGTTAACTGGCTTATTAAGTGTATCTTAGTGAATACATATATTAGCGAGTAATGTTTAAATATTTAAATATATGCATAAGTGATGTAATATGTGACGTCATCAGCACTGCATTGCAGACGTGCAAGTTATAGTGAGTCCAACTAACTATAACGTGGGAATTTCAATGGTTTTATGCGAGTAAAATTTCCAGCTAACTATAACTGGTGTGAAACCTATGGTTTTTTCAGTGAATTTCAAATGTTTTTTAAACGCTAATTCCTAACTATAACTCGTGTGTAACCTATGGTTTTTTCAGTGAATATATATATATATATAAAATTTCTATGGCAAAATGAAACCCCTCATTTTGTTCCTTTTCAAATTAAATGTATTAAATGTTACCACTTTATTCCAATCAAGATGACTTCAGGCGTGCCATACTTTTGTCATAAGTAAGACTGTTAGCGTTCTAGTTGTTCTTTAAAACACTCTTGGACATTCTGTCATTGGGCTATAGTTGGGCTACATCTGGCTGATATTTGGGCTACATTTGGGCTCTTTTGTCTCTGGTGACCATCTTGGGAGACTGCATATCAGAATTTTTTTAATGAAATATAAGAGGATTTGAGAAGTCACTCAAAATGTGCCCTAATTTTTCTTTCTTCAGCACTAATCATAATTTCTATGGCAAAATGAACCCCCTCATTTTGTTCCTTTGCAAATTAAATGTTTTAAGTGTTAACACTTTATTCCAATCAAGATGACTTCAGGTGTGCCATACTTTTGTCATAAGTAAGACTGTTAGCGCTCTAGTTGTTCTTTAGAACACTCTGGGACATTCTGTCATTGGGCTATAGTTGGGCTACATCTGGCTGATATTTGGGCTACATTTGTTTTTTATTGTCTCTGGTGGCCATCTTTGGGCTACATTGGGCTACATTTGGGCTCTAACATACATATAGCCCAATGTAGCCCAATATATATTTTTTCAAAGTTAATTTTCGTAAAAACCACTGGAGCATATATCTTGAGACAAAGCAAAGGCACATCGGGGTACCAGTCCCTACAATTTTGCCAAGTTTGGTGGAAATCCATTCAGCCGTTCGGGCTAAAAATGAGTCCAACCGCCCTATGGAAATTAACATGGGGAAAACACGTTTTGGGACCCCCCTTTTATCTCGGCTCCCGCTTGACGGATCCCCCCGAAACTTTCAGGGAAGGGGCGGAGCGCAGCGAGGCAACGTTAAGGAAAATTACAGGCAGATCCCTCATTCGGTGCCAAAGTTATTCCCAATAGAATGTTGCGGATTTCCTATGGAAAACGATCCTAACTATAACTACCTACTGGCGACCGCCAGTAGGTGATATCTATCTATATATATAATATAATTTGTATAATTATTAATTTTTGCATTTACCACTTGTTTTCCTAACCGATATACGGTTTGATTTCTCTATTGGAAGGGTAATTGTATGTGTTAATTTGCACATCTTATCCACTACAAGATGGTGCCTATATTAGACCTAGGGTTTGTCCTTCACCTACATCTGTCACCATGAGGGAGCTTTAAAATCAAATCATGTGCCTAGTGTCATTGACACTGACGAAGGCTGACGCTGAAACGCGTTTGTTGTTTACTTTTCATTTAAATAAACAAGACCGCTGCTAATTTCATCACCCCCGGAGTGCTGTCGTTCCTTATATATATATATATAGATAGATAGATAGATAGATAGATAGATAGATATGAAAATAAATGTTGCACAATGAAACTTGTTATTGACGGCAAAACCTATGTTTGCAATAACACATGTTTTAAGGCAGTTGAACGATGAAACCCCATAGTATTACCAAAATTTAGACTTATAAATCTGAAAAATCAGTGTTTACGGACTCACAAATCTCTTGTTACTGTCAACTTACAGAGGAAAACAACTGGACCCATAGTTCTCACTGCAGCTCACTGCAGCTAAACATCGTTTACAACGATGTTTGCACATCGCATGCCATTACAACACGGTCATTACAACGACCACGTTGTTACATCGCATGCCATTACAACACAAGCTGTTACAACGACTTTCTGTAGCTGGCAGAAGGTTTTGGATTTTAAATCCAACACCTTCCCTACTGTTGCACACACTGGATTGGGAACAGTAAATTATACTATTCCAACATCCAGTAACCCCCCTACAGCAAGTCATTGTAAGGTCTTGTTTTGTAATGATCTCGATGTAACAATGCATGCAGTGCAACATTGGCTATTCCTCACTGCATCTATTTAGACTTGTGTGCTTTCCTTTACTACCACTGTCTCAGCCGCGGTCGGTAGGGGAGTACCTGCCGGGAGGTGACGTGGGGAGGGGCAGGGTGGAGGTTTTTAATCTATGGATTATGGAGGTGAACAGGTAAGTAAACATATAAATAAATCAAACGAATTTCGTTGTGCGCACTGCATCCCCAAATGCAATGCAGTGCGCGCAACGAAATTCGTTTTATTTATTTATGTTTACTTACCTGTTAACCTCCATAATCCATAGATCACTAACCTCCACCCTGCCCCTCCCTCTTCCCAAGTCACCACCCAGCAGGTACTCCCCTACCGACCGTGGCTGCGCTGTCTATAATATCTATCCATGAAAAACTGGTACAAAACATATATGGATGTCGCTAACGACATGTTTATTACCATTGTTGAGAAACAGGAAGAATAACATGACCCATTCAAGTTTCTGCCTCTTGTGACTGATGCTGGTAGCCCACAATACACAATAATCAATCTATCTACCTACCTACCTACCTTTCTGTCTGCCTTCCTGTCTGTCTAGGTGTGTTTGTCTGTCTGTCCAGTCTCATGCTTGGTCTGAAACCCCTTTAGTAGAAGTCTCAAATTATTATTGCCCCAAATTTTGTGGTACTCGGATTTTGTTCTCTCAAGGAATGCACACAGTGTTTATTGAAATTGCTGTTTTTAAGGCAAGCAACTTCTGTGTGAAGTGGAGGAAAAACAATGGCTCCTTCCGGACCAGTCGGAATGTATTGATGACAATAATTCCACAGCACTGAATGTCTTTACGGTCGCAGCCCTACACAGTAAAGTAGAGCACCCATGAGTAATTCGAGTCGTCACTGTCACCGCTGACAACTTCACTCGGTCTAAAAATCCGCCATTCTAAAAAATAACTACAATATCCTTGATGGGTCGTTTCCTAATGATAATAGCTCAGGCTGCATTTCACAGCTGATTTACTTGCACAACGACTGGATGATTTGCAAAGCAGTTTGGGCATTCTTGCTTCAAAAGAGGTCACTCAAGACACCGGGTTGCACTGCAAAAGCATTTTGGTCACATGACTGTAGACCACAACGATTGCATATCAAATTCAAGCCATGTTTAAATTATGCCTTTCTGCTCCAAAATCAACATGTTCGTGGGGGAATATATTCATAAATTCAGTGAAACTCAGTGCAGCGTCAATTCCATAAATAAGAGCCAGTCAGCCGCAACCAAATGAGATAGTGCCACATAATTGAAAATACTTCAGCATAATGAACAGCTAGGCTGTGACATCTCTGATTACCCTCCTCAGAAATAATTATCTGGAACCGAATCTCTGCTTACAGATTTCTTACATGTTAATATCTTCCTACTGTAGACGGAAGCAGCACATCTACATATACAGAATATTGGCCCTCTTTGCAAACAAGCTTTTAATTCTGATATGGCTAGTAATGGAGCCTGCAGATCTTTTGTGGTTTATCCAGAGAATCCACCTGCTTAGAAGCAGATAAGCTGTCCAAGTGAAATATTCATAGAAATGAGGAATATAAGGGAAATCGACACCCGAATTACTGTTTCCCCCTGAATTCTTTATTCATGGACATCATTTAGTTGTCATCAGGGGTCACAGCTGTGACCCCTGGCTTGCTTCCTGTGAACGCTGGCACTGCCTTTGTAACACCTGACCTCAGTGGCAGCAAAATCAGTGCCAAGAATACAGGGGCAACTTCATCCTCCTTGCTTTCAGCTAATTTTTTCAATTACGCTAACAGCGAGTAATTATTCACTATCTGTGTAATACAAACTGGAGCATCAAGCAAGTAAAACATGTTTTTTCAAATGGATGTGTGTGTGCTTGCAGGTGAGACTGTGTGTGAGAGACGGAGTGTTTATTTTTAAACGTGTGTGTATTTGAGCATGTGCTGTTATGTGGCCACTCAGGCACCGATCAAGAACACCATCTTTTTAAATGTTCACTTTTAAAGTTAACATCTTTCTTGAACGTTGACATTTGACACAAATTTGCTTGCATACCCATATGGGATAATATTATCTTAAATGGCTTTGCTTACATTCACATTTCTTCATAGACATATTTTCAGAGCCTTGAACATTCGGGGAACATCCTTTTCAATGCGGATGTTACCCCGCAGTACCACTACGCTGCGTCTTTTACAACGCAAGTCGTAACCACGACTTGCGCTGGAGGGCGCTCCAAGATAAGGAATAGTAGATTTACTATTCCAACACCTTCCCTACTGTACGTAGGCTGGTGTTGGAATAGTAAATTTAACTATTCCTAAGTCCAGCACCCCTACAGCGCAAGTCGTGGTACACGCTGTACCGTCATACATCCGAACATTCTGTACGAGGACTAAGTTCACTCCGCAAAATGTTGATGTTTGCTGTTGTCCACTCAGTGATAGCTCTGGAAGGATAGAAACAATAATGGTGGCCTGACTCAGGCTTCGGCATGGTAACATGGGTGAAGTTTACTATATAAATCAGCATTTCGTTGACCCTGTCCCATGCTGGAATTCCAGCCCAGCTGAATCCTGTTTACCTGCTGGAAGGGGTGCTGCTCTACACCAAGACGGGCTCCTAGATAAAGCATACCCACAGGTAATTGGGGAGTTAGATCACAAAAAGGGATTCTGGCCGATACACCCACCCTAGGCACACTAGGATAGTGAGTGCTAGGTAGGAGCATAACTATAATTATATGAAAGCATATAAACCTTGTAACAGCACAATGGGTGAACTGTTCATTTTCATTACCATTCTTGTGATGCTGATTACTCAGCTTTGTTTCCTTCTATTAATCATTGCAGTGCATGTCTTTTACACATGAATCTTATTGCTTCAATAAATCTTTGAAATACCAGTTTGAGTATTTTTTGTGTCTCTTTTTGGGCATTAATGATTTACTAAATGAAATGGTTTAGATCTGTTGCCACGATTTCCTTGAGGAGTCAGGGTTGTCATTATCTGAGGTTGCATATATCACCTGTTACCTTACCAGGTTAGGAGTACTGGTGGTGCACTTTGAGCTAGCCAGGTCTAATATCAACATATCATGATGGTGTGCATGGACTCAGTCCTGCACAGTATTGGCGTTTATGTTGTTCAAAACACACAGTCTTATTGAGAAAGTATGAACCGTATGACATGGGGCCACCGACTTTCTAGTTTTGGGTACTTACTTAATTAATGGCTTTCCCCAGTAGTTTTCTTTTTGTTTACTGAAAGTCCCTACTCACCTATTAACCATTGACATCTGGGAGTGTCTGAAAAGCTTCACCTCTCCGTCCATCATCTCTTTATGTTTGCTTTGTTCGCCATAAGTTGACAGGGTATTCCCAGACGTGGGTCCATTGCTCACTTTGCCACTGAATTCAATCTAGCCTGGTTGATGGGGAGTGTTACCCCGAAACTGGTCCCAGGACGCTTGTTGCCAGTACAGGGAGGATCTGGCTTGGCAGTTCTTGCTGGATTGTTCCCGTGAGGAACAGGGTCAAGACTAATTAGCATATGGCTAGGTCTAAACTGGGGTGGCATGGTGAGCAAAAGAACAATGGATTTAACCCAGATCTCGTGACTGGGGGTGAAAGACTGATTTGCTCAGCATTCCTTCCATCATCTGTGTGTCTTTTGCTTTCTTAACCTAAGTGCACCGGGTATGTGCAGATGTGGGTCCTGGGCGCACCGTGTCACTGGATTCAGGCTCGCCTGGCTGATGAGGGGTGATGCCCTAAAACCGTCCTAAGATGCTTGTTTCCAGTCCAGGGAGGACCTGGCTTCGAAGCTAGGGCTGAACTGTTCCCATGAGGAACAAGGCCCAGACTGATTTGGTTATGGCTATGTCTAACCTGGGGTGGCATGGTGAGCAAAAGAACAATGGATTTAACCCAGATCTCTTGACTGGGGGTGAATTTTTGATTTGCTCTGCATTTCTTCCATCAACTGTGAGTCTTTTGCTTTCTCACCCTTAGTGCACCGGGTAGGCCCAGACGTGGGTCCTGGGCTCACTGTGTCACTGGATTCAGGCTAGACTGGGGGTTGAGGGGTGATGCCCTAAAACCGGTCCTAAGATGCTTGTTTCCAGTCCAGGGAAGACGTGGCTTGGCAGTTCGGGCTGGACTGTTCCCATGAGGCACAGGGTCAAGACTGATTTGCATATAGCTATGTCTGAACTGGGGTGGCAAACAGCCGCGGCCGGTAGTGGGAGTACCGGCCGGGCGGTGATGTGGGGAGGGGGAGGGGCAGGGTGGGGGGTAGTAATGTATGGATTCTGGACCTTAACAGGTAAGTAAACTTATTAATAAATAAAACAAATTTTGTTGCGCGCACTGCATCACAACATGCGATGCAGTGCATGCAACGAAATTCGTTTTATTTATTAATATGTTTACTTACCTGTTAATGTCCGGAATCCATACATTACTACCCCCCCCTCCCCTTCCCCTCCCCACGTCACCACCCGGCCGGTACTCCCACTACCGGACGCGGCTGGTGGCGAAGTGAGCTAAAGAACGTTGATGCATTCAACCTGGATCAGTAACTGGGGGTGAGTGTCTGAAAAGTTTCAGCGCTCTCTCCATCATCTCCTTGTGTTTGCTTTGTTCGCCCTTAGTTGGCAGGGTATGCCCAGACGTGGGTCCCTCCTCACTTTGCCACTGGATTCAAGCTCGCATGGCTGATGAGGGCTGTTAGCCCGAAACCAGTTCCAGGATGCTTGTTTCCGGTCTAGGGAAGTCATGGCTTGGCAGTTCGGGCTGGACTGTTCCCATGAGGCACAGGGTCAAGACTGATTTGCATATAGCTATGTCTGAACTGGGGTGGTGAAGTGAGCTAAAGAACGATGATGGATTCAACCCAGATCTGTAACTGGGGGTGAGTGTCTGAAAAGTTTCAGCGCTCCGTCCATCATCTCCTTGTGTTTCCCATTAAAAAAATACCTTGCAAATATGCCCTGCGTCATAGGCGTTGCTACTAAACACATATTATGAGCCTTTTTGGGATAATTCAGCTACTGGAGTTCTTGATCCTGGCTTGTCCTCCGTGGATGCATTATTGACTATCAATCCTTCAGCATCTGCTAAGGGGGTGGATTGGGACTTGTATGTTCATTGGAACTTGTGTGAGTGGTGCCAAAGAAACATTGCCAGCGGCAGCTGGGAACTGCTATGTTTTGTCTGCTTCTTAGAACATTTAAACAATACAGGCAGTTCTAAATTGCTTTTAAATGCAGTATTTTTATTTGCCTCTTAAGATGACATTTAAATATAATTTGGGTTTACTTTATGGTGTTAATATCTAGGAGCACATTGCTTTTATTATATTTTAGCATGTGTTTTAGTAAGCTTTTTCATTATCCAACGTCCAGGGAGTGGGTGTTATGGTCTTACTTTAGGCCCTGGGCAAGAACACCACCTTTTTAAACTCACATTAAAAGCTGATATCTTTCTTGAACATTTACACTTAACACACATTTGCTTCCATGTCCCTATGGGATCATATTCTCTGAAATGGCTTTCCTTACATTTCTTCGTAGGCATAATATCAGAGCCTTGAACATTCTGCACGAGGACTACTTTTCCACACAAAATGCTTATGAATAAACTAAAGACAAGCTCTTGAAACAGCTATTTAATATCTAACAATTGTAAATGAGAAAGGAGTACACTACCAACATTTTACATTTGGAGTGGCTCCTAGCTGGTGAATATATACATAGGAGATCCATAGCTAATACCTGAGATATGCCTCATTACAAGATCATCACAAAATCACTACACTTTCTTCCCCTTACAGCTGTCTGGGAACATCAAAGAGTCTACTTTTTTTGTCTTTGCGAGAAATTAAGATACAATTGACCTACAGACAAGATCATGATTTTTGCCTGCCCAGGACCAACATGCCTCAATTCAGACAGACAGTATTAAAGTTAAAACCAAAGGATCACAGTTAGCAATAACCACACAAAGGCTTGAGAAAGGCCTGGGCTTCCATACCAGAACCCAATGAAACACGTCTTGGCTGTAACCTGAGAACATTTATATTGCTCAATGAACCTAAGAACACCAATTTGCCATGACTGTAACCTCTGAAGACATAATCACACCCCAGAAAAAAGCAAGATGAACGAAAGACTTCTACAAAAGCAACCATATTGCTTACTTAGTTCTTGGTGTCCAAAATTTATAACGGCTATTACCTTCTGGCGGTCGCCAGTAGGTAGTTATAGTTAGGAGCTAGTTACCATAGGAAAATCGCAACCTTCTATGATCAATAACTTTGGCGCCGATTGACAAATCTTCGCAAAATTTTCAAAACTCGTGGGGCTCTCCGGTCCGCTCCTCTCTTGAAAAGGGGGGTCCCAAAAAGTGTTTTACCCATGCTAGTTTCCATAGGAAACTTTAGACACGGCTACAGCCCAAACTGCTGAACGGAATTACACCAAAAAGGTAGCCCTTGGTTCAGAAAGATCCCTTTTTGGTAAATGGTGTAAATCCGTTCAGTAGTTGCTGAAAAAAGATAGCTTTGATATATCGAGCCGCACAGGATCTGGCACCATCCCGAACACAAGCTTTATGCTAATTGGCTGTCAACACTCCAAACCAGGAAGTGTTGGCTGCCATCTTGTAGAACCGAGGCACAAGAAAAGAGAAAAACAAACACGCAAAACACAAAAAGGGGGCAGGGTAGAAACACCCTGACCCTCTATCTAGTGTAGTTCCTATATTCCCAATAGGCTCTGCACATTGGAATAATATACACTATAGATTTGACATAGGACTGAGGTCAGTATGCATCTATCGAGTATATTAAACTTAATTGTGTGTGCCAGCTAACTCAGAGGTTACTAGAAACTTTCTCGAATAAACAAGAAGGGATTAGTCTCTGACAACCGCATAAACATGACAACTTTGTTTCCCCTAGAACTGGAACAATATCTTCAGAGTCGTGGAAACAATAGATAACTATTTCACTCAGTCAATTGTGCATGCTTCATTTCTACAGAGTTGCATAGAAATAGAAAGACGGGCGTTTCAAAAAAAGGGTTTATTGAACAGTCTTATTTCTCATGCAAGAGATTTGAACTGCTACAATTGTTAGACAGAATACGAAGTATAATGCGTACAGCGTGAACAATATTATAAAATAATACTGTAATAGCATGGTCTGTTGCAATGACATATATAAAAATACATACATAAATAACACAGGCTAAAATACTCAACTGGTGCTTCAAAAATACGCCTACCCTAGTGTACCTAACCTAGGTCTTGTATGAGGGAAGAAGTAGGTGCTGTCTTTAGTTATAGTTTAGTTCTGCCAAGAATTGGCAAAGGTTTCTCTAGGTTCTAATCAGCTCCACCCCTTAGAATGAGAGAGGTTGATATCTCTTTCTCTGGACTCGATTTCCCAATACCACGTAAGGGGAGTCAGAAACACTGGAACCGGATTTCTCGGCAGGAGGATGGCAGCTTCTGGTCAGTGCGTCAGCTGGAGAGTTGGCTTTCTTCGGGACTTGCTGTGGCGAGCTGCGTCGCGCAAGTAGGTCGTCGAACTGCACCGACCCACACCGTGCTTTGCCATAGCAAGTGAAGGTATATTTATACATTGAAGGTGTTTAGGAATGCCAGCATTGACGTAAGAGTCGGGTGTATGAATGTCATGAATGAACCCCTAAGGAATAGATGTTCAAGCATAATAATGAGTTTCTTGGAGAAATCAATATTCAAGCAAGGGGAAGTCCCTAACGGCTTAAGAGTCTGGTTTTCCAAGAAGTCATTGAATGTTTGTAAGGAGCCATGCCTGTACTTGGGTAGCATGGACAATGCCTAAATAAGGACTGGATTTCTATGCCTATATAAGGGCAATGTGAAATGTACCTATATAAGGGCATGAATCGGGAAATTCATACGGAATCTAAATCGATACACAACACCACTCCACTCTCATATGTATGACTAAACATGTCTAAACATATCTAAAACATATCTACACATGAAGTGCTATAACCCCTCCAAAATACATAAAAAGTGCATTAGAACTGGTTGTAAGCATAAAAATGCATTAGTGCTGTACACATGAAAACAATGTTTCATTCTCAGCATATATTTACATTGGAATGCTAAATGAATGAAGCACGAAAATATACATTTATGAAATGGCTCGTAAATAACGAAGAAAATGACTGAAACCATTTCATGACAGATTACTTAAAACTGTTTATTTGTGGACAAGGTCATATATTGTCTCTGGAAGTATTCAAATAATTCTTGTTCTCTATGAATGGTTCTACTATAAGCAGATTACTTGTGCCAAAAGAGTAAACAATTACAAAATTGGATAAAAAAAAATTCTCATAGGAAAAAGTTTATTTGTTTTGAAAAAATGAAGGTCAAATTCAAAGTCTTTCAGAAAACTTTGTGCCAAATTCAAAAGTCAGCATTTGTGCTTGGAGAAAAATTGAAATGTTCTATGTCTGTAAAAAAATTGTCTATCATTGTAGGTGATAGTAGGATTACCTTGTTTAGAAGATTAACCGCACATAGATGTGAAGCATTGCCTTCAACACTGGTCGCATCAGCAATGTTCGAATTGGATGTTACCTGTGTGCCTGTACTTTCCTCTCATACCTCAGCATCAGCATTTTGCGTCTGTGAGATATCAATGAATGCCGTCATCAGAATTAGTAGCCGCTGGGGACAACACAGAGCATGGGCCATTATCGGTTCAAGCAAAGTATCAGCATGACTAATGGGAGTGTGAGACATGTGTCTAACACGAATTCTTCTCCGCATAGCAGGCAGCGTAGAACAGGTAAAATGCAATCTTGCCAGATTGGTCTGAATGACAGAAACCATGTGGTATTTAATTCTCGTAGACGAGGTAGTCCCATAATTTGGACGATGCACTCATGACACTTCATCTCCAATAGAGCTCTCTCTATGGTGCTTGGAGTGTGGCTGGTGGTTTGGCTTGCCATACCATAGCAGAAGGAGCAAAAATAGTATCCCTGCAACGAGTCCCAAAAGGAGGGGCAGTCCGCCAAACACAGAGTGCACGAAGTTTGGAAATATTCAGAAGACTGTTTGAAAAGGTGCTAACAGTCCGGAACATACGTTCTTAAAGAGATGTACAATACTGCTCGTATCAGACATGTTTAAGATACGATTTAACATTTCTGAGAAATGTAGGGGCCATTTGTAGTCAAAAGGGCATGTATTACGGCAGAAGTCCTTGCGACTTGTAGATCATATGTTTCTTTGGCCGAGGTCATTAGCACAGTTTTTTGCAAAAGAATGGCTTTCATTTTCCTCAGAGTATCAATCTGTATAGAAGAAATGTTCAGTGAAGGCTATGAAGGCGACTCCCTGTCTATCTTGGTTTGTGGAAACAATACTTGCATACAGCAAGCTACCCTGGATGACACAGTTACTAGATATGGTATGCCTGGCAACATGCCACAGCAGCTGTGATCGTTCAACATAAGGTAACTCCCATTCGAAAGTTGTCCAAAAATTGGATCAATCACCGCAGCTGGTGAACCTTGCGGGTGACAGGATAAGTTGTTAGAGGAACCATCGCAGGCCCCGTGTAAATTAATACCCTGACAAAGGAGAGAACCGCTTAGTGCGTTTTCACAGTTTATGCCACCAAGAAACACTTCACGTCCCCCACTCCAACATCTGTGTGTGTATGGTAAATCCCAGGATGTCTTGATGTATTCTTTACCCAACCTTTCATATTTGCCTTCTGGTATGTGTTTTAGGCAATACTAAAAATGGAAAATTGTAACAGGCAGAGTGAATGTTCCATGTATTATCCATTCAGTAGCTGCTTTCTCTGCTACTGTAAATGGCAATCTTTCCAGTTTTTCAATGCTCAGCACCATATAGTCTGCTCCCTTTTATGCCAATTTGATTTGTTGATCAGTGAGATTGAATTCTGAAAACAGTGATGTAGTATTGATTAAACGCCAAGGCACATAGCCTGAACAAAGGTTTTGTAACGTCCAACCTAATAGCATGATAGAACGTAATTGCGACTGACCATGTTGCAGCATCACCAAGTCCTGTTCCATGATGTCTATGGCAGAAGACACTATGCTATCTAATGAATATATCCTGGACGACAGAGTCATTAACCCATTGTCAACTACAGAGAGAGGTTTCTCTAAATTAATATGATCAATTTCTCGTATTCTTTCTGCAGTCTCTGCTTGCATAATCTTACATGCTTGATTATAAGCAGCATAGATACCCGCATATACAAAACGTTTTTGACGCGGTTATCTTGGTCCTAGCAAGAATTCCCTAAGATCAGCATCATCTTTTAAAAAAAATAAATAAATAAATTGAGAGTTTTATATAGCACGAACTAGACCCGAACTGAATCAGGTATCAGAGCGCTTTACATAGCACCAGTTACATTTCATGAGGACGGACACACGCTGCATCACATTTGGCGATGCAGCGCGGGTAACAATTTTTTTTTTCTCTACTTACCTGACATCGTCCATATCCCACATTTTACAACCCCCAACCTGCCTCTCCTCTGCCTGACGTCACTACCCGGTGTAACGCCCTGCACGAGCCATGGCTGTCTTTAAGTAAAGATAAGTGTTGCTTTACATCCTTAAGTGTAGATCTGTGTAGCCTATCAAGGCAGAGCTTCCTTACACTGTATGTTGTTACTATTCCAGAATGCTGTCTTTGAACATGTCTTGGGTCTGGCCTATTGAATGTGAAACCATGTGTTTTATTCAGAAATCTATCTTGACAGTTGTTTGTGTCTGTGGGCCAGATCAACCATTTATTCCAATCTGGATCTGTTCTGTTGTGATGCAAAATAGTATGTACGTCGACCTCCCCCTCTGAAGTGTCTTCACCTTCAGGTGTAGCTGTACGTATGGACGGGTTGTTCATGTCTTTGATCTTGGCTAACCCAAGGCAAGACGTCTGACAGTGTAATTCAAAAACATAGTTTGCTCAGCGATGATACAGGCTCTAAACATAGCTTCTATACCCTGTACCTGCCAATCTTTTGTACCCCAAACAGTTTTTGTCTCAATGTTGTCTTTCCAAAGTCGAAACCTTGACTAGACAGTTGGGCAAAAATGGCTGCAGAATAAATCTGTTTGGTATTTGTCAACATACTTTTCATTCCTGTGTTGTTTACATTCTTAAAGTAAAATGATTCTGGATCGGATACATTGAACCCTGAAAAGTATGGAAACTTATTAGCAAAGGTTTTTGAGCTACCCTTTGGTGGCGTAGGACAATGTTCCCATTGGTTATACAAATATACATTTCTAGGCATTGTTGATTTTTGCAAGAAATGATGACCATAGTGATTATAACAATACATTTGTTCATAGTCTGAAGAACCTTCTAAATATTCATGATTAGTGAACACTGAAGACATTTCTAGGTCTGACATCATATTATTAACAATCTCGAAGTCCCAATCATCAGAAAAGGTACTAGATAAAACAAAGTCACGTAATGAAATCTTGAACTGGTGTAGAATCCTCAACAGCTCCGATGGGCCAAAAATGTCATATTCTGTTCTGTCCCAAGCTATACCAGCTGGTATAGGAACAGATGTGATGTTCACTGATGGCAAGTCTCTTTGTTCACGATGGGATGATTTGAGTGGCTTGAGGAGTAAGTTGACGTTCTTACTTGCTGTGTCCATTTTGACATAACTTCCATTTATCAGAATACCCAGAGTTATTACCAGAGTTAACCAAAGTAGAAGAAACAATATTCCCAACACAATCCAAAGTACAATCCATGGTGAAACCAGATAAGCCTTTTCCAGGTCATAAAGAAATTATTTTGCTTGTTCTTTGAAAGTTATTTTTGCTGGCGTTGTTTTAGATTCACTGGGATCCTCAGAAAACGTATCAAAGTTAGGGAAATAGCCAGAGGCAGTTCTGTCAATTGTTGGGATTGCATCAGGATTTATTGAAATCACTGGAACCCTTGATCACTTGTTACTTCATTGTAGACAGGTGTTTCTTGACTAACTGTCATTTGGGTCTCAAGAGGTACAAGTTCCATTGCTTTGTTGCATAGTCCTTCTTTTCGCACTGCAGATTCCTCAAAGGTGATGAGTCTCTCAGTTTGAACCTCTTGGATAGTAGCTAGAGGAGTGCGTCTGCTACTTGGTCGGAGTCCACTTGGCCTACTGCTTAGTATCGGCCACATAGTGTGGTTTTATCAGGTCAATAGACACAAACCGGTTCTCCTTTTTACCAGCAAGGAGCGGCAGTAATACTGTTCTTGACCCATAGATTGCTAGGACAGGTACTGGTTGTCTGTAAGAAGGCCCAAATTCCTTCTTGTCCGCGATCTTTTCTCTGACTAGATCACCAAGATTTGGGATCCAGACAGGCCATGATGGGACTTTTTTTTTCCCAGTGGTGGTTGGCTTCAGGAACACGTTGCTTTGTTTCGTTCCTAATTCATTTGAGTCCTGTAAAACAGCCAAACGATCTTTGATATCAAATGTTTTTTGTTCCGCCACTGATGTCTGACAATCAAGCTCCGAGACCAACATTCTTGTTCCAAAGAGGACCTCATATGCAGTGATACCCCCTAGAGAACTTCTTGGCAAGTTGTTAAGACTATGTTGGACACTTATTAGATGTTGAACTCTCCCGTCACCCGAACCTAATACCCTAGCTGTTATAATTTGCTTTATCTCTTGTTTTTTTCTCTCCGCAACTGAATTTCCCTAAGGATGGAATGGACTAGAATACCGCAATGCAACGCCCACACTGGCCATGGCCTTCTTGTAAGCTTGAGAGCTAAACACAGGACCCTGGTCAGAATGTAGCGTGCCGATTGCGTATGTGCCGGTAAACACTCGCAAATCTTTAATAACAGTTCGAGCGTCAGCCGAGTGCTGAGGCCACAACTAAATAATCCTTGAATACAAAACCACTGCGACCATGATATATTTATAGTTACCATTCCTTTGTAAAGGACCGCAGTGGTCCAGGTAAACACACGCTAATGGTTTATCTGAGATTAACAGGGGCGTCTGCACAGGACATTTCACAGTAGAGACTTTCATCTTCTGGCATATTTCACATTACAAAACATAGTTTCTGGTTTGTTTCCTCGTGCACAGCCACCAGTATCTCTGTTTTAATAACGATACTGTGGTAGAAACACCTGCATGTACAGAGGCGTGCCCTTCATGTGCTGCTAGGATTAGTCCTAATCTATGTTCCATGTTTGAAATTACCCTATCCCCCACTCCAGAGATTCGAGCAAAAGGAACATTGTTTCCATCAGTTATATATGAGTATTTGAGTGGAAACCCTTTCAGTAATGTTTTACCACTGTCTTTGCTTGAAGCATTGACAGCCAGCATTATTTCACTGTCTATTTTAGTTTTGAACGAGTGATTGCAGCTAAGGAAGCCGTTTGCACAGATGCCTTGGCGGCTTCATCAGCCAATGAATTCCCTTCAATGTGAACGCCATCATGTTGATGACTCCGCGTGTGTATCACGTGAGTGTTTTGAAGTCCTTCTCGTAACTGAACTACTTGTTCCCAAAGCATTTTATGCTTAATTGTGCCACCTTTTGCATCTTTGAAACCGTTTTTACCCAATTCTGTAAATATTCATTGTAAGGTTGGACACAATGGAAAGAATTGCACACTATGATTGTGGAGTACCCGCGATCCGAATTTTCAAGTGCCATTATGAATGCTTGTAGTTCAGCTCGCTGAGCTGTACAATCTCCTAAAGATTGCGGTTTTGTGACCATAGGTCTGAATTTGCCATCGCGCATACGACCATTAACGATTGCGCACGCCGCACTATAGGCTTGTTTACCCTCTGTAGTGGGTTGAGCTGATCCATCAGTATAAATTATACATTCATACTGGTCAAGAGGCAGAATTTCAGTAGGCAGGGGACATTCTTGTTCATATTGTAGAAATGCTTGTGTTTTCAAATATAGATAAAAAATGTATTCAACATCTGTTGCCGTAAGAGAATGAACCCATTGTATCCGTCTCAGATGTAAAGCTTTAGCATTAGGAATGCTTACTTTTGTCACTGCCTCTAAGGCAGGTACAGCAGTTACAACCATAATGTGTTTCCCCTGTGCTAGGGCTCTTTCTTTTGCTACAGCGGTTTGAACAGCTGTTAGAATTTTTTCTGTAGAAGTGAATTTCATTTCTGCTTGTGTGCACAAATGTGATTTGTGCGCTTTCGGAATGTTTTCACCTTCTTTAAAAGTTAAGTCGGTGAATCCGCATTGACCCGGAATGATTCAAATCACTAAGTTGCATACGTTTACACGTGTTTGTCAATGTTTTGTTGCTAACATGTCTGTTTGTAGCAAGCACAACACTTCTGTGTTTTTTGTGTCCAACTTTAAAATCAGTTTTGATTAGTTTGTAGAGAAGTTTAACCCTTTCTGCGCAGTGAAGAATGTAAGTTCTTCCAAAATTTAGGAAACCTAGAATTGACTGTAATTTTTTCAGCGATTTTGGAGGTTGGAGCAGCGCACACTTTTCTAAAAAGTTGGCAGCCAGGCTTTTGCCTTCACTCGAAAGTTCATATCCTAGAAAAAGGATGTTGAGATGGGCAATTCTTAATTTCTTAATATTGAATTTATAACCCTCAGAGGCGAATCTAAGTATAATGGTATTCACCCTATTCCTTAGAAAGTCACTCCCAAAAGAGTGCTCTCCCTTTTCTTGGTATGTCTCCCTCCATTCGGAGTGTTATTTCATATAACTTATCTGGAGAACTAACCCTGGTATCTGCAGTTTCAACTTGAATTAATTAATTCAAGTCCACTGTCTCCAGAAGATCCTTCAGGTTCTGGCGAGCTATTGAGACTTCTACTGCGCTGTCCAACATTGTCTAAGCCCATTCTCCGTTCTTGAGTTGTGTCCTCAAGATCCTCGGCATGTCTGATTTTTAGACCTGCTTCTTTCTTTTTGGTAAATTGAGCTTTTGGTTTACTTTTTTGAACGTGTTGATCGTCTTTGAACTTCACACGTTCTTGCTTGTTTTCTGACCGTCCTCTTTGTTCGGATTTCTATGACGAAGTCTGAAAGGTACGAGAGGAACGTGTATCAGTATCTTGATATTTATAAGGTTTTCTCAAATTATCCCTATTCCTGAGGTTATACCTCCTTTCAGAGGGCTCCTTTTGAAGAGACCTACCTTTGGATTGAGAACGCTTCTCTTTAGAAGTTTGTTTGCTATTTTCCCACTTCTTTTTAGAAGAGGTAGGAGTGTTTTTAGAAAAGACTCTTTCAGGACTTTCAGACCGTTGTGGCTTTAATGGTTTCCCACCCAGACTGTCTCTGCCTAATTCTTCATAGGATTTTCCAATTATTCTGGCTAGTTCTTGTGGTTGCTCTGTTACATCAAATTCCCTTAACTTCTGGTGGATCACCACTGATGCTGCTTCTCCTTTAATATTGGATAATATTATTGATGAGACCTGGTTAAAAAATTTCCGTAATTTCATACCTAAATTCAGAGCAGGCTCTGCCCTGTATTCGTTTTGAATCTGTTTCAGGACATAAGGTATTACCGCATAGACGGAACACCGTGTGTTTTAGTGTAGAAAGCAGCGAAGACTGTACCCCAAGTGGTGCAGTCCTCCAGATGTGGTGTGATCCCCATTGGTAAACAGATTGTTAACATTCTGTGTTTCTCATGAGGGCTAGTATTACGAAATACTGCTTCGATTTGAGTAATTTTTTGAGCTATCCAGAACGGAATTTGTTCACGTTTTGCGGGTAATTTACCCATGACTGCGTGTAAAGTCTGTTGTATAATGTTTAGTGTATTCCTCTGGTGAGAGGTTTGATGTGGAATAACTATTGGTGGTTGGACTGAAAGAGTCCGCATTACATATTGAACCAATTGTCTGTAAATTTTGATTAACTCTTTGTGTTGAGCTAATATCTCTACATCTGTCATTTCTTCAATGTCAGAATGTGGTGTATTGCCGGCTAAAATCAGGCAAGCTGTTCCTGGTCTACCTAGCGGACCAAGCCTGGTAATGTGATTTAAATGTTTTAGGGCGCCTTTAAACCAGAGCTCATACTCCTGGCATGTGAGTGGAATTTCTATATCCTCGAAAGGAATATATTCCTCTGGTGGTTCATCTTCTTTGTAGGAGTGAAACAAATGTGTAACTGGATTTGATTCAGGGAATACTATCCATGAATAGAATACCTCTGTCTGGTGATATCCACATGCCTCTATCACAAAAACTGCTCTACCACCTCTTGATGATAGGCCATGTTTTATAAGTTTCATAGTGACGGCTTTCCTTACATTTGGAGGAATGATTATAGCATTTGCGTTGTTTTCTTGGAAACCTGTTAGGTTGAAAGCTGGTACAGCGTTTTCGCCTGCAGCTCCACTGGCCCTGGGATTATCTTCCTCTGCCATTTTGTTGACTGAAAATTTGCAGAACAAGCTTCAAGGAAACAAAGATAAGGTGCTCAATATTTTGGAACACTGTATCCTTCAACGTTGAACAAACCAAAACTAATACATAGGAGTTTTTGTCCTACTCAGCTATGGCGGATATTATCCCTTACCCACGCCAGACGTCTATTGGAGTATTATGAGTAGAGGGTCTCTGAGAAAAGCACGACTAAGTTACTTCAGTATCTAGCATTAAATTAGTGCCTTACCAAACCGTTGGGCGCCATGTAGTGTAGTTCCTATATTCCCAATAGGCTCTGCGCATTGGAATAATATACACTATAGATTTGACATAGGACTACGGTCAGTATGTCTCTATCGAGTATATAAAACTTAATTGTGTACGCCAGATAACTCACAGGTCACTAGAAACGTTCTCGAATAAACAAGAAGGGATTAGTCTTTGACAACCGCATAAACATGACAACTTTGGTTCCCCTAGAACCGGAACAATACCGTCAGAGTCGTGGAAACAATAGATAACTATTTCACGCAGTTAATTGTGCATGCTTTGCAAAGAAATAGAGAGACGGGTGTTTCAATGAAAGAGTTTATTGAACAGTCTTATTTCTCATGCAAGGGATATGAACTGCTACAATCGTTAGACAGAAAGCGAAGTATAATGCGTAAAGGGTAAACAGTAATATAAAATAATACTGTAATAGCATGGTCTGTTGCTATGACATATATAAAAATACATACATAAATAACACAGGCTAAAATACTCAACTGGTGCTTCTAAAATACGCCTAGTGTACCTAACCTAGGTCTAGTACGAGGGAAGAAGTAGGTGCTGTCTTTAGTTATAGTTTGTTCTGCCAAGAATTGCCAAAGGTTTCTCTAGGTTCTAATCAGCTCCATACATTAGAATGCGAGAGGTTGGTATCTCTTTCTCGGGACTCGATTTCCCAACACCCCGCAAGGGGAGTCAGAAACACTGGAGCTGGATTTCTTGGCAAGAGGATGATGACAGCTTCTGGTCAGTGCATCAGCTGGAGAGTTGGCTTCCTTTGGGACTTGCTGTGGCGGGCTGCATTGTGCAAGTAGGTAGTCGAACTACACCGAACCACACCGTGCTTTGCCATAGCAAGTGAAGGTATATTTAGACCTTGAAGGTGTTTAGGAATAACAGCATTGACGTAAGAGTCAGGCATATGAATGTGATGAATGAGCCCCTAAGGAATAGATGTTCATGCATAATAATGAGTTTCTTGGAGAAATCAATAGTCAAGCAAGGGGAAGTCCCTAACAGCTTAAGAGTCTGGTTTTTCAAGAACTCGTTGTGACGTAGATGAACGGATGTAAGGAGCCATGCCTGTATTTCGGTAGCATGGACTATGCCTAAATAAGGACTGGATTTCTATGCCTATATAAGGGCAATGTAAAATGTACCTAAATAAGGGCATGAATCGGGAAATGCATATGGAATCTAAATCTATACACAACACCTAGGCCTGCTCAGAGGGTCCCACAAGGACACCTAAGGCCCCCCCAAAAATGTTGTTGTTTTTTTTAAATCGAGGGATGTGCGGAGGATCCGCGGATCCGGCCTTGAAAAAAAAAATGAAGCGCGGCCTCCCGCGCTTCGTTACTATTTAGCCCCCGCGTGGGCCAAGTCCCGGGGGGCAATCTTTATATTGTAATGGAAAGCCCAAAGGGGCCCTAGCTCCAGGGTCCGTCACCCCAGGGGCTTTTCAAAAATATCTGCGAGGGGACTCACAGTCCCCCAGCCCCGGGGACTGCCACCCCCAGGGGCTTCTAAAATAAATGGGTGGGGGGCTCAAAGGCCACCCATGCCCCGGGGACTGCCACCCCGGGGGTTTTCGAAAATATTTGTGGGGGGCTCACAGCCCCCCAGCCCCAGGTGGACCGCCACCCCCCAGGGCTTCTAAAATAAATGGGTGGGGGGCTCAAAGGCCCCTAAGCCCCGGCAACCGCCACCTCCGGGGCTTTTCAAAAATATTTGTGAGGGGGCTCATGGCCCCCACGCAGCCCCGGCGACTCCCACTCCCCCTCGGGCTTGTGTTCTATTTTTTTTAAAAACTAACCTGTCTGGGGGGGGGCTCGAGCCCCCAACACGCCCTGGGGACCGCCACCTCCCCGGGGCACAAAGTATGCAAATTGGGGGCTCCGTTACAGACCCCCAGCCCCGGGGACAAACATTTCCCCGAGTCTTTGCTAATGTTGGGAGGGGGCTGCGCAAACCCCCTCCTGGAGCCCTGTCATGGCCCTGGGGACCACCACCCCCCAGGGCTGGCTCCTGCAGTGTCCCGGGGTGCCCACCCCCGGGACACTACATTTTGCTGTGGCAGGGCGGGAGCCTTGCGGCTCCCACCCAGTCATAGCAAACTGCTTTGGTTTTTGGAAGAGAGAGCAGGGAATCCTGCTCTCTCTTCCAAAACCCAAACACGATTGCTTTTCCACACGGGGAGTTGCATCTTAGCACATCCCCTTGTGGAAAAACAATGCTGGCTCTCGCAGAAGGAGGGGAGCTGGCGGGACCATGGGGGGATTGGGGACCCCCCCACGGTCCCCAACGGATAGGACCATAAGTGGCCCGGGAGAAGGGCAACGCCCACCTCCCAAATTATAATTTTTTTAATTTAGTTTTTAAACGGAAAGGCCGACCCCGGGGGATGGGGTCCCCGGGGCCATGAATGGCCTGAGGAGGGGGGCCTTGCAGCCCCCCTCCAAAAATTTAAATAAATTTAAAAAACTGACCATGCCCCGGGGGATGCAGAGTGTTGTAAAAAGGGGCGTGGCCTCTGAACATCTCTCTGCAACACAGCTCCCTGGCTCATACTTAAGGTACCTGGTGGGCTCGTTGGCCCCCCAGTGACCCTAAGGGCCCGCCCCCTTCATTTGACCTCTGTGCAAACGCACCCCCTGGCGAGTTGTAAGTTGGGAAATTTATTCCCCTTCAATACTGAGGGTCCCTGGAGGCCAACTAGCCCACCAGGTACCTCCAGTATGCACCAGGGAGCTGCGCTGCAGAGATGTGTTCAGAGACCACGCCCCTTTTTACACCACTGAATATGTGTGTTGTTAGTGGTATTGGTATGTCCATTGTTTTGAAAATGTTAGTTTCTATTTTTGAGTGTTTGTGTATCAAAGGTTATATTAGGTTGAGAGGAGGTCTGCCACTCTATCACATGGATGATGTCATCAATGATGTCATCAGTGATGTCAATTGAGATGTCATGAGTGATGTCATGAGCGATGTCACTGACCATGTCATGAGTGATGTAATATGTGACGTCATCGGCAGTGCATTGCGGGCGCGCGAGGTATAGTTAGCTGAACTAACCATAAAGGGGGAATTTCAATGGTTTTGTACGAGTGAAATGTCCAACTAACTATAAAGCCCCTGAAAACTATGTTTTTTTCAGTGAATTTCTAAGGTTTTTTAAATGCTAATTTCGTACTATAATGTGCCTGAAACCTATGTTTTTTTCAGTGAATATATTTATGTATTTAAGATTTGAACTTTTCTGAGAAACCTGCTTGAAGAATAATCTCCAAAGGCTTGTGTGTGCTGGCCTCGGTTCTGAAGTCTCATGGACACAAATACTTCACCCCCCCATTCCCCTGAACTCTACTGCTGAGAGTTCTGACTTATCAGGAGGTTACTGTCCCAATTTGGGGCATCAGGAGGTTGTTCCTGCTGTTGGTAGCTGGAAGAAACTCAAAAGAAGCAAGAAAAGCAATCTCCGACACCGTCAGCGATGCTCCTGTGATGCCGCGAGGCCAGGGCACAACAGCAGCTCTGGGCCTGCATTCTGTTATTGCGGCGTGGATAACCGACACCACGCACCTCTCGGTCGGCGCCTTTCTTCTGACCCCTGATGTCTTCTTCATGACCGAAACTTGGCTGCATGATGAAGCCACGGCTGAGATGAACCTAGTGCTCCCTCCAGACTATTCCATTTACACCCATAATCGCAATTCCAGGGGTGGGGGTATTGCAGCGATAGTTAAATCTTGCTACCCTTGTGTCTGGAAGAAATTAGCCATAGCTGGTTGTGAGAGCGCACAGTTCGCCATTTCAATCAACAATCATTTCACTTTCTCAGGCCTTCTGATCTATAGACCCCCTGGCAGTGATGTCACTTTTAAAAAGGCTTTTCCAGAAATAGTGAGCTCTCTGGCTGTTGGGTCTGCCAACTTCAGTGTCTTTGGCGACCTCAATCTCCATGTCGAACTCTGCCACTCTCCTGCTATTGGTAGCACACTCGCAGACCTAGAGGCATTGCAGCTAAGACAGGTGGTTACTCACCCCACGCATGAGGGTGGACATACCCTGGACCCTATATTTACTCGTCTGTCCGGGGTTACGACCTTGCCGCCAACCCCGATGGCATGGTCCGACCATCACCTAGTGGAATTTCATCTTGCTATTAGTGCCCTCCCTTTCAAAACCATAGACAGGGTCATTCTCAAACGCCCATGGAAGAAGCTAAAACTTGAGGATTTCCATCGGCTGCTCGGCGAACATCCGCCTGGCCCTTTTAATGACGCTGAATCTGGCTATGATATTTTTTGTGACTGGGTCTCCCGGGCCCTCGACCTCTTGGTCCCTGCAACATGGAGTAAATGTCGCTTACTCGAACCAAGCCCCTGGTTTGATAGCGCCTTATCGCTCTTAAAAAAATCATGTAAACAAGCAGAAAGAGCTTGGCGTAAACCCTACGAGACTGAGAAAAAAACTCTATATCTAGCCAAAGTTAAAACGTACCATAAAGCCATCTGTAGGGCTCGTGTGGCCTTTTACGCCCAAGAGTTCAAATGTAGCTCTAATCCCACCAAGCTGATCTTTAAAGTCCTTAAAGACTTGACTGCCAAAAGCGCCCCAGCAGCTGAGATCTGTTCTGAGTCTCACTGTGAAGAACTTGCTACCTTTTTCCTGGAAAAGATGCAGACCATCTATCGCTCCTTCCCTAGCGTCGTCCTCCAGAGTGAGGACCAGAGGCCTAGCTCTACCACTAACGTGGTTCTATCGGTACTTCCTGGCATTTCTGAGGTGGAGTTGGACAGGCTGGCAGCGAAAGTTACATCTGGGTCTCCAGCGGATCCGCTTAGACCTGTGCAGTTGAGAGAGTCGGCTGCTGTGTGCCTTCCCCCGGTCCGCGACCTTATCAATCTTTCGTTCTCTTCTGGCATAGTACCCACCAAATGGAAACAGGCCTATGTCACGCCTATATTGAAGAAACCTGCACTGGACCCGCTTAAATTGGAGAATTATCGCCCAATTTCTCTTCTCCCATGGGCCGCTAAGGTCGCTGAGGCTCATGTGAATGAGACCCTGTCTAAACACCTCCAAACCGCCAACATCCTTGACCCTTGTCAGAATGGGTTTCGGGCAGGTCATAGCACCGAGACAGCTCTCCTTGCTATGACGGAACATCCGCGTTCCGTGTTGGATTCCGGTCAGACTGTGGCACTGGTGTTACTTGACCTCAGTGCCGCGTTTGACACGGTTTCACACGTGATACTGCTGCGTCGTCTGGGAGAAGCAGGTGTCTCTGGGAGAGCATTAGATTGGTTTCGGTCATTTCTAGCAGATCGCACATTCCGGGTCGCTTTACCCCCATTTGAGTCCAAGCCCTATTCCATTGAGCAGGGAGTACCTCAGGGGTCGGCACTTAGCCCCACGTTGTTCAATATGTATGTGCAGCCGCTGGCTGCGGTCGCCAAGCAGTGGGGCCTGAATATGGTATCCTATGCTGACAACACGCAGCTGGTGGTGGCCCTTAGTGGGGATGCCGCCTCCGGGGCCTCTAGGTTCAGGGATGGCCTGACAGGAGTGGCTGGCTGGATGACGGCGAATTGCTTGCAGCTTAATGCAAAGAAAACAGAGGTTCTAATCGTGGGCAAACAGAGCAACCTCTGGGGCGATCAGTGGTGGCCCTCAGAGCTAGGTCCAACTCGCATCCCGGTGTCTGAGGTGAAAAATGTTGGTGTCTGGTTAGATTCTGCCCTTAGCATTTGCGGACACACCAAAAAAGTAGCTGCTACCTGTTTCAGTATATTGCATGAGCTTAGGCCTGTCCTAAAATTTTTTGATGCCCCGACCAGACAGTTGATAATCCAGGCCACTATACTCTCGCGATTAGATTATGCGAGTTCACTCTTGTTGGGGGCCAATCAGGCGGAAGTCATCCGGATGCAACATGTTCAGAACGCTGCGGCCAGAGCCCTGGTGGGTTTACCTAGGTTCTGCTCGGCGAAAGCAACCATTCTTAAGCTCCATTGGCTCCCCATGGCTCAAAGGATTGAGTTTAAGACTCTTTGTCTTTCTTTTAAAATTTTTAAGCTGTCTTCCCCCCAGATTTTGGCGCATCTTCTCACCACATATGTTCCCTCCCGCCCTTTGAGGTCATTGGGTCAAAATCTGGCCACAGTTCCACGGTTCAAACGTTCTCGGGCCGGAGGTCGGTCTTTCCGTTACCTCGTGACCAAGCTCTGGAACTTACTACCAGCTCATATCCGTGCCCTAGAGGACTTGTCTGCTTTCAGGAGGGCCATCAAAACATTCCTCTTCCCTCCTGGCCCATAAGAGCGCCTTTGGGCTATTTCTTTTGCTTTCTGTTCAGTTATGTATTGGTATTTTCCTTCTGCCAGTCAAAAGCGCCGGGACGCCCCTTTGCTAGGGCAGCTGTGCGCTATAAAAATCACAATAACATAACATAACATAACATATTGCTGTCAGAACATCGTAATAGCCTCAGTGGGAGCTATTGGTTTTCTTCAAGCTTCTTTTAGAAATAACTGTTTTTAAGTGTGATTTAACTACATGTGTGTTGGATTTTTGTTGTTTTTGGTCTTGTTTGCTTTAGATAAAGATACTTTATTTTTCTAAACTGGTTTGGTGTCCATTTGTGGTAATATCACTGTGTTACTGTGTGTTTGAGTACAAATACTTTGCCTTTGGGATAACCCTGTCTGCTCATACCAAGCTACAAATGGGGTGAGCAGGGGTTATCTAAAGTGTGTATCTCCCTCACCCTGACTAGAAGCAAGGGTCCCTACTTGGACAAAGGTACATACCTCTGCCAACTAGAGACCCCCAGTTCTAACATTGGTAGGCAGCAGTGAGGATTGAACTTGCATTTGTACTTGACCCACAGTGATTGGTGTACATCACTAATTTAGTGCAGACCTCTATGCAACCACATACTGTGTTTTTGTTTCTATTTTTGATTGGACCCTTGAAGTATCCATACACCATGTCGCTAATTAGTAAACCAACAGTGGAAGCAGAATTGGAGTGTAGCATTGAAATGTTGCATACCTACAAAGTAAATCAGCTCAAGCAATTTCGCAAAACATTGGATGCCCCATGGAAAGCACCTCAAGGAAAGAGGAGCTGCAGAAGGCCTTGAGTGCCTGGTGGACGGCCAGAGAACCCGGAGAGGCCGATGATGCAGATGTGGATGGGGTGGCCAGAGTGCAGCTTCTGATACCAGGGTTTGCCTGTTGGGAGAGCAGCCTCTATGGCTGGCAGCAATCATTCTTCCACGATTTTGGCTCGAGAGGAAATGGAGGGAAGACAAAGGGCCAGGGATCATGAGTTGGAGGTCATGGGGCTCCAGACAAAGACAGACGAGAGCAAGAACGCTTGTGCCTTGGAAGAAAAGAAATTGATTTTGGCACATGAATTGAGCATGAGAGAACTGGACATCAAGGCCAAATAGGCAGAGCCCAGTACATATGGTGGCAGCTTACAGCCAGTGCAAGGGGGGAAGGCATAGGCTCGTAAAGACCTAGGGCCAGATGTAGGTAATTCTATTTTACCGACTCATAAATACCGAATTTTACCGATTCGGTATTTATGAATCGGTAAAATAGAAGTTCCGAGATTTAGGTAAATCCAGATGTTGATTTACCAAATCGGTAAAAGTCGGTATTTACCGATTCGGTAAATACCGACCGGTAATGCCCATTCATTCCTATGGGCTTTGAAGCCCATAGGAATGCATGGGCATTACCGATTCGGTATTTACCAAATCGGTAAATACCGATTTTCACAAGGGTGCAGGGGGTGTCACTTTGACACCCTCTAGCACCCCCAAGACAGGTTCGGGTGCCATGTGGCAGGCATACCTGCCCTAAGGGCAGGTCTGCCTGTCATATGGCACAGGTGTGCATGCACACATGTGCATGCACATCGGAATCGGTATTTTACCATCAAATAGAATTTGATGGTAAAATACCGATTTTGTAATGCTTGTGGGACTCAGAAGAGTCCCACCTACATATCAATATTACCGAATCGGTAAAAATACCGATTCGGTATTTTACAGAATCGGTAAATTTACCGATTCTGTAAAATACAGGGCCCTACATCTCAAATTGCATTTACCAGTCGGTAACGGCCGAATTCGGCCGTTACCGACCGGTAAATGCCTACCTACATCTGGCCCCTAGTGCTGAATTTCCACGAGGGGAGAGAATATTTATGCTTGGTTTGCATCTTATGAGGCAGCACTGCCTGTGGAAATACTTTGAGGCCACTGGGTGGAACATCCTGATGCCTTTGGATGAGGTGGGTGCTTTACCTGCCCCTATATGACGGAGGCTTTATGCCTCAGGTATGGGCTCACACCAGAGCAGTACCGGGAAAATATTAGGTCTTTTAAGAAAGCTTGATTCAAATACATGGGTGCAATGTGTGAATATTTATTGCAGTGCACTGGATGGTTGGATAAAGAGCAGCAAGGTAACTGATTACCAGGCGTTGTACAATCTGATTGGTTAGGAGCACTTGAGTAGTCTTTGTGTTCCAGAGCTGCACCAGCATCTGATAGATAGTAAGCTGACTGATCCCAGGAGGCACACCGCTGGACGAGTATCAGTGTCCACAAGGGGTATTTAGGAA
This sequence comes from Lissotriton helveticus, assembly GCF_964261635.1. Classification (NCBI taxonomy): domain Eukaryota; kingdom Metazoa; phylum Chordata; class Amphibia; order Caudata; family Salamandridae; genus Lissotriton; species Lissotriton helveticus. The sequence continues at coordinate 1,291,273,540 of NC_136069.1, forward strand.
ACCCAGCCAAGGTTGGCAGTGGAGGAGACAAGGGTAACCAAAGGGAGTTCTCTAAAGGCCCCAAAATAGTTCACTGGTTAAAGATTCCCACCCCCCAAGGGTAAGAAGCCAAGGCCCCCTAGGCTAGGCCAGACAACTGGGGTTGCCGCAAGTGTTATACATGTGGTCAAGAGGGTCACATGCAGAATGATCTAAAGTGCCACAAGGCACCACCAGCACCCACTGGTGCACCATCACTAGGGTTAGTTAGTGTAGTGCTGGGGGAGGAGTTGGTTTATAGTGAGTGTGGGGACCCATCTGTGAATATTAGGAGATAGAGCAATAGTTCAGGAAACCTGGTAAGCTAGATAACACTAAAAAGTACCTGCAGTTGGTGATCATCAATGGGAGGATGTTAGAAGCTTTGAGAGGCACAGTGTGACATCTGTCAGGTGGCAATTCACAATGTACGTTACCGTATAGTTGCTGCAGACAATTCAGAGCACCTGTGTAAGGTGGCAAAAGTTCTCTTTGAGTGGGGGTCTCAGGTCCTTTGAAGGTCAATGTGAGTCCATCCATTCCTGTTGACTGTCTGCTAGGCAATGACCTGGAGACTTCTCATTGGAAGGAGGTGGAACGCCAGGCTGATTTGGAGATGGTTTGTCTGCCTGAGTGGGGGTGTGTGACCACTTGGTCAATGGCAACCAGTAAGGGTAATCAAAAGGGCCTGGAGCCTGAAACAGTGGCCCAGGTAACTGCCAGAAAGAAGAGGGACAGGGAAATCCACCCCAGAAGTTCCCATGGTCCAGGAGGAAGCAGACCTTGAGGGGAATGCTCAGGAACCTACAGGGGAGCAAGTGGCCAAACTCGGAAACATACCTGTGCTGACCTTTGGCAGCAACAAGGGGGTTCCTCCAGGGAGAAGTTCTGCAAGGTGCAGATGGAGTGTCCTACTCTTGTTTGTATGCAGCAGCAGGCTGCAGACCAGACAGCAGATGATCAGTCTGGATCACATTGGATTTATTGGGAAAATGGTCTCCTTTATAGTGAACTTAGGTTGCTGAACCTTGGTCAGCCGTGTGCTGGTGATACCCCAGGGCTTCAGGACCTTCCTACTGGGTCTAGCTCATGATCTGTCTTTGGCAGCACATTTGGAGCATGACAAGACCTTTAACAGGCTTGCCACCCACTTCTTTTGCCCCAAATGCGGAAGAGCACTGACACTTGTTGTAGGACTTGCCAGACTTGCCAGGCAAGTGGCAAGAGTGGAGGAAAGTGTAAGGCTCCCCTCCTACCCTTCCCTGTGGTGAGCACCCCTCTTGAGAGGGTGGGCATTGATATTGTGGGGCCAGCAGCCGCGGTCCATGCAGGTAACAGCGGTGGGGCCGAGTGAGGGGGGATTTCGAGGGACAATTATGAAGGGTCATTAAAAAAATAATTAATTTTCCCTCTGCATCGTCCTCGAAATCCCCCCTCATCCGTCCCCACCTCTGTTACCTGCACGGACTGCTGTGGATCGCGGCTGGGGGCCCCTGGAACCCAAGACAGCCTTAGGCAACAAGTATATCTTGGTCTTGGTAGACCATGTCACATGGTACCCGGAAGCAGTCCCTCTCAGGACAATCATGGCCCCTGCGTGGTAAAAAAAATCATATCTAGCTATAGACGTCATTGTGGGAGGAGTGCAGTGTAACTTCACAACTCCTTACCATACCCAAGGAAATGGGTTGGTTGAGAGATTCATCTAGACCCTAAAAGGCATGATAAAGGGTCTTACAGAACCTATGAGATCATAAGTGGGACGTGTTCTTACCATGCCTGTTGTTTGCCTACAGGGAGGTACCGCAGAAGTTCTTAGGGTTCATGCCCTTTAAATTGCTGTGTGGGCACCCTGTGAGAGGGCCTCTCAGTCTGGTAAAGGAGGCTGGGAGGAAAAATCTGGTAAGACCCCCAAGGTGTGTTCAGCTATGTGCTAGCCTTCAGGAACCAGACTCAGAGCTTCAGGAAACTCACTCAGCCGAAACTGGAAGCCAGCCAGGAGGAGATGAAACGATGGTCCAAACAGAATGCCACTCTGGTTGAGTTTCAGCCTGGCCAAAAAGTGTGGGAGACAACACCAGTGAAGCCCTGTGCTCTCCAAGAAAAGTGGACTGGGCCATTTGAGGTGGTGGAGTGCAAGAGTGAAGTAGCCAACTTGGTGAACTTGCAGTCTCTTAGGATGCCTTTGAGGGTCCTGCACATAAACCACCTCAAACCTCATTTTGAGAGGTCTGAAGTGACAATGCTCCTGGCTACAGATGATGGGATGGAAGAGGAGAGTCAGCCTCTCCCTGACCTCCTGTCTGCCAAGGAACATGATGGGTCAGTGGATGGTGTGACCCTCACTCTCACCCTGACCCCAGAGCAGAGAGACTGATGCCAGGTGCTGGGACAGTTTGCCTCTCTGTTCTCCCTGACTCAAGGAATCACCAATTGGTGTGTACATGATGTGGACCCGGAACATTTTACCTGTAAAACACATGATTTACAGAGTAACTGACAAAGTCAGAGCCAGCATTAAGGAAGAGGTTTCCAAGATGTTGGTGTTAGTGGTGATAGAGCCCTCTGGCAGCCCCAGGGCTAGCATAGTGGTCTTGATACTGAAATCTGATGCACCCGGTACCACTCCTGAACTCAGGTTCTGCGTGGACTACTGTGGGTTCAATGCCATCACCAGGACCAACGTGCACCCCATCCCCAGAGCTGATGAGCTCATTGATCCGTTGGGAGCTGCCCGGGTCCTTAGTACGTTTGATTTGACGTCTGGGTACTGGCAGATTGCCTTGACTGATGGGGCAAGAGAGAGGTCTGCATTTTCAATGCCAGAGGGGCACTACCAGTCCTGTGCCATGCACTTGGGGTTGAAGAAGGCCCCCGCCACATTCCAGAGACTCGTCAACCAGGTGAAGTCCGGCCTGGAGGAATTCAGCGCAGCCTACCTGGATGAAATTGCTGTGTTTGTCTCCAGCGGAGAGGAACACTTGCACCACCTCTGCAAGGTGTTGAAGGCTCTACAGAAGGCAGGCTTTCCTATAAAGGTCAGTAAGTGCCAAATAGGGCAGGGATCTGTGGTGTACTTAGGGCACCAGGTAGGAAGCAGCCAGGTGGCACCGCTACATTCTAAGATCTACACCATTATAGCTTGGGAGCCCCCCAAGACCCAGACAGAGTTGAAAGCCTTTTTAGGTCTCATCAGGTAAAACAGATGATTTGTCAAGGGATATGGCACCATTGTTGCCTCCTTGACAGAGCTGACTTCAAGGAAGCAGCCAAGGAAGGGGATCTGGACCGATGCCTCTCAGTCCACTTTTGATGCCCTGAAATATGTCATGTGCACAGCGCCGAGCTCAAGGCACTCAGTTTCTCCTAAGAATTTGTTGTGCAGATAGATACTTCAGAGGGTGGTGTGGGAGCACTACTCTCACAGTTGACTGAGGAGGGCTTCAACCAACCCATAGCTTTCATCAGTAGGTGGCTACTTCCCAGGGAACAGAGGTACAGTGCAATTTGAAAGAGAAGCTTTTGCTGTGGTCTGGGCGCTGAAGAAGCTAAGACCCAACTTGTTTGGGACTCACTTCCGGGTTCAGACAGACCACGGGCCCCTCAGTTGGTTGATGCAAATGAGCGGTGAGAACCCAAAACTGTTGAGTTGGTCCATTTCCCTACAGGGAATGGTCTTTATAGTGGAACACCACCCTGGTACAGAACACACCAATGCTGATGGTCTGTCCAGATTCCTCCACCTTAGTGATGAGAACTCCCAAGAGGGTGGGTAGTTGCTTTGGTCATGGTAACACTATGATATGTCTTTACATCCCTGATGAGTCACAGGCTTCGCCCTGTTGATGAAACACGTGTCGGCTGGCATTTGTAAAATCTGAAAAAAAGAACTACATAAAGCATTACATACTGGTTTTACCATTCTACCGGTGTCAATCGTGTTTGTCTTCAACTACTGTACCATCAGAATTATTTATTTACTTGTGCCCAGTACCTGTTGTATAAATGCTACCATTGGGCCTGCAGCACTGATTGTGCCACCCAGACGAGTAGCCCTGAAGAGGTATCTCAGACCTGCCTCTGCAGTGTCTGTGCACAGTTCCAAGCCGTCATGTCGACCTGGAAAGTTCATCCTCTTGCCAGTCCCTAGCCTTTCCTTTTCTTACCTGTAAGACACCCCTAACATATGCCCAAGGTACCCCCATAGCCAGGGTGCAGCATATGTGAAAAGTAGGACATGTACTTGTGTGTGTGTGTGTGTGACGTCCCGATAGTGAAATACTGCCAATTTCGTTTTTCACTATTGAAAGGCTATTTGTCCCATATGATAGCATGAGAGATACCCGTGGGACAAAATAGAGGAATAAGGTTTAGGCTCTCTGAACTCAGAATTTAATAACACATCTTTTAGTAAACATTGTCTTTAAATTGTGCGTTTGAAAATATCACTTTTAGAAAGTAGGCATTTTCTTGTTTAACCATTCGGTGTGCCTCTTCCTGGTTGTGGATTGACTGTCTGGTTTTGGAGGGACAGGGGCTGGGGATGCACATTTACTGTAGACAGCCACAGGGGGTTGAGGTGTGCCTGACCCTTCCTGGATGACTCAGAGCTGAGCTGAATAGACCATGGCTGCATTTAGAGTAGTGGGAGGAGTTTTCCTTGTACCTGAATAGGGCCTGGCTCCCTTGCATAATGCTGTCTCCACTCCCTGTGGTCATACTGCACCAGTGAGGATAGAACTGGTTTGGACTGGACTCAGAGACCCATGCACAAAGAAAAACATTGGCACAATGTAATATAAGTAGTGGACCTTAAATCCCTGAACTTAAATCACATCTGGACTCAAGAGAAACCTTTGCCAAGAAAAAGTGCCGGAGACCTGTGAGGAGGAGTACTTCCTCTTTGCTGTGTGGGGTTGGCTTGCAGTTACTGCTTCTGCCAAAGAAAGGTCAAAGTCTGAAACTTTGCTAAAAACAAACATGCTTGAAGAAGAATCTCCAAGGGCTTGTGTGTGCTGACCTCCTGTTCTGAAGTCTCAGGGACACAAAGACTCCCCCCCCAACTCCCCTAAACTCTGCTACTGAGAATTCTGACCAGCCAGGAGGTGTCTGTTCAAGTTTTGGGCCTCAGTAGGTTGTTCCTGATGTTGGGAGCTACAAGAAACTTAAAAGAAGCAAGAAAAGCCATCTCCGTTCCCGCCAGCGATGCCGCTGTGACGCCACGACCTGCACCGAGGCCAGGGGCACTGCTTGTGATGTGCATGATGAACTGCCCAGCCTGCACCGCAGCTCTGACACCCTTCAACACCTGCCGACGCCTGCAGTTATCAGCATTCCTGACGCTAGGACCTGCACAGACTCTTTCATCGGCAGCGCCTGCATCCTGTTATCGCAGCGATGATAACCGCTGAGAGTGACTCCATGAACTCACCGTCTTTGCATCGCCTCATTAGAACAGCCACCTCACCACCGATGCAACTGACTTCCCCTATCTTGGATTCGACACGTCGCCTCCTTGTGGACACGATGCCTTGCCTCCCCCGTGGCAGCCAGGGAACCGGCCTTGACCTCAGCACTGATGCCTCACCTCAAAGATTTTCTGCAAGCTTCATTTTGGAAATAGCTGTTTTTAAGTGCGATTTTACTACGTGTGTTGGATTCTTGTTGTTTCGGTCTTGATGAGATTAGATGAAGATACTTTATTTTTCTAAACTGGTGTGGTGTTCATTTGTGGTGTTATCACTGTTGCTGTCTGTTTTGAGTACAAATACTTTACACTTTGCCTTTGAGATAATCCTGTCTCCTCGTGCCAAGCTACTAAGGGGGGAAGCAGGGTTTATCTAAAGTGTGTATCACCCTCACCCTGACTAGAAGCAAGGGTCCCTACTTGGGACAAAGGTACATACCTCTGCCAACTAGAGACCCGCAGTTCTAACAAGGAGCTAACTAGTGACGGAGTTAGATTATTTATTTTTAGAATAAATAGAAACAGGACCAACACACAACCTTAGTGCACACATTTAGTCAAGGAGAAAAGCTCTGTAAACTCACTTAGGCTCTTGTATCTTACCGGAGCATTCAAGATGGCAAGGAACAAATGCAAAAAATGAACTAAAGAAAGACCCAGACAAAGTATTCCTCAATTTGGAACGCTTAACTAAATCCAAAGCTGTAAATAGGTCCATGAATGGTAGCTATAGGGGCAGCGCCTTGTTATGGTGTACGTGCCCAAAAATAAATGCAGGTTTCTGTACCCAGCCATTCCCTCAAACCATATTGGGTTTGGTGAAAAATGTTGTACACATTAAATTATATAGCACTCTCCCAATTATTATGACCGGTATATCAATAAGTGATATCGGGCAGTAACATCTTGGATTTCCCCGATTAAACTTTTTGAAGATGGGTACAATTATGGAGGAAGTCCAAGAACTGAGGAGAATATTACCAGCTATATTGCTATATAGGTTAGTCAGTAGGGGCAGCCAAAGTTGGACATTGCAGTTGACTAAATCGATCGGCATACCATCAGGGCACAGAGCCTTAAGACCTGGACAAAAAATCAATCACCTGCTTAACTTTGTCAACCATTGAGGTCAAATTTAAGCCAGAGACAGCTTCACATTCCAGGGCTGTAACAGATGATCCCCCCTTCTCTGTTCTATGCAACACTGAGAAATGGTCGAGCCATGAAGCAACAATAATATGACATGAGAAGGGATACTTGATCGGGGATAGTGATGCAAAACCTGGCTGTAGCCCAAAATTCTGTTGGATTTTTCGTTTTGGCTGCAGCTACTATGCGCTCCCAGCTGGCTTGTTTGACCTAGGGTTTCACTCCCTTTGTTTTCTTTATAGAAGTTGGGAACAGATGCCACCACAGCGGGACCCCTATGACATGCTGGTAAGGCAGCCCTCAGCTGTTTATTAGCATTTGGAGTCAGACCATATAGAGTGGAAGTAGCTACCCTTGAGGGCTTCATGAGAGCATGCTTAATGAGAAAGCCTGTGAAATGAATGATTTCTAAAGCGCATGGCTGCCCAAAAGTGTCCCAGCGTGTATAGGGTGCAAGCTGGTTACGTCATACCTAAGGCATCGAAGGAGAGATTTTAAGAAGCCTGTGTACGAGTGGAGTTGTGTCACTCTTGCAAGGTGGTGCAAGAGTGACACAAGTCCTAAATGAGATTTATAAAGCTGTGTAATGCAACTTTGAGAGGATCCATCAATTTGGAGCAAAGCAATGCATCCCAAATGTCTGCGTTTCCTTACTCTGCACTAGGGAGGTGTTCCATGGGCATTGCATGGGTGTTCCCATGCAGCTTCCATGGTTATTAGACGCATTCCCAGATTTACCAGAACTGGTAAACCTGGGAATGATCCAAAAAGATATGCCTTCCCAGAAAGGCATAACAAGGAGAAATGTCTTTATTTGTGCCTGTTACTTCCTCTTTCTTTGTGTGCTGCATTCTGCAGCACAATTAGAGTGAGGATATTGACTCTCCGGATTTTTTTAGTGCAGGAAATTGCCCTTCCTGCCCAAAAACAATCATTCATGCAACACAGGCACCCTTGCACCATGGTGCAAGAATGCCTAAGTTGGCGCTAGGCAGCCAAAAGAACGTCAGTGCAGAGGAAAAAGCAGGACTGCACTGTAATGCCTTAAATGGGGCACATTCCCTGCCATGCAGTGCAGCACAGCAAGATGACTTGCTGTGCCACACTGCATTACTTTTTCATAATTCTGCTTCTACCTTAGTACCTAGTAATCTGCCTAATACACTAATAGGTTACTTGGGTTCTCAAGCCTGCAGAGCAGTCTCGCTCCCGTGTTGGATGAAGTGGGTTGTGCCAGAGAATTAGTTGGGTTAGATTTACTAAACAACAGATTAAGATAGGCTAACAATGCTTTGTAGTCACCAAAAGCAGTGATAAACTCCTCTCCATGTCTAATACTATTAATCAAACTTCTTGACACAAGAATGTATTCAATAGTGGTGGCACATCCCCTCACTCCATAGGTTGGATGGACGTGTGCTACAACTCCGGTGTGTTCCATCACAATAATAAAACCCATATCTGCAAGATAACCATCTAGCTCAGTACCTCTATTGTCGCCACACCAGAGTTTGATTGAGTGAGCCACCTGGCCATAGGTTAATGTATCAGCACTGGTGTTAGCACTGATGCCCACTCCCAGTGTAACAGACAGGGAAATCTGGTTGGAGCTGCTTGTGTCCACCAGGCTGAATAACCCAGCAGATATGCATGATTAGGGTTCAGGTGAATGAGAAAGTCATGATTAAGAAAGTTAATTAGGTAAACTTTAATATGGCTTCTGACCCCTAAATATTATTAATTGAAATCCTGATCTCCTTGAATCCACCAGTGCTACCCCAACATTCATCAGACTGATAAGCTCCCCTTTGCCCGTCTCGCCAAGGATGGTGAGGCGGGAATGGAGTAACAGGAAAAACCCTTCAATGTGACCTGAGTGGGCTTTCATGTCTCCTTGAACAAACAAATGTAATAAGCTTTAATGAGGAAAATGCAGTCAGGAGACTGTAACTTAGATCACAGCCCGTCCAAAGTCCGGGACAAAATTGAGACAGAATTGTTAGCATTTAAGTTGGTGCCTTTTCCAGTAGGTTTGCATGGGCCTACCGAAGGCTGTATGGCCTGTTCTTAGGTTACAACTCTGGGGATTCCTAAAGTCCATCTATAGTAGTGCAGTTAGAGAGTGGTTAGAATCGCGTAGCCTAAAGGAAGGTTGCGTTGAAAAATATGCATGGGAAAACTGTGTTTCTTGCATAATCATGAGTCACCAGCTGATTCAAACGCGAGGGCGATGGGGGCCTATAAAAAAACGAAAGAAACAGGGTTAATTCTTCCACACTGTGATACCCATCATTTTGGGTCCAATAACAGATTCTTCATGCTGGCCAGGTCTCCAAATATTTTCACAATACAGTCCCCCGCGTAGCTTTAGATCCAAGCCAGCTCACTCATAGTGACAAGATAATCTGCATGCCATCCTGTACATCAAAACTCCTATTTAGTGTTAGGCAGTGGAAGTCTTTGTTGGTCAATGGTTTGCTAGATTCAACCTTGCAGTGCCTGAGGGAGGGAACACAGTGCTGCTGATTAATTCAGTTGGTTCCGGGGGGCTCAACATTCACGTCACAGACACAGGCTAGGTGCATATCCAGACCAACCTGTTGAGCATCTGTGGGGTGCGTAGATATGGGAATGGACTGGGGATGAGCAAATACTTCCACTTTGTTAGATTCACCAAAATAAGGTAGTGCTAAAGCTGGAGCTGGAATGGAGGGGTTGAGGCAAGAGTTCTCAAAACTTGTGGCAAGATGGGAATCAGTACGGTCCACTCAGTTTTGCAAAACTGTCCTCTAGAAACTCTCTGCCTGGTCGCTGTACAACTATTACGTCAGGCTCATTAGCAAACCTTTTTGCAATTGGCCCCTCTATTGTGAGTTTACAAACTCTCTTTATTTTGCTGATGGGACCTGGGGTCATAGGAGAGCTGGGGCACTCAATAGACATTGGCCTGTTTGACCAAGAGGTAAAGCAGATGGATTAGCTGCTGTAGGATCACTAGCGAAATGGGCCTCATTTAATGGATCAGAGGAAAGTAAACCCTGCCTGGGTTCCATAGAAATATTTCTTTCTGTGAGGGCAATTTCATTGCTGTTCACACCAATTTTTCTTTCCAACATGTTATCAATAGACATACCTCTATATGTTGCACTGTTGCTACCAGTACTAGTTTTTCTTTTCCCCATCCCTGGATAACACAAGGAGGCCATCCTTACACCTGCTGGACAATTTCCAAAGTGAAGATGAAATAGAGCGGTCCCAGCCCAGCCTCCTCCGGATCTTTTTCTGGACTTGATATACAGCTTTTAAGTGTCCCTGTGGCTCTGTGCTGGGCTGCCTCACCTCTTCTCCTGAAGATGGGTTCTGGGCCACATATTGGTCTGACCTGCCACACCACAGGGCACAGGCATAACACAGGTCCTCACAGGTCCTCACCTTAGTGTCTCATGGTGCCCCTCATGATACAACTCAGTGTTTTGCAGCAGTTCTGGTCCTCAATTCCCACTCTTACTACACTCTGCTTGGTTCTCCCCTCAAGATTCACAAGAGCAGGAGAGGTCTGCGAATCACCAGGACAAACTACAATCCCAAGCAGCGACAAATCAAAGCCTAGAGATCAGCACTGCGCTCATCAAAGTACCCCATGATGCCAGAAAAAGCATGAGACTCCACCAGGGCTCCACAGAGACCTGCTGTGTCAACCAAGACTGCTGCACCTACACCCGCTTTTGTGTTCCTGGTGTTGGTGGTGTTGTTGGCGGGCAGAATCTATGGCACTAGTGGACTCCAGTGTCCAGCATTCTTTGAGGCAGGAGCTGCCGCCACCACTCTGAGGCGCCTGCAGGCGCTTTAAAAATCGCCACGGGCTCCCGCATCGCGGGTCCCGCTTTTGTGTTCCTGGTGTTGGTGGTGTTGTTGGCGGGCAGAATCTATGGTGTTAGTGGACTCCAGTGTCCAGCATTCTTTGCACCAGGAGCCGCCGCCATCACTCTGACAAGCTTGGAGGCACTTTAAAAATCAGCGCGGGATGCAAGCGGCTGTGCCCGGGCTGCGCGGGACAAAGTCCGAGCCTGCCCTTGGCCCGGGCATCGTCCCACGCAGCCCAGGCATGCCGAAAGAGACCGGGCCGGGCCAAACCATTTCCATCTTGTCATCCAATTTTCACTGACCTTAATTTGAACATTGGGACTAAGGTACAAGTGCATAACAGTGCTATCACATATTGTTGCCATACCAATAGAGGACAATGGCACAGAAAACATTGAAAAAACGGAAATCATTAATGGGCCAGGGAGTGGTGGGGACTCTGGATGCTTTTCTGTTAAGGGCAGAGCCAGCCCTAATTCATGAAATTGCACTTGCAGAGCGAAGACTAACATTAGAGCCCCAGACCCCCTAAGTCAGCCTGCAACGTCTGACCTTGAAGACATCACAAACTCACAACATAGTTCCTCTTTGATTAATGTGTCGCATAGCCAGGTACCTGAACTTAATGATGCCCCAAAGACAAGTGACTTATCAACTCGGCCTAAAGTAATTAACAGAGGCCAAAATAGTAAATTCAGTCAGGGGAGTAGTCTCTTAATCCGGTCCAAGAAAAGAAAAGGGCAGGGCTCTAACAAACAATCTCATCCCCTACCAAAAAGAGGGCGCAAAAGTAAAATTATGGAGGAGGAAGAGGGGATTTGTCCAGCTACTAGTACAGCTAATAAGGAGGCTACCCCAACAACTCTATCCCCTCCGCAGATCCTTTACAGTGGGGAGTTCTGGTTAAAAATGGGCGAGGTTGTCTCAGTTTTATTGAACCCGCTGATACAAAGGTTATCCAGACTAGAAGCAAGTATAGATAAACTAGTCAAGTTCACAGGTAGTGTTCATTGAAATCAACTGACTCAGATCAGTCAGATGAGTAAGCAGCCTCCTCAACCACACCTGACTAAGACATGTCAATGTAGAACTAAGTCCGCCCTGCCTAACAGGACTGACAGCTCTATGACTATACAGCCTGGTATTTTTGGCCCTGGCTTAGAGGAATCACCTCAAATTGCTCCATCGGACCCCCAACTTAACCGCCATAATACGGCAGATCTGGATAGGCCAGACAACACAGTACATGCCCCCAGCACTATTCAAGAATGGTTGCTGAACAGTCACAAGGAACCCCCCCCTAATATGCTTAACTACGCACATAAAGAGGACGCCCAGTTACAAGGTGTCCATAGACAACAAAACCAGCCACTGAGAGGCTCCTCCGGTATAAACACATTACATCTCCCCCAGAAGCAACACCTTATACTATCGTGTTGGTCAATGTCCCTCCGTTGCCAAATGGAGCCAGGGAACATTGGGCAACATTAAAAAATAAATTGTTGCATGTCATAAGTGCTAGGACGGGATTATCAAACCCTCTCTTTTCAGAGTTTAAGATGGTCAGACGGATTGGCAGGTTAGGAAGATCTAAAAAGTAATTAGAGGGCGACTGTGCAGTGTTAACATTTGGGTCGCTAGATCTACTTCAGATCTAGTTCAAACAATACTAGATAGGGGGGTAACTGGTCAATAGAACAAATGGGGATCAACATTCTACCACTGGGTTATTTCTACAAGCCACACGGCCCTACACAGTTCTTACTGGGGGAGGACAGAGGTGGGGGTTGGACACAACATAGATATGCCATCCCAGTGAATAACTACTATGACATACTCAACACCCTAGATGATAATAACTGACTAAAGTCATTAAACGGGGTTTCAGTTGTTGACACGGGTACCTCATGGGGCAATATGTTCACAGTAAAACCTATTGATTGCTCTGTAGTACAAGAGACCGTAGATCCCAGGTCATCGCACATAATAAAAGCGAGGGCACTCCTTGAGAGATGTACCTTGTGTAGCTCCCGAGTTAATTGACCAGATTTTAGTGAACCATCAACACTGGCTCAGGCACATGCTCAGACTGGTAACCTTGCCCCTCCGAGTCTGTTTCCTCCGAGAAGTACTCTGAGAGATGATTGTTCTCCATGCAACATTATCTCTTGGAACATTGCAGGGTTGCGCAACAAGATACACAGTCAACCGTGGTGTAATTTTATCTCTGACCAGGATATAGTATGTTTCCAGGAAAACTGGGTCAGAGAACCAACTCATATTAATGGATTTAAAATCTTCCACACACCAGCTGTGACAGAACAAGGGGGTAGAACAAAGGGTGGGCTTTGTGGGTATATCTCAAACAAACTTGCTTTAGGTGAAATAGATCTTATACTGGGGAACAGATATTACCAGCTAGTAAAAATACATACAAATCCAACCCTTTGTATTATTTTGGTTAATCTTTACAACAATATTCCCACAGATAACCTTGGTAAAGTTGGCCAAAAACTAGGTAGTGAACTTAATTCACTTATTATGGCTAGTGGAAAAGAAACCATGATAATCGGTGGGGGTGATTTTAATTGTGCGCTATGTTCTCATGTTGATAGTAGGAACCCTCGGCAATATTGACGAGGAGAGCATATGTAGCATACACTTTTGTCATACAGTGATGGGGGAGCTGCTTAATGAGTTGATTGTGAGCAAGGAACTAGGCTTCGTGAACAACCTAGTGGCCAGACCTTTTCCTATTCCCTCGATATTTAATGGAAGAGGTCTATCCTCCATTATAGATTATATATCGATCTCACTTAACCACACGCACAGGCTGCATTCTTTCAAGGTGGGGGATAACCCCATGAGTAACCTCTTTCCATCAAGCCTAGAGATTAACTTGCCATCACATAGGCTCTCCCAAACAGATAAAGATGCAGTAACGGGGGGAATAGTAATACTCAATAGAACTAATGGCTATACCTTGCGGTGGTCAAAAGTCGACCCTGAAGCCGCCACTAAACAACTGATAACAAAATGCCCTACTGATATTGAAAACTGTTTAAGTGAATTTGTCCCAAAGATAGCTTTCTACTGTCTTTTCAGCAAATTGCGGCGGGGTGAGAGATTTATTATTTGTGCAAATGAGTGATAAAGTTAAAAAACAAGGATGGTTTACCGCAAAATGTAAACGTGCACTCACTAATCTAAAAATGGAACTGCACAAGCAACCTAGAAACCTTATCAAGGTTAGACAGGCGAGACAAGAGTATTGATGGGCTCTTAATGAATAAAGACGCACCCGGAAAAGGGAAGCATGGGAATCTCTTCGTAGCGCAGCACAATTGAAAGATAGTGCTGCCTTCTGGAGAGCAGTAAAAAACCCTTTCCTAGAATCTACAGATGGCCCTACAATTGAAACAGCCATATCGGAGGAGCAATGGATTAACCACTTCTCCAAAGTATATAATGGGCAGGTGAATCCCCACTCCCAAGTTAGTGACACACCAGGGGAACTAACTGACTATGCAGATCTACAGTTTACCCTGGAGGAAGTGAAAATAGCTCTATCTGTGAGTCAGAGAGGTAAGGCGCCAGGCCCTGACAGAGTACCCATGGATCTCTTTAAGTCAAATACCCCACTTTAGGGCCCCATCATACCTCAGGTGATTAACGCCAGTTGCATGGCCCCATTACCTAAAACTTGGGCCGAGTCCATCATAGTTCCAATTTTAAAAAAGGGAACAGAGTTGATCCCAGGAGCTACAGACCGATCTCTTTAATAGACTCGATGGTCAAGGTTGTAGGACAGATTATTCTGGAATGTCTGCAAGCCTGGGCAGAAGAATACTCAGTTCTTTCAGACATTCAATACGGCTTTAGAGAAGGCTGGGGACCATAGAGCAGGGCCTAAATCTGTCCTTACTGGTTGGTAAATATATGCGCGTCAAGAAAGGCCGCTTTAATTTGGCGTTTGTTGAGCTTACGGCAGCCTTTGACTCAGTAAGGCATGATAGACTCTGGGAGATCCTTGGAGCCGTCGGAGGTGATCCTCACTTCATCTTCTTTTTAAGGCGCCTGTACAAAGACGCATTGGACAGTGTTCGCTTTGGGTTGGAAGGTGAGCTCACTTCTGCTTTCCCTGTTAAGAAGGGGGTGCGGCAAGTTTGCGTCCTAGCCCCCTTCCTTTTTAATTTGTACACTAATGGTATGTGCCAAACCCTCCTTAGGAAAAATCAAGATTTCCCTACCGTGAATGGACGCCCCCTACCTGTGCTACTTCTTGCGGATGACGCAGTTTTATTGTCTAGAACCCAAATAGGACTTCAGAATGTTCTGGATAGTTTTAACATTTTTATGAGAGACCTAGGGCTTAGCACTAATATTTCTAAGACCTTTACTATGAGCTCTGGCCGTGGGGTACAAAGATTGAATACTATGTTCATGGACGGTCAAAAATTAGCTAGGTATTTTATTTAACCAAGGGGATTCTTGGGCACAAGCCATTCTCTGAAAAAACTGTCACTTATCAAGACTACATCTGCAGTCGGGTCATTATCAAGAAGGTTAGGTAGGAAGCCCCCGTGTGAGCTTATCCAAATCTATTCGGCTAAGTGCACCGCTAATGCAATGTTTGGGGCAGGAGTATGGGGTTTTGCTAATACCCTCCCCATACAAATTGTTGAAAATTATTTTTTAAGATATCTACTATCGGTGCCACCTAGGACCCCCTCCTTTGCCTGTCATGAAGAATTAGGTCTTCCTTACATCTCAGACCTTATTAAAAGAAAACCAGCCCTCTTATGGCATAGGATCTGGCCCTAAGCTAAATAGGGAAATCATACAGGACTGCCTTAACTTGGAAGGGGTCTTAAAGATCCCTTGGATAAAGTATATCTGTAATTTTATGAAGGATATAGGGCACCCAGAATACTTTACTGACCCAACTGTTTTACAGGCGATTTCTAGAAAGACCTTAAAAAAGGAGTGTCCTGAATCATTGGGTATAGTTAGATTGTCGGAGAAATTATAAAATCCAGTGTAGGCAACATCAGCTAACTGTAACTGCAATACACATGGAACCTTACCTCACAGTTGTGCTGGGTAGCTTTGACAGACGGTTACTGACCTGGTTTAGATTGAATATTGTTCACGGACTTGTGACCATCCCACAAATCAACGACTCGTCAAGAGAGCTGTCTCTCTGTCCGTGCGACGATATTTCTACCCAGTCCACAATTCATTTGGTTTTATTCAGTAAATTGTATGATGTTTTGAGGAAAGCATGGATTTTACCGCTTTTGAAATTACAGAGATTGCGGCAATGCCGCCCTGCACTAATTAGACTTCGGATGCTGGAGAGCGAACAAACTACCTGGTGCACAGCAATGTTTCTTAAGAAGGTACTCCTTCAAAGGAAGATGTATTTAACTAGTGAAGTCCAACATAAAGAGCCTTTTTGATGTTTTTAAGATACTAGGGCTGTTGTTCTAATAATATATGATATTTTAATGATTTCACAAGATCAATGTTTTTGAAATCGTGATAATGTCCTATTGTCTTCTTCTTTTTTTTATGTGCTTTTATGACTGTTAAAAAATCAGTCGAATAAAGCTTTCCTTGACTTGACCTACTCCTGCCAACGTGTACAAGCAGTTGATTATTTATGGCCAGCTGATATTTTCTGTCACTGATTGCTGAATGAGTTCTCAAGGGTTAAGCATTAGAAACATAAGAATTAACTGCTGTCCTTTTTTTCCTTTTAAATTTGGCACCGTTTTACTTCAAAACGACCGTGTGTTGTTTTTGCTTGTGACCTGGCCACTTCACAATCCATAAGGTTTCCACAGTATACATTTTCAGATTCTGTAATTCCTATGTAAAGTGAGTAAACTCAGTTATCAGTTCCAGCTGTTCCACCATCAGAAAAAAATCAAGCCTACGTTTTTAATTTGAAAATTATTAACAATTTACTGTTGTTTTTATTCACACTAGAATCAAGTTATGCATTACTAATCCATTACTTTCAATACCTTTATGTGAATAGTAACTTCCCCAACGTCTATTATTGCATTTCGTCATGCCATTAGTGTAAGTGTCTAAAAAATGGATCACAAACATGAATTCATATTTGACGCCTGGGCCAGTAGCTTCCTACCCTGTCAATTTCACGTATAAAATGATCCCAAAGCTAGTTCTGTTCTCATGGTGATGAACTCAAATAATGTTTTTTTCTCTGAAAGAAGATTGCTGTCCTGTTAGAAAGCAGCTGCAAGTCTATAGCATTCTCTCCATGAGGGATTTTTCACGTTAGATGTGTAAATATGAGTCAGATGTACATAGCCTTCCGTATGCGAGTTCCTAATAGTGAATTTTTGCAATTCACTTTTGGGAAATCGCACACAGCTATGTACATCAGTGCGTTTTACACTGTTTGCGATTCCCAATGGGCCGCAAGGGACCTGTCTCATTAATATTCATGAAGCAGGTCGCAATTTACTACTCATTTACCACCTGCTGGTTGCCTGCTGCGGTCAGCAGATCACCATGTTTGTGACTGCTTCCTAAATAAAGCAGATTTTTATTTTGAAATGCAGCCCATTTACCTGAAAGGAAAACGGGACACATTTAAAAAAGTGAAATGGGGCCACTGCCAGCTCTTACAAAATGTTGGCACCCACATTTACAAAGGGGAAGGGGTCCCTTGGTGACCCCTTCCTGTTTGCAAATGGGTTACCACCTCCTTCACGGAGTCAGGGAAGTATGAATGTTTTGCGACCACCTTCCGTCACAAAACCTTCATACATGCCCCTGTGACTGGTTATTAGGAAGGGACGCCCTGGGCACGCCACTTCCAAATAGCAACTTGCAAACCCAATTTGCAATACTGTAATAGCTGATTGAATCGCAAATAGGGCTTTGTACATTTAAAAATGCTTATTGCGAATCAGGCCGTTTCCGAGCATCAAGAGGTTTCATACGTCTGCCCAAGGATAGTGCCTGGCTCTGCTTTTGCAAACTGTTTTAAAAGTCCCCTTTTACCGGACATAATCGGTGACATAATCCACGCAGTCAGTCATATGTTCAAGAATCAAATATTATGCTATGTATAAAGCTTTATATCCACATTCCACAAGTTTTTTCTTGGGTGTGATGACTCAATTGAGAGGTGGAGGACATGTTTTTATAGTTATTTGTATAACACTCGTTAATGAAATGGATCAGACAACGTTTCCAGGTGGAAATATATAGTAAGCGTGTGTTCAAACACTGTAAACCACCAATGGGGACATTTGGGCATGACTCTAACAATATTAACAGTTCTTTGTTTTTATAAAGAAGACTCTTCTTTCTAACTTCAACTGCAGAGCCTATAGGAAACATATTATAGATGTTATTCACTGCTTCCAATTCGTATTCTGAACTGCAGCTGTTGCAATGCCTGTTAGTAATTAAGAGAGAAAAGTCCCTAAATTGAGAAATTGTGATCATAATGTATGGGCTACAATACTCTAACCATCACAAAGGAAACAAACTGCAGTTCTTAAGGATAATACTGATTTTGTTTTTCTCAAGCCCATAACAACAAAAGATATCATATGAAAAACGTCTGGAGGTAGTTTTTTTCAGAAAATATTTGTGCCTACTCTTCTGAGCTCGGTTTGTCTTTTAGTGGAACTACTGGTGAAAATGGTAGGTCATGTTTAACAGTGCACTACAGAACTAGTACGCCTTTCTGGTTGGTCATTGAGAAGTGACCTAGTTTATGTCAAAGATGAGTCACAAAGTCAATCCATCAGCCACACTTTTTAGAGAAGGACATTGTGAGCCATGATGTGTAGTGATCAATAAGGAACCAGGACTTGTGCTCCATATTGATTCCCCATTTGAGAGAGTATGTTTCTCATTGCTACCAACGCATGCAAATAACTGACATTAAAACGAGGTGCGCAAGAAAAACATTAGGGTCACTTTTACACCGCCGGTGCGTCACTTTTTGTGACGCATCAGCGGCGTAAAACATGCCTCCTTTTGCGTACTATTTACAAAGTGACGCATCTAACCAGGTGCGTCACTTTGTAAACCCCTGCGCTACAATATACCTGCGTCAGGTATAATGTATGCAGAGGGGGCGTTCCCCCGCAAAAAGCCTCGTAATAGTGACGCAGTGAAATCTATGAGATTTCACTGCGTCACTTTTAGGACGCTGTTGCATCAAAATCTTGCGCCTGCCTCACAGCAGGCGTAAGACTTGACGCAAGCCCTTTCACATGGGGCTTTCCCCATGTGAAAGGACGCATTGCTGGAGTTGCGTCACTTTTGTGACACACTCCAGCAATGCGTCACTTTTGCGCTTACAGATACGTCAGAAATACTGACGTATCTGTAAGTCCTTGCGCAATGATGCGTCATATTGTAAATATGACGCATCATTGGGGTCGCAAGGAGGGCGCCATGAAAAGTGACGCATCGCTGTTTTCTCGCAGCAATGCGTCACTTTTCATAAATGAGGCCCTAGAAGTTCATGTGATAAAGGGGCTATTTAAGATGTCTCTTCCAAAGTTTTTGTTGTGGAAAGTATTCTTTAACAAAAATTGTCCATGGCTATCTCGAGAACAAATTTCATTTAGCACCCGATGAGCATGCCATCGATTGAGGTGGTGAAATGTAATGTAATGCAGGAATGAAATGATGGTCTTTCATACTAGCTATGTTGAGGAGAGCACTGCAAACCACTCACATTCAGGCTCTGAGATGCTCCTTTTGACTTCAAAATATTCTGTTTCACACTTCATTGGAAATTGAATAAACTGTTACAGCGAGGACATCCCAAGAATCGCCTTCATGTTACTACCTTCACAACCTCAGGCTAACTTCTCCTGCATTTTTTCTGTGATTTAGTTTCCCCTGATACTCCAGCTACTAATGGTGTTTCGTTTTAATTCTTTCTTTTGCGGTTGCCTAAATGGGTATGTGAGACGCCCCATTACTCCATACCAGTATTCATGAATATTCATCAAAAATATTATTTTAATGTTTTCACGTATTGTGCGCGTACAGAGGTTAATGTTGAAAGTTTTATTTATCTTTAATCCCTTTCTTCGTACTCTGAAAGATGCTCTGATTCTGTTAAGAATTTTCCTATAATATAGTGTACACACGACATCTGCAGAGTAGTAATTGTGATTTTGTAGCCAATCAGTTCTTCTGCTTTTATTTTGTATATACTTCCAAATGTATCCTACTGCAGGAAACCCTTTGTGAATACTGCAGTGTAAATGCACAGATACTTTTAAAATGAACTGAATATTTGTTGGACCAGAAAAGGGTTGATAATATGTATTGAGAGACTTGGTCCGAGTTGCTTCCATTACTAAGGAATTTACCATTTCTCTTGTTAAACCATAATCTCCTCTAACAAACAATGCAGCGATGACTGATGTATAATATTTCAAGTACTTTATGCGTGCGTCGAAAAGTGTCAAAAACTGCTGAAAAATCAATGAGTATTGTTAACAAAGGATGACATATAATGAACGACTGTACTTTTACGCCAGCACTTTTTGTTGAGATGTTAGTTCTGTGCTCTCTATTTCAAGAACTCAGGTTTGGCAAATAATGTGATTCTTATTCTAGACTCACGCGGTATTATAAATTCCCCACGTTTATTTTTCCAGATGGGAGTTCGAAAAGTATTCCTGAAATACTGGCACACTGATCACCTTAATGATTTATGCCTTCAGCTGAGGAGAAAAATTATAACCTGCCAAAAAGGTAATGAAACAACAGAACTATCTTTTACCATTTAAATGCCACTGATACCCTATTTTATGTTGTAGTTTGTTGCACTTCAGACTTATCATTAGGCATGGCCCTTAATTGATTGATACCTTTTTGCAGTTTCCATACTAAATCCTTTCTGGGATTAGTGGGGCATATTATCAAGGGATTTATCTCCGCTTTTTTGGCTTTAAAAGCCAAGAAAGCGGAGATTAAATTATCTCCCTATCAGCAACAGGGTGCTAACACGCAAATTCGCCTGTTAGCACCCTTTTTCTCTACCCTTCCCCTTGCATCTCTAATGAGATGCAAAGGGGGCGTTCCAGAGAAAAATAATAGGAGAAATGTTGTTAAGCGACATTTCTCCTATTATCAAGGATTTCGCTAACCCTGTTAGTGATAAAAAAAGCAGCGCTAACCGCGGTTAGCACTGCTTTTTTTACACCTGGTATTTTCCTGACTTAGCCATGATATCCTATGGAAGGTGGATATCATGGCTAAGTTTGTGAGCCCCTATCTTCAAGCTAATGCCAAACTTCGAGAGATTATCGTTGGTTTTCCAGCGATAATCTCTCATTTGGCAGTTAGCGCGAGGATTTTTATCACTTCTGAGATAAACCTTGCTAATAGCAAGTTATCTCTGCGATAATTTCCGGCGATGCTTAGCGTTAAAAATTCGTTGCTAAGCATCGTTAGCGATAAATATCGCTAATCGTTGGTAATATGCCCCAGTGTTCCTAGACGCTCTGATGATAGTGCAGGCTCGATGCCAATTTAACAGTGTGAGAAAGATAACCTGGAGGTAAGCAATACTCAAAACACGTGAGCATGATGCGTTGTAGGCAACAATCATTCCTGTGAGACTCACAGGAGTATTTGTGATTGATTGGTTCCAAATCTCTTTTCGGCATGAGTGGAAACACTCAAGTATACACATGTTGGACCTGATTCACAGAGGTAAACTCACTTTTGTACACGTTTATGACTGTTTGCTATTCACAAAACATATTTTATGACCAAGTAGTATCTTTGTGTCTGTAGAGTCTCATGACAAAAGAAGATAGGAACGTTCTATCTTTGTATGCGTGCAGGCAGAAAGATACTATTGGTAATATGCCTTTGTGAATAGCAAATAATCATAAACGTACATAAAAGTGAACATCCTGTTCTAATGCAAATAATATGTATAGTTGTAACTGTGAGGATGAAATGAACAAATTAGTCGTAATGAAAGTGATTCATAAACAAAACATCTAAAAATAATTTGCAATATTGTAATAGTGTTTCAAGATTTCATCCCAAGGAAAGTTAGAAACGGTCTCTGTTCTCCAACCCCTCCCTTCTTGCCCCTAGCTAAGCTGTTTGAGCACCAAAAGGGCCTATACGAGTTTATAAGGCGGACTCTCATCTGCACACAGCTGTAGAACAGCAGATGTGTTTGATGAATTGAGGAGGGTGTTCTCTTTCTCTGTGCTCCACAAGTTTTGATGTACCCAGCAAGCTGATATGCCCAGGCTGGCTCAAAGATGCCTGCTTGTGATCTTCATGAAGGATGTTTTCAGCAGTGCTTGCTCAAGCCAAGTCTCCCAGAAGTTTGAAGATTTCCTCTGTGCCTTACACTTGTCTGCACGCAGCTTAAATACACATTTCAGATTATTTTTAAAAGGGCAGGCTAACGTCAAATAAAGTCAAATGCCAGAGTCAACATATTAGTCTTGTTGCACTTTCATTTGTCTATAATATATTATATATCATGTGACTATATATATATATATATATTTATATATATGTATAATTAATACACTCACACTATATTAAAGCAAATGCTATACTATATACATGTGCAATTATTACTAAATGCAGCATGTGTTTATGAATGAGAAATATACCCCTAAATAAGTGACTAGACTGAATATATGAAATGCAAGGGGGAGTATATACGCAGAAAATGTGAAAACGATGTTATCCCTGGAATGATAGTGAAGCAATTCCAATGAATATATGTATATATAGCTCTATACGCATTGATACTTGAAAAAGATGGGTAAAATGCCCTGTGCCCCATTTGACTATGAGGCTCAGAGCAAAAACAGCATTACCTTTGGATTATCTTTCTCCTATTTTACTCAATTCACATAATTATGAAACAAGATAGAAACATTCACACTTCAAGATCGAAGCTGGAATACACAGATGGAGACGTTGGCATTGTTCAAGCCCCCCTTGTAAATAGGGAACATTGGAAATGTGCAAGCTAGATGCACTGATACTCGTACTCACCAGCTGTTGATGATGATGAAGCCAGGATGCAACTGAAATTTAAGATGTTGAAACTGCAGATGAATATGCCATCCAGTGCAGCTTCACCCGTTGAAGCGCTTCATGAAGTGACATGAAGGTGTCCCATAATTGGGAGACTGTTGGTCCCATGCATGTCGTCACACATATCAGCACAGTCAGCTTAGGGAAGAATCATTAACAGCAGCTTTGATGATGGGTAACTGCATTATACTGCAGAACACTTGATGTTCTCTGATTGGACAAGCTACTTCCCAGAAATCAACAGGACAGGAAGGTGCACTTGTTGTTCTAATTGTTTTCTTTAAGATGACAGCCAGAAAACAGTTTGAGCAATGTAAAAAGGTCTCACTTGAGAAGGCTGAAGTTCTCTGAAGTAGAATGCAATAGCTTTGCAGCATTGGTATTCAGTCAGGTGGGCTGCATTTCGATTAAAGTTGGCATGTTGCCCACCCAAGGATGAGAAGAGTAGTTTCAATTCTCCAAACAATTTTGAATACAGAGAGCCCAAAAATGAAGGAATTAATCCAAAAGTTGTTTTAAAACCTGTTAGCAAAATAGAAGTTTTGAAACCATGGATGAAGCCAGTTGTGTTTAATTTATGGAACATAGTGTGCTGTGCAATAGCTCAGTAAAATGTTTCGAACATTGGGTTTGCAAAAGTTGCTGACTCTCAAATGCGGTATGGGCTATTTGAAGATTAACTGTATCAGTTAGTTTGGATTTATGCAATACAGGGAGTGGGAAGCAAACTACTCACCCCTACCGGCCTCAAGACTCATGGATGAAACCATGAGCTCATTGTTGTAAAGTCATGTGCTCTGTGTAGTATTCCAATGTAAGTCATAGTAGAATGTTAGTATATAATAGTAGTAGATTGTAAGTACGTAATGTTAGAATGTAGGGCTGCCATGAGGGGAATCTTGGGGAGTTTGTACACGGTGCTGGAGAAGACGGTTGCCTTGCTGTCTGCTCCTGTTGGTGGCTATTTCAGGTGTCTTGTTTTCCTGCAATAAATCTACTTATCCAATCCACTGCTGTCTGCCTCTTCACTACATAAATTTGGCGACGAGCGGGAGAAGGTAAAAAAGAAGGTAGCACTCACCAATATTTCGAGCTTGCTTGCGTTCTGCTGAAGATCCGTTTTCTTTCTGAAGCTGTTTCTACTCATCCTAGGGTCGTCGGCTCATTGAACTATGTCATCCGACCTCTGGTAGGTTTTATATTTTTTGATTTTGGGCTTCCTTTGCCTCTTCATTACACTCTGGTCTCTGTACTACACGTTTGCAAGTAGTGTTAGTATGCGTTTATACTAATTCTGTAGTTATGCCGTAACCAATGCTTCATGGCCCTATGGAGCGCCACCTCCCAGGTGCAGCTCATACAATGTCCTGGGGTGTGCATCTGCGGGACATTTATGTTTTCTATTACAGAGCTGGTGCATGGCTTCCACCCTGTGATAGCAAATCCTTGTTTGCCTCGTTGAGCGAGAGGAGAAAAACCTCGAATCGCTTCAATAAAGTGGATCCCGATGGTAAAAATGGCAAAAAAAAATGAAGCAGGGTCTCACCCATTCATTTAAATGAGCCCCCTGGTGGGTAATGTTCCTGGCCGATCCTAGTATTATATTGCGGGGTCTCTGCAGCATTGGGGACCTCAATCTCACATGTAAATTAGGCGCGGGAGGGCACAGAGATGTTTTGCAGCCTAGGGGATCGCCATGTCCCCGAGTATTGTTTACTAATAGTTCGGGGGGCTTTGAGGCCAACTCAAGTCCAGGGATCTCCACCCTCCAGGGCTTTACTTAAATATGCAGGGTGGGCCTCGCTAGTCCCTGAAGCCTCGGTGGCCCTAGGCAGTGCATTATTGGTTCTGTAATCACACGGGCAGTACTCATGGTGTTATAAAGTGATACTCTCATAGAACCCTTGCAGTTGTAGAATTACCCAGGTTTCATTTATGTAATAGTCTGTTGGTTTATATTTGTTAGGTTCACTGCAAAATGACAAATGTTTTCCGTTATAACCTCCTATAAACCACCAATTTTCACAATAAACTATAGACAAGTGTTGTCAGAAAAAGAAGACCCATACACAAGCTTATTTATTGGTAAAAATATAACCGTTATTTAAAACAAAACAAATAAATGGGAACACAACTTTATTCAAACAAAGAACAGTATAACATGAAATAAATGGGTGGGACTCCGGCAGAAGTTGCGTACAAAACCTGCAAGACAAAAAAGAAACATAAGTATGTGAGCCATGTCCAAGACAAAAAGAAAGGTAGTCAGAATGAAAGAAAGATAGTGAGAATGGGACAGAGAGGGAGTGGCTGAAAGGGAGAAGAGGAGGGAGAGTCAAAAGAACATAGGGAGGATGAGACAGAGCGTCGGCCTCCTGCACCCAGCCCTCACTATTCACCTCCCGTCACCCGTGTGTCTGGGATACTGGAGTCGGCGCGAAAGAGTGCAGTCCAGCAAGTCCTTAAAATGAAACAGATATGAATGAGTCCAGAGATTACATTATTATCTACCGCAACATCGCTTGCTTGCACCTGTCCACCCAGGCTGCTGCACCCCAGTCCCTTCCCCCACACTGTGCTCAATTGCAGCTCCTGTGCAACGACGCCTCACTACTCACCTGCCACCACCAGTGTGTTCAACGATGAGCCGATGCGAGCTCCGCCTCCGGGGTGCCTCTCTCAGGGTAGCACAGCAGGTCTCCGGTCGGGGACGGTGTCTTGATACCACGATGGAAGACGTCAGAATGCCAAGGGCATCGTCACGAGGTGAGAACCCACTCCGCCCATCTTGGCGCAACCAACTCAGTGTCTGAAAAGGGAAAAATAAGATAATGCTGGAAACGTCTTGAGGTAAATGAAGGTTTATATCAAGCTTAATAGAGAACACCAGTTGAGTGTATCCTTCCTTCTTGAAGTATGATCTACCAACTGTTAGTGGTAATCGTGGTTCAAAGAGGAGTTGGAGTGCACGAGAATTCACACGGTTAAATAATATGGTATGCCAACGTTCACATACAAAGGAACAGAGCCTATGCTAGAAGCATATTGTGCGTGTGTAATGCAGCGGTGCAAGCCTATGTGCAGGTACACTTAGTAAGTAGCTCACTACAGTGTTCCAAAAGCCAATGCCACGTGTCTGTAGGGCAGAGCTGCCCGCTGGCTCAGGCCTACAGTATGGTCCAGCATGTCTCTAAAATGTGTGACTGAATGAGGTTAGAGATCATAGCATTACGCATGGCAACATCGCTTGTTCGCATCTGCGCACCCAGGCTGATGCACCCCACCCCTCCTACAGCACCGCATTCAATAGCAGCCCCTGTGCACCCAGGCCCCACTGCTCACCTGCTGTAATTGTTGTATGTACTAACACGACGGCCAGCACTGTTCACAATACACATCCAGTGTTGATTGCCAGGATGGTCTACACCTCATGGATCCCTTTCCAAACACAACAGCCAGTAGCGTTCACAAGTCTTATCCAGTGTTGATTGACAGGATGGTGTACACCTCATTGATCCCTTTTTTTATTGCGCATTGTGATATGCGAGGTGGATGCAGCCATATCACCTGAGGCAATGTGGAAGAACTGGGACATGTGGGTCATTGTTATCCTATTTATACGTACGTAAAGTGGGCTGGGCTTGCGTACGCCAGGACAGCGTAGGGGTGTAAATAATTATTCCGGGTACCTGGGCATTGTTCAGTTCCTGCCTGG
Organism: Lissotriton helveticus; assembly: GCF_964261635.1. Lineage (NCBI taxonomy): Eukaryota > Metazoa > Chordata > Amphibia > Caudata > Salamandridae > Lissotriton > Lissotriton helveticus. Next base: position 1,291,299,855 of record NC_136069.1, read on the forward strand.
CCAGGAAGTGCACTTATGTGTGTGTCCCTGTTGCAGTTTTGACGTCGTAGAATGCGCAATTTACCTTAATGTAGCATGTACCGGGTGGGCGGCAACTATCACTAATGAAATGCTGTTCGAAAACATTGAATGGCCAACATCACATGTCGTTGTCAAGCTTGTGGATATACACAGACACGCATGTCAATGGTGTGCGGTATTATTGAAAGTGTTGCTATCGCGAAGCGCACACATGTGAATGTGCTCGGATGGAGGGAGGATCAGCAGTGAGGCTACGTCATACACAGTGATAACGCTCATTACAGTCAAGCAATGCATGTCAAACGTGAATCTGAATGTCTCACATATGACACACTACTATACTGGTAAAGCCTGACAACAAAGCATGCTGCAACATAAATCTACACATTACTCTTTACTGTTTGTCACATGTGATCTAGGATGTGCACTCTGCCCGTGGCTGATGACACCCCTTCGAGCTACCAATAGCCAGGCTGAAAGGCAGCACAATAATGCGCACACACACACCAGGGGCACCGTGTAACACACATTTGTTTTTTGATGTAACTTTTCAGATGCATGGCCATGTCACAAGGATGGTGTCATCAGTGATGTCATGAGTGATGTCACTGACCATGTCATGAGTAATGTAATATGTGATGTCATCAGCAGTGCATTGCACACGCAAGTTATAGTGAGTCCAACTAGCTATAACGTGGGAATTTCAATGGTTTTATGCGAGTAAAACTTCCAGCTAACTATAACAGGTGTGAAACCTATGGTTTTTTCAGAGAATTTAATAGGTTTTTTAAATGCTAATTCCTAACTATAACTGAAACCTATGGTTTTTTCAGTGAATATATATATATATATATATATATATATATATATATATATATATATATATATATATATTTCTCTGAGTTCTCCTTGCCCCCCACTCATCGGCAAGAGTCACAGCACAGCAGCAGTAAGTTTTCCACAGCTTATTCTTTATTTACACACCATGTGCAGGATATAGTTAATCAAAAAACGGACGGCCTACGCGTTTCGGCTACTCTAGCCTTCCACTGGACCATATATATATAATGCCATTACAAAGTCCATGAAATCAAGCAGGCATGAACTCCTCAGTACATACAGGCAGGACAAGGAGAGGGTAATTGAAAGCACTGCAGTTGAGGTAAACCCAGTAAATACACAACCTAACCCTTTTAGAATTATCACGGGCTATAACAGACAACACTCTGATATATTCAGAATCATCAATCGAAACTGGGCAACGGTCTTGAATGACCCTGTGATAGGCTCCACCTTACCCCGCAAAGCATTGTTAACTTTCAGCAGAGCACCATCTATGAAAAGACCCCTTGGTCAATACTAACCCTGAAGTCATCGAGAAAACATCATGGCTTCAAACCAATAGCGGCTTCTACAAATGCAAGACATGCAAACCCTGCACACATTGCATCAATGTTAAAACATACAAAGATGCCTTTAGTAGCAAGGAACATCAGATTAACAAAGTACTCACTTGTAAAAATGAATTTGCTGTATACGTTTTAATATGTCCATGTGGATTAAAGTACGTGGGTAGTACAAAACTAGCAGAACACAAACGTATTTTACAGCATCTCAGAGCCATAGCCAATCAAGACAACACTTATCCTGTGGCTAGACATTTTAAGGAAAGGCACTGCAGTGATAATTCTGGTTTAAAATACTTTGTGATCGACACAGTCATTGCTAGTAGAAGAGGAGGAGACAGGGAGTCTAAGATTCGTAAGCTAGAAACGAGGTACATTATACAATTAGATTCCAAGAGTCCCGGTGGTCTGAACATTACAGAAGATTTACACACTTGCTTATCTTAAAGAACTGTACATGACACATGCAGTATAGGAGGAGTATTACACTAGGGTCCATATACCTCCATATTAATTATTTGTATTTTTAATATTTGTTACACCAGCATTAGGGATTTTATACCATTTTATCCTATTTATTAATCTGCATGAAATCCGATTATGTAAAAGATAACAGGATGATAAGCTGAGTATAACACCAATTCTTCTCTCTGAATTAACATTGGTGTAGGAACATCGGGGGATTAATGAGGAATACGGGAATGTTTTTAGATTATATGTTTTACAATAGTCTAATAACATAATAGAGACCTTCCCACAGCAAAGTACAATGTACAAATTAAATTTAGGTTTAGAATACAGAATTATGTAATGGAAAAGAAAGAGATGTATGAGTCGAGTATAAGGTATCAAAAGAAAAAAAACATATAAAAAGACATGTCTAAGTAAAGAGAGTAACATGTGTAGTCAGTGATATAAAATAACGGGGTAAGAATGAGAATAACAAATATAAAAAGAGAATAAAATGCACTAAAGGGACAGAGAAAAAAATGAGAAAACAGAACATTGACCTAACGGATTTTAGAAGGGTTTTAAATTTGACACTATGCACTTTTAGCACTTTTTGCACATTAGTAATCAGAACAAGTAGAGGGCAGATCAATCAGGATGTGGTAAATGTTTTCTAAAGCATGTCTTAGGTGTTGTTGTTTGGTGTTTTGCACATAGTTTCTCGCTAATTGGTACAGGTCACCCTAACTAATTAAGAGTCAACGCAAACCTAAAGAGGTTCAATGGGGATTTAACCCGTAATTATCTGAACCACAAAGGTGACTACACACCTTAGAATATATGGTCATGTCATAAATTAAGATTGACCTGTACATGGTTGCACACTATATGAATGAGGAACAGAAGGAGATATATATGATCTTTATACTCTGCTCAATACATGCACTACTGGCTGTACTGGACATAAGAAGTAAATATGGACTAATTGTGTCCATCAGAAGTGACTGTGATGACATGCCCTAGTAGTACTTGTAACAACATGAGAATTTAATGTATTGCATTTTGCAAAATGAGTAAGAAACGCCTTCTATCAGCGCTAGTTGCACAATGGTTATTGGGATTGATCCCATCATAACTATGGTACCAGGAAATGTAGAATGGAATTGAGTTTGAGTATTGGCTCATGACACGGGGCCAATCCAGCAGTCTATGCAATGTAATTCTAATGATGAATTTATTTGCTCTGCTTACACAATTGCTTGTTTTGCACATATTAATTATGAATTTTAGATACAATCATTGTAAGACGAACAGTATACTCTCTGTTGACATATTTGCCGATGTTGCACATATTTATTGACAATATTACAGTGTTTGGACAAATACTGAACTGTGCGATATTTCTATTAAAAATTCAATGAAGGTCCACTGGTTAGAAGTACACAATGCATTTCGATGACCATAAGTATGTCTGCTATGTCTACTGTAGGATCTGTCATGCGATTCACTTTGAATTGAGCACCGTCATTTTAAAAACTGTGGATAGCCAAAGTCACATTGTCATGTGATCAAGGCTCGGAGGAGCCGAAACGTTATGGCAGCAGTTTACAACTAATGAAGAAAAATTGCACCTATCTGCTGGTCCGTGTCTGCATTTGCTGTCGAAACGGTGGGGAAAGAACTGCCATATTCGATGTTTTGCTGCTCGTCCGGCCGTGAAGGCGGATCTGAAGCGCTCGCAATTTCGAACGTTTGTAAGAATGAGGAGGTCATTGTTGCAGATTACATAAGCAGCAGGAGCAGGCATGCTGTGCCCACTGGGGAAAATATTTGTGGACTTTCAAACAACAGCACCCACAGGGGTTTGCATTAAGGTGGACTAAAGGTACCAGGAGACAATCTGTGCTAACGCCCATCAGTGGCGGGACTTGGGTGTATTAAACAACGTGCTCCACTGAAAGTCTGTTGTTTCCCTCTTGTTAAACAGCCTGTGAACAAGGACTCGATGGAGATTGAAACGCCTCTGGTGAGAACTTTGGCAATTGTACTTGAAGTGTGATGGTGTGCTATACCTGCTGCCTTCTGCAATAATGGGGTGTTAACTCCTCATGTGCGGCTTCTTCTCTTGGGCAACCTTGGTCTTTGATATATATATATATATATATATATATATATATATATATATATATATATATATATATATATATATATATATATATATATATATATATATATATATATATATATATATATATATATATATATATATATATATATTCAAAGTTCCATCCTCCATACCACCGGGACCCTAGACTGCGGTGCATGTACCGGGGATAGAGGTCGCCCCGGAAACTTATCGATTCTCACCCAGCAGAGCGGGCGCTCTGCCAATGCACTCCAATTCAGCCTTCCCCCAATCCGGACACGAAAGCCCGTGTGCTTAAAGATAATTTTTATTTCGGTTCCAGCATGATATCAACAGATTACCAGAACACCCAACGCGTTTCGACGAGAACAACTCGCCTTTGTCACGGGTGTTGGGTGTTCCCAATGTAGCCCAAAGATGGCCACCAGAGACAAAAAAAAAAACAAATGTAGCCCAAATATCAGCCAGATGTAGCCCAACTATAGCCCAATGACAGAATGTCCCAGAGTGTTCTAAAGAACAACTAGAGCGCTAACAGTCTTACTTATGACAAAAGTATGGCACACCTGAAGTCATCTTGATTGGAATAAAGTGTTAACACTTAAAACATTTAATTTGCAAAGGAACAAAATGAGGGGGTTCATTTTGCCATAGAAATTATGATTAGTGCTGAAGAAAGAAAAATTAGGGCACATTTTGAGTGACTTCTCAAATCCTCTTATATTTCATTAAAAAAATTCTGATATGCATATATATATATATATTACCTACTGGCGATAGCCAGTAGGTATATATGGTTAGGATTGTTTTCCATAGGGAAATCGCAACATTCTATTGGGAATAACTTTGGCGCCGGTTGAGGAATCTTCCTGAAATTTTCCCTAACTTTGCCTCGCGGCGCTCCGGTCCTTCCCTGAAAGTTTGGGGGGATTCGTCAAGCGGGGGCCGAGATAAAAGGGGGGTCCCAAAACGTGTTTTCCCCATGTTAATTTCCATAGGGCGGTTGGACTCACTTTTAGCCCGAACGGCTGAATGGTTTTCCACCAAACTTGGCAAAATTGTAGGGACTGGTAGCCCGATGTGCCTTTGCTATGTCTCAAGATATGTGCTCCAGTGGTTTTTACGAAAATTAACTTTGAAAAAATGTATATTGGGCTACATTGGGCTATATATATGTTAGAGCCCAAATGTAGCCCAATGTAGCCCAATGTAGCCCAATGTAGCCCAAAGATGGCCACCAGAGACCAAATATGGACTACCAATACCATGATGCACAGAAGTGCCACGCCCACAAGGGCGGGTGTCAAGTAGTTGAAGGTAAAGCGATGTTTCTATTTCCGGCTCATTGCCACTGAAGAAAGGTGTTTGCAACCTGAAACGCGTCTGGCAGATTGAATTTTGAAGAAGCACGAACTTGGTATTTTTTAACTGCTGGCAAGTGCTCGAGTGCAATTAAAGAACTCTTCTGAAGCTACCTGTGGTCTTCCCTCTTTGTGCTTCCTGAACTGATGGATATATGGGGCTTTGCACGCCTGACAGGGATGACCCACTGCGAAGTTGCAGGTCTGTTCGAGCTTTGGATTAAGCGAGAAAACAAACAGAGATAGCGGCGCACGTTTCAACTCAGGACTGCAGCGTGCGCAGAGTTGATTCTCGAGCACCACAAAGCAGGGCAGTATCAATGCCAGGTACAGTGCAACTACCCACTGGGGCTAACACGGCTTGCCTAATTTGAGGATTGAACATTGCGCCCACTTGGGAAATATGGACTACCAATACCATGATGCACAGAAGTGCCACGCCCACAAGGGCGGGTGTCAAGTAGTTGAAGGTAAAGCGATGTTTCTATTTCCGGCTCATTGCCACTGAAGAAAGGTGTTTGCAACCTGAAACGCGTCTGGCAGATTGAATTTTGAAGAAGCACGAACTTGGTATTTTTTAACTGCTGGCAAGTGCTCGAGTGCAATTAAAGAACTCTTCTGAAGCTACCTGTGGTCTTCCCTCTTTGTGCTTCCTGAACTGATGGATATATGGGGCTATGCACGCCTGACAGGGATGACCCACTGCGAAGTTGCAGGTCTGTTCGAGCTTTGGATTAAGCGAGAAAACAAACAGAGATAGCGGCGCACGTTTCAACTCAGGACTGCAGCGTGCGCAGAGTTCATTCTCGAGCACCACAAAGCAGGGCAGTATCAAAGCCAGGTACAGTGCAACTACCCACTGGGGCTAACACGGCTTGCCTAATTTGAGGATTGAACATTGCGCCCACTTGGGAAATATGGACTACCAATACCATGATGCACAGAAGTGCCACGCCCACAAGGGCGGGTGTCAAGTAGTTGTAGGTAAAGCGATGATTCTATTTCCGGCTCATTGCCACTGAAGAAAGGTGTTTGCAACCTGAAACGCGTCTGGCAGATTGAATTTTGAAGAAGCACGAACTTGGTATTTTTTAACTGCTGGCAAGTGCTCGAGTGCAATTAAAGAACTCTTCTGAAGCTACCTGTGGTCTTCCCTCTTTGTGCTTCCTGAACTGATGGATATATGGGGCTTTGCACGCCTGACAGGGATGACCCACTGCGAAGTTGCAGGTCTGTTCGAGCTTTGGATTAAGCGAGAAAACAAACAGAGATAGCGGCGCACGTTTCAACTCAGGACTGCAGCGTGCGCAGAGTTCATTCTCGAGCACCACAAAGCAGGGCAGTATCAATGCCAGGTACAGTGCAACTACCCACTGGGGCTAACACGGCTTGCCTAATTTGAGGATTGAACATTGCGCCCACTTGGGAAATATGGACTACCAATACCATGATGCACAGAAGTGCCACGCCCACAAGGGCGGGTGTCAAGTAGTTGAAGGTAAAGCGATGTTTCTATTTCCGGCTCATTGCCACTGAAGAAAGGTGTTTGCAACCTGAAACGTGTCTGGCAGATTGAATTTTGAAGAAGCACGAACTTGGTATTTTTTAACTGCTGGCAAGTGCTCGAGTGCAATTAAAGAACTCTTCTGAAGCTACCTGTGGTCTTCCCTCTGTGTGCTTCCTGAACTGATGGATATATGAATATATATATATATATATATATATATATATATATATATATATATATATATATATATATATATATATATTTAGGATTGTTTTCCATAGGGAAATTGCAACATTCTATTGGGAATAACTTTGGCGCCGGTTGAGGATTCTTCCTGAAATTTTCCTTAACTTTGCCTCGCGGCACTCCGGTCCTTCCCTGAAAGTTTGGGGGGGGTTCGTCAAGTGGGGGCCGAGATAAAAGGGGGGTCCCAAAATGTTAATTTCCATAGGGCGGTTGGACTCACTTTTAGCCCGAACGGCTGAATGGTTTTCCACCAAACTTGGCAAAATTGTAGGGACTGGTAGCCTGATGTGCCTTTGCTATGTCTCAAGATATGTGCTCCAGTGGTTTTTACGAAAATTAACTTTGAAAACATATATATTGGGCTACATTGGGCTATATATATGTTAGAGCCCAAATGTAGCCCAATGTAGCCCAATGTAGCCCAGTGTAGCCCAAAGATGGCCACCAGAGACAAAAAAAACAAATGTAGCCCAAATATACAGTGACTTATGTATACTTATTTATATACAACAACTGACACATACACTGCCTTTTATTTTTCTAGTTTGTTGGACCTGTACCATTGAGAAATATATTTGCTCATCACCACACCCATAAAGATATTCACTCACCCAAACAACTGTTAGAACATGTAGTTTTAACTTAATATATCTACTGAATCAACTATTCACACATCTTTGAACAGTCACACCCCCCCACCGAACCACACACACTTTCCCACTCCCATACAAATACTCAGTTAACTAATCAATAACTAATATAGTCTTTTACATAGCTAGTAACCAACTGTAGAATCAGTTTACACAACAACTGACAAAGTGATACAGATATTCACACAGTTTAGTCACTATCCACTATATTTAGTGAGACATTATAAATTGGTCAAGTAAAGTCAATTACACTGCTACTAAATCCTCCATCCAAATATTTATTTATATATATCCACTTATTCTTCAATGCAAATTGCTATATATATAATGCATATTTAAATAACGAAGCAAACCACATCCAGTGATGTCATCAGTGATGTCATTTGAGATGTCATCAGTGATGTCACTGACCATGTCATGAATGATCCAATATGTGACATCATCAGCAGTGGATTGCAGGTGCACGAAATATAGTTAGTACAACTAACTATATAGGAGCAATTTCAATGGTTTTGTATGAGTAAAATGTCCAGCTAACTATAACACCACTAAAACTTATAGTTTTTTGAGTGAATTTCAAAGGTTTTTTAAAAGCTAATGCCTAACTATATAACTCCTGAAACCTATGGTTTTTTCATATATATATATATATATATATATATATATATATATATATATATATATATATATATATATATACATATCGTTCTTGTACCACTGGGGTGAAGTCAGGATAAATAGAAAAGGACACGCCATCGTATGTAAGGTTCTGGTTCGCCCGGGCCGCTCTATAGTTGAGCAGGCGCGCAATTATGGGTCTCGGCGGGGCTCCAGGCTTGGGTTGGGGTCCAAGTGAGCGATGAGCGCGCTCCACAATGAACTGGTTTGAGAGGGCCTCTGTCCCCACTGCCGCCGTAAGTAACTTTTCAATATATAGCTCCATCTTCCCCGTGTTGGTCGACTCTGGTATGCCCGTGACGCGGACGTTATTTCGTCGACTTCTCGCTTCCAACTCCTCATTTTTGGCGGCAATCACCAGTAGCACATTGTCCATTCTTGAAAGTCGCGAGGTATGCGCCGCCGTGGTGTCGTCATTCTCGGATATTCGGCGCTCCACTTCTGTAATGCGCTCTTCATGGATATCCATCTTCTGGACTATGCCGTCCATTCTGGCGGATAGTCTATCAACCTTATCGACAACAGTGGCAAAGCCCTGGCGCATCTCATGCAGCATCGTGGCAATATCCGGAACTGTGTGGGCCGACGTGGATACCTCCGTAGATGGACTCCGGGGTTGCCCGCTGTCTCCTGTGTGCCTTGTCACCTTCTTTTGCGCTACGGGCTCAAATTGCAGCTTGGGCTGCTTGTTATCTGGTTTCCCCATGACGGCAAGGAGAGAAAAAGCGTTCAGTCCCAGTGATATACTTATCCCGCCTGGTGCAGTGTGAGATTAAGATGGCCCCCTACTGTCGACGTGGCGCTATTTAGTGGTTGCGCCGCTTCGCCTGTGCTACAAGTTGGAAGGGGAAGTCTTGGTAGCGTCCGCAGGGGAGATGCACAGTGAAATAAAGCGTGGGGCATGGGCCGGTGTATGTAACAGGGCTCTGCGCGCTCGGGTCAATTGCGCCTGCATATACGCTGAGCACCGCCAAGCAGCCTTAAGGTAGGAGCCGACTAGGGCAAGCATCCAGCTTGCTAGTTTGACGGGCATATCCGTCTGCTACTCCGATATCGTGAGGTCGCTTGGTTGGCGAGGGGAGACCACTCGTCCGCTTCGATCCACACATGGGGCGCCAAGACTAAACAGGACTACCAGTCCCAGCAGGCACTGGGACATTTGGACTGCCCATCAGGGGCGTGCCATGATTAGTATCAGGGCTGGTACCTGCATTCCCATCATCAGTTCGCCAAATCCTCTGAAGAGAAGGCGGGAGCCTTCGAAACGCGTCAGGAATTCCACGGCGAAATGGGATTGAATCACTTTCTCTTGAGCTCCTCAGCTATTCAAGCACGCTGTGGCAAGAAAGGCGAGTTCAAGTTTCTCCCCGCGAGTGTGACCGTGTCCTTACACGCGAGCGCACATATATATATATATATGTATATATGCTACGGTGAGAGACGCTGTGATTTTGAAGTGTATAGACCAAGTTGTGGAGGTGCACAAAGGCGAAGAATAGGGGTTTGATGAACTAAATCCCTTTCACTGTGTAAAAAACAAACAACAGATCGTGTGGGTAAAATGTCAGAAGAGCGGGAGCGCGAGGAAGCTTTTGAGGAGCTTTTTCTGAATTTGCCAATGGTGGGGGCAGAAGGCAAATCTCATCACAAAAAAATAGATGCAAATGAAAACCCGGATGTTAAAACGCTGCTAAAGGCGTTAGAAAAGAACAGTAGAGGAGAACTCACCAAATGGTGGGAGATACGATCTTTAGAGAAATACAAAGAAGTTGGGCGGGTTCCACGCGGACTTCGCATCATTTTGGTGCCCTGTTTTGAAAATCCCAACCCCCTTCTATTGAAATACTGGGCTGAATATAACTTGGAAGCCTCAATGCGTTTGTTGTGCCTATTGGTAGAATACGCTAAAATTGATCGGCAATTCAATTTAGATGAAGTAGCACGGATTAATACAGAACTTTCTGAAGAAATGTACAACAAAGATAGAGTGTACATAGATAAAACAATAAGCGAAATGAAAGAACGCTTAAGGAAGCAGGAAGGCGTAATAAAAACGCGCAAAGCAATCAAATTTGCCCGTGACCAGCAAGATTACGAACAAGGGCGCATTTATACTTTTGCGCGTAAGTACGACTACCTAATGAATCAGCGCAATACTACTACACCAAAACCAATGGCCACAGCTCAGCAGGCAGAGGCAGGCGTCAGTGATCCCGAAGCGTCTATTTCAGACTCGAGCCTAGTTCCAAGTGAAGAAGATTCGGATGAAGGCACCTCAGGTGCAAAACAAGGGGATTTAGGTCAACTAACCCTTGGATAAGAAATGGAGTATGTGAGATTGCAACGCAAGTCGACACTCCGTCCACGGATTCCAAATGCTAAACAAGGCAGAGGCGGAACCAACGACGGAAACAACGACGCCGGTGCGCAGCCTCCAAAAGGAAAGCAACAGAAGAGGTTCTGGCGCAACAAGAACAAGAAAGTATAGATGAAAATACAATTATCAATCTCACCGATGTAGAACTCAGTAAAGCGGAGAAACAACTACTCGCTCTTGGCTTGTCGTATTGTCCGGAGAGTAATTTTAACTATGTAAACACCCGGATTGACATTTTCAAATTCATTCGAAAAATCAAATTGAAAAAGTACTATGCAGTGAAAACAGGTTTGGAGGCTAAGAAAAAATCAGGGAATACACCACTAGCAGAGAGAACTGGAGTACAAAAAAGAGATGTAGGCCTTCTGCGAGATTTACAAGATTTGAGAGATGATGATAACAGCAACAACAGCACCCAAGAGGTAGCTACAGAGGAGGGGATTAACATCAATCAACCAGCTGAGAGCCCTTTCAAACCAACATCAACCTTTAATCCCAGCATGCCCCGGGATGCAATAGATGTTTTCTCAGATCGAGTGATAGAAGAGATCAAGAATTTACAAAGTAAGACCATGAAGTCTCGTAATAAACCCAATGTCAAGACACGACCCTACACCTTGCTTATGAAAAAACTGAAAGATGAAAAAAGAGTTGTGATCAACAAATCGGACAAGGGGGGGAATGTAGTTTTGTGGGGTAAACAAGAATACATTGAAGAGGCAAACAGACAATTGGGAGATACTTCCTGTTACTCCAAAATTGACATGACTACTGCTAGAAAGATCAATGATTCCTATCGCTCAGATTTATACAAATGGAAACGCGAAGGCCTCCTAAGCAAAGACGAATTTAAATTTTTGCAAAAAGACTTCCCTGTGATGCCTAACATGTACTTTATACCCAAAGTGCACAAACAGCAGTCACCAGTGCCCGGCAGGCCAATTGTGTCCGCCATCAATAGTGTGTTTGAAAATACATCGAAATACATCGATTTCTTTTTGCAAGAATATGTGGTCGCATTACCGGCCTATATCAAAGACACCACGGATTTTTTTGTATCAATTGAGCCAATGTGCATGGTCTGATGAGTTATTGCTGATCACGATGGATATATCAACACTATACACAAGCATAGCTCATAATGATGGTCTTCGTGCAATGAAATTTTACTTAAATAAACGCCCTTTTGAATTGTATAAGCACAGTAAAATGTTATTAGATATGACAGAGAAATGTTTAACTAACAATACTTTCCTGTTCAATAACGAGGTGTATAGACAAGAGAGGGGCGTCGCCATGGGGTCGTGTTTCTCCCCCAGCTACGCGGTGCTCCACGTTGGCTGGTGGGAGGAACACGTCCTCAGGGTGGAATACGAGGAATTTTGGCACAATAATGTGATGGAGTATTGGCGTTACATAGATGACGTGTGTATCATCTGGAAAGGGACAGAGGAATCTGCAAAGATGTTTGTGCAGGCAATTAATGTCAAGCAATTGAATCTTCAGTTCACAGTTAACATCAGCAATTCCAAAGCCAGCTTCCTAGATGTAAAGATTGAGGTTATGGACAAGAATATTGTCACTAGCCTGTTCAGGAAGGAAACGTCAGGCAACTCTATTTTGCACGCGACAAGCTTTCACCCGCAGCACACCATCAGAAGCATCCCCTACGGGGAGTTCCTGAGAATACATAGGTCATGCAGTAGCCCTGAGTTGAGGGAAAAATGTCAGCAGGAAGCTAAAATTAGATTGATCAGCCGCGGCTATAAACCAACATTGTTAGAGTCAGCCATGAGAAAAGCTAACTCACTGAGCAGGCAAGATCTGTTGAACCCAGAAAGGGATAAAACGAAAAATGCTAAGCATCTAGAGGAAGGCAATGCTATTAGGCTCATCACATGCTATTGTCGCCAAGCAAGATAAGTCACTAGAATTGTCAAGCAACAATGGCCCATCAAACGGACCAAGTTCTCAGAGAAATTATGCCCAAAATGCCAACCATCACATTTAGAAGAGCTTATGCAATGAAGAATAACTTGGTTAGCAATAATCCTGAAACCAGTAAGACCAAGGATTGGCTTTGCCCCCGTAAGGGTTTTTTTCGCTGCAGCTCCTGTAGAGCCTGCAAGTTCAGAGTGGATACTAGAACTTATACAACCCTATTTGAGGACAATCCTATATCCTTACGCGATCACTACACTTGCCGCACTGAACTAGCCGTCTATGTACTCACATGTAGCTGTAATTTGCAATACGTTGGTAGCACAAAGTTACCGGTGCACCAGCGCATTCTACAGCACTTGCGTGCTATTATGCATGCTGATCAGAGCTACCCGGTAGCTCGGCATTTTCAATCTGTGCATAACAAAAATCTGGCACATCTTACTTATTTTGTCATAGACGCGGTGATCCCCAATAAAAGAGGAGGTGACTATGATGAGAAGAAATTGCGGCAACTAGAGTCACGATATATAGTTTTACTCAACAGTAAGAGCCCGGGAGGTCTCAATATGGGTGAAGACCTTCACAATTTCTTGTGATCCTGACCCTAGGGTATATTGTATCACAAGGGTTGTATCAGTAGGCAGAGATCTTAGGTCCAGTTGACTCCGGAGCACCACATGAGCATCCCTATCTATATAGGAATTGAAAAATGAGATGGCCCCAAAAGCCCCCACTATCGTACCTGACAGTTTTAAGATGCACGAGCACTTTACCACATCTGAGTCATATTTATTCCTTTTTCCTTTTCTCTCATTAGCATTAGATTCACCTTTAGAGCACCCAGTTAGGCGACGCACATTTTATTCATTAATTTTCTTATATAGCCAAGAAGATATGCTAAGAGAAGAGGATGGAGGGATGGCACAAGGAAGTATAGTCTGTTTCTGATCAACCAACTAATGGGCATTACAACAGTATTTTGTTTTGAGGTCTTTGTCTACAATTGATTTATATGATTTGTACGTAAATACGCAGGACGCATTTAATGCATTTGCACATATGTAGAGTAAATCCTAAAAAAATGAATTTGAAATGGATTGATTTATAAAAGGGGAGAGAGAAATAACCAAGTATGATCTTTAACCCACAGGCGTACTTGCAAGCAGGACGCATAGAAACATATCTACATGTAAATATATCTTTATGATGCAAATGATTATGAATGTTCGTTGCTTGTAAATGTATTTGTACAGTGACATATTTTTTAGAGGCATGGATTATAACAACTAATGTTTGGGAAGAGGGTCAATGCTCATAGCGAATACGGAAACATAGGCTTATGAGCACACGCATCTTTTTGGACAATTCGGGCACAGTACTTATATAGTTCACACGGGGGCAGTATCTGGTTTGGTCTATTTCAGACACAAAACATACGCACAACTTAGGCATTTGAGCTGAAGTAAACAATTGTACAAGGGAGTACATACATGTTTTTGTAAACTTTAAACTTTATAACGTTACAATTGTGTATTGTTTGTTGATGGTCATAAGGACTTTGTGCCACATGTGATTTATTGTGTTTTTTGATGTATAAGTACCGTTACAAAATGGCGCCCGAATTGTGATCCCCATAGGAGCTTATGTACTCAGGGAGTCCTTCCACTCTTTCTACTATCAGTGAATCTTGGCGCCAGAATGTAATTTAAAATGAATGTGCGGCGTATGTCTATTATCAGTGAGCAAGGGCACGGACGTGCCCGAAACGCGTCTGATGGCATTTTTTTACCCACATGTTGTCGTAAAATAAAGTACAGCAACTTCATACCATCTTGCCTTGGAGTGCTCATTCTGCTGTCTGCGTGCCTTTCCGTGCGGCAAGCACATCGGAGAGAGTCTGGATCGTTATATATATATATATATATATATATATATATATATATATATATATATATATAACCTACTGCCGGTGGCCAGTAGGTAGTGATAGGTAAAACCTAGTTTCCATAGGAAATCTGCAACATTCTATTGGGAATGACTTTGGCGCCTGTGGACGAATCTTCGCGAATTTCTCGAAGAAAATGGCCTGCTCTGCTCCGCTCCTTCCCTGAAAGTTTGGGGGTGATTCGTCAAGTGGGGGCCGAGACAAAAGGGGGGTTCCAAAACGTGTTTTCCCCATGCAATTTTCCATAGGACCTTTAGCCAGGGCTACAGCCCGAACGGCTGAACGGAATTACACCAAACTTGGCAAAAAGGTAGAGTTCTGTTCGCAGATGGGCCTTTTTGTTAAATGGTGTAAATCGGTTCAGTAGTTCCTGAGAAAATCAAAAGTAAAATCATAACTATATATTGGAGGTATTACGGTAAGCTTAGGTAAGCTTACTGTAAGCTTACTGTACTCTGTACCTTCCCGAGCATGAGCTGAATGCTAATTGGCTGTCAACACTCTAAACCAGAAAGTGTTGGCAGCCATCTTGTGCCTCGGTAGACTGAGGCACAAGAAAGGAGAAAAACAAACGTGTAGAATGCAAAAAGGGGGCAGGGTAGAAAAACCCTAACCCCCTATGCCTGCTCAGGGGGTCCCACAAGGCCCCCCCACCAATTTTTCTTTGACAATGCAGCCCCCTGGCACATACTGGAGGTTCCTGGTGGGCTAGTTGGCCCCCATGGACCCCCAGTATGCAAGGGGAATTAGTTCCCCCTCTGCAAACGGGCCCGGGTGCTGCGTTGCAGAGAGGTGTAAAAAGGGGCATGGTCTCATTACACCTCTCTGCAATGCAGCCCCCTGGCACATACTGGAGATTCCTGGTGGGCTAGTTGGCCCCCAGTGACCCCCAGTATGCAAGGGGAATAAGTTCCCCCTCTGCAAACGCGCCCGGGGGCTGTGTTGCAGAGAGGTGTAAAAAGGGGCGTGGCCTCATTACACGTCTCTGCAACGCAGCCTCCTGGCACATACTGGAGTTTCCCGGTGGGCTAGTTGGCCCCCAGGGACCCCCAGTATGCAAGGGGACTTAATCCCCCAACTTAGAACACTCTACAGGGCGCGTTAGCACAGTGGTGAAGGTAGGGGGCGGGGCTTGAGGTGATGTGAGTACAAACATGCCCTGAGGCGCGTTTTAAGTTGGGGAATTAATTCCTGTTCAATCCAGAGGTCCCCTAGGGGGCAACTAGTCCAACAGGTATCTCCAGTAAGCGCCACGGAGCTGTGTTGCACACTGTTGTAAAAAGGGGGCGTGCCCTTTGAACGACTCTCTGCAACATAGCTGCCTGGCGCATACTGGAGGTACCTGGTGGGCTAGTTGGCTCACAGGGGACCTCAGGATTGAAGAGGAATTAATTACCCAATCTAGCTCACTACTATTCCTGAAAAGTAAATTTAACTGTACTTACCAGTAACTTGAATTTCCTTCTATAGGATATCATTGCCTGCTATATAAATTAAAAAAATATTAAATAAAAAAAATATATTACAATTTCAATGTTTTTAAAAACATTTTTTTTCAATTTATATTAAAAATGTGTAATGTAATTTAGATAATAAAATATCTCAAAATAAATAGTTTAAAATAATGTAGTAAATCAGTATAAAAAAAGATAACAATTAATACATTTAAAAATTATCATTTACAAAACCTTTGAAATTCACTGAAAAAACCATAGGTTTCAGCCACGTTATAGTTAAAAATTAGCATTTAGAAAACCTTCGAAATGCACGGAAAAAACCATAGGTTTCAGCCATGTTATAGTTAAAAAATTAACATTTAAAAAACCTTAGAAATTCACTGAAAAAACCATAGGTTTCACACACGTTATTGTTAGGAATTATCATTTAAAAAACCTTAGAAATTCACTGAAAAAACCATATGTTTCACACATGTTATAGTTAGCTGGACATTTCACTCATACAAAACCATTGAAATTCCCCCATTATAGTTAATTCAGCTAACTATAACTCGCGCGCCCCCAATGCACTGCTGATGACGTCACATATTACATCACCCATGACATGGTCAGTGACATCACTCATGACATCACTGTTGACATCTCAAATGACAAATGGAAAGGGCTTTGTGAATGTGAGTACGAACCGTTTTAAGTTTAGGCATGGGTCCCACGGACCACTGCCTACTCTTAAAAAATGAAAAGGTAGCATTTCCTTTTTATTTTTGAAATGTTGCCTGTATTGCCTTAGGGAAAAGGGGCTGCATTTCAATAAAAACAAATGCTTTATTTAAAAAGCAATCACAGACATGGTGTTCTGCTGACCCCAGCAGGCCACCATCCCTGAAATTACAGACCATTCCCAATGGGTCTCAAATTGCAACCTGCATCTTGAATATTGATGAGGCAAGTCAATTGCGACCCCATGGGGGATAAACCTATGTCTTAGACACTGTTGTACATATTGTGAGTTCCTAATTGCTAGTCACAAAAAGTCACAATTAGGAACTCTCCAAATGTTTCCATTATACATGTGGCCCGAAGAGAGGTAGGCGAGGCAAGTAACCTGGGGGCGCAATTATCTGTCCCTGCCCAAGCTTTGACTGCCTGCAGCAAAATAATAAGTCCAAAATGATGAGTCTCCCCCGCAGATTGTGATGAGGGGCCCCTCAGTTTCCCATATCTCACAGATATTCATTAAGCAAGGACTGAATGCGTGCCAGGGGTAGTGGAAGTGACTTCATAAATACTCTTTGACCCTGATGGCATCACAGGATGTGTCATCATATGGCTGTTGGGCGTGGGAACATCACATGAGGTGGTGCCAGCTGACCTTCAGCCCCAACCACATCATAGAAAGTGCTCTCTTAGCTAAAGTGTAAGGTAATCAAAATAGCAAAACAAAACAAAAGCAAGAAAAAAGAAGCATTATTAACTTGAGGTTGCCTATGATATGCCCATTGGCACATTTCCAAATAATATGTAACTTTAAAAAACTGTACAGTTTTTGCTAGTTTCATATCCTTTATTCTTTATTGTGGTGTATTTTAATGTAGTTTCTTATTCGGAAAATTTAGAAATGATTAATTGCACTGTAGTCCTTTAAATGTATACTGGTGTTCTATGTTGCCCGATAAATTAATTATTTGCATATTTGCGTAATTCCTTGAATATGGATTAGCCCAATGACATCTTAGTTGGTTTTCAGTATTAACCCCTTTCGGTTTACACACTTTAATGTTCTAACACAATTAAATCAAATACAGTGTATTATTGGACTGTGTGTAAGAGAACTGCACAGCGAGCTCATAGTCTCTGAAGGAATACTCCAAGCATGCTTTCTCACTTTAGCCCGTTTCCCCTTCTAATGCTATGACGTCCATGGCGACGTTGTACAACCATTTCTTTGTAGAAAACAAAAAACATTCTTGTAAGAAGGAAGATCTAGGAGATTTTGCCTAAATGAAACCCCTATAGTTTGGTGTTGTACTTGCTATTTTGATTTCGGACAATGGGAGTTTAGCATAATGTTAGGGGTGCGTGGTGTTGGCAGAATTTGATTCCATGGAATTCAGTGGATATACATAAAAACATTTCAAGAGTCAGTGGAATTCCGTGGTGGGACAGAGGAGGCATTTCGCACTATTTTCTTAGCGCATAATGCACCCTCACGTCCAAAAATTGAAGCAAGGGTGCATTTTGAGCTTAAGAAAATAGCGCAGCCAAATGCCACTCAGCACCCTTACATATTCTGCAGTGATTACTACTACAGTGGTTTTTAAACATAGAAGGACTTCTCACTCTTTCCGCCCCTAAAAATCACTGTAGTGCATACCCCTCGGCATCCATACATACTCTGCAGTATTTAGTAGGTAAGGTTCCTAGGGGGGTTTCTGTAGTGGTTGTCTACTCCTAAACAAGCCTGCAAGAGGGAGCAGTCCCTCTATGTTTAAAAATCGCTGCAGATTAAACTTTAATTTGCAGTGATTTTTAAACATAGAGGGACTGCTCTCTCTTGCAGGCCTCTCAGAAACAAATATTTACTGTAGTTTAATTCTGCAGGCAAAGCGGCGGCATTGAAAAGTAGTTCCACTTTGCAAGAGTAATGTGGAATTACCAAACTCCTCCTATTCCACCAGAGGAATTAATGATTCTACCCAGACATACATAATGTCCTTACCACCCATTGCCTACTACCCATTCGTCTTATACTTTACATGGGTCTTACTGTGAAACACATAACACATTTCGATTTATTTTATTTATTTTTATCACACCCAGCAGCATCAATCAAACTGCTTGATGGCTTGAAAGGCAATTAAGACCTGATACGGCTACTGAGTGAAGCTTACACAATACATAAAAACAGTTATGTTATAGGCTTTTGTAAAGCACAGAGCTGCCCAAGTATATCCCAGCACTAGAAGTCAGATACGGTACAGGAAGCCAGAGGGGCGTTTAGTAGTACTGTTGATAAATCCAAGTCTTCAGCTTTTTCCTAAAGATTGATTCTATTTCAAGGAATCTAAGTTCACATGGTAGTGAATTCAATAACTTGGGTGCCATACGTGAGAAAGATCTACCACCCCATCTGGCTCTTTTGATTCTAGTCACTTTTAATAGAAGTTCAGTGCAGGATCTAAGGCATCTGATCGGGACATTTGAGCCCACCAGGTCTCTGATTTTACAGGGGGCCTTGTTATTTATGGCTTTGTGTGTCAGGCAAAGTGCCTTGAATGTGACTCTAGCCTTGATTAGTAACCAGTGTGGTGCTCTGAAATGCTTTCCCACTGGTTCCCGAATTGGGAACTTACACAAAAGTCTAACTGCAACATTCTGCACGGCCTGGAGTTTTTTGCTAACATATTTTGGTGCCCCCAGGTAAAGGGAGTTTCCATAGTCAAGGCGTGATGTGACCAGTGCAAATAGTATTGTCTTTCTTAGCTGCAAAGGGATAAGCTCCAGAATCTTACCGAGCATTCTGAGTAGTCTGAAGCAAGTACCTGCCAGTTTCTTTGCTTGGGTCTCCATTGTTAGCTCCCTGTCTATCCAGAATCCAAGATTTTTAATAGAGAAGCTCAGAACTGGTGACAAAGCTAAACAGTTTGGCCAGCTAGTCAGAGGCCTAGGGACCGCTTTATTTCCGAGGACCATCAGCTTAGTTTTGTCCCCGTTCAGCTTCAAACCACTGCTTGTCATCCAATCCACAACCCTTTCCAAACATGGTGCTTGATGATCTGATACACCACTAGTTCTAGAATCGAGTGAGACCACCAGCTGTGTGTGTTTGCATACAATATCATGGAAATGCCAGACACCTGAACTATGTCAGCCAATGACCGCATATAGATGTTAAATAATGTAGGGCTGAGTGAAGAGCCGTGTGGCACCCCACAGGTCAATGGCATTGTGTGAGAAAAGAAGTTAGCTTCCATGACTAGAAGGATCTGTCTTTTAGGAAGGATACAAGCCACTCCAGGGCTTTATCCTGGATACCGATTTCCACAAGTCTATTTTGTAAATTGTAATGGTCGACAATATCAAATGCCGCACTTAGATCTAAAAGTAGTATAGCGGCTGAGTTGCCTTGGTCAGGAGTCCTTTTTAGTTCTTCTGACACGGCTAGCAGTGCAGATTTTGTGTTTTGCTGTGCCCAAAAACCCATCTGTGTGGGATGGAGGCTGAGGTTATTTTCCAGAAACTCTGGTAGGGCTCCATTTACATGTTTCTCTAGTAGTTTGAGTATAAATATGTGTGCTCTGATCATCAAAACACATCACCAATCTTGCGCTCAAATGTCAATGTTCAATAAATTCAAACAATTATCAAAAGATTTAATTCATGTGTTAATGGTTATATGTACCATATAAATTGCAGATGCTACAAAGTCCCCCGACGAAGGGCAGTGTGCCCGAAATGCATTGGTCTCAAATTAGAATCTACAAACGAATAATGAATAATATGAAAGGACTATGACGCAAATAGTCAAAGAACTAATAAATACTATGCAATGATGAAAAAGTATACAATCTTTGGATAATTTTTTGAATTTATTGAACATTGACATTTGAGTGCGAGATTGGTGATGTGCTTTGATGATCAGAGCACACATATTTATACTTGAATATATAATCCTTGTGCCCAGAAGGATTTCCAGCTCAGCACCACCTACACTGACTAAAAGGAGACAGCTAAGCTAAAGAGAGTGCATCCACATATACCAATTGGCTTCACCATATCTAGTAGTTTGCCAATAAATGGTAGAAGTCATATAGGTTGGTAATTACTAGGTTGAGCTGAATCTAATTTGGATTTTTCCAATAGTGGTTAGATTATTGCATGTTTCTAAGCTTTTGGGACTTCACTTGCCTCTAATGAGAGATTAAGGGTTTCCATTATTGATGGAAGCAAATCCTCAATGATCTTGCAGACTACGTGGTGAGGAGCCGGATGTGGTGGGGAGCCTGATCTGATCTTTTCCAGAAGAGTTCGTACATTACTTTTATTAGTGGGTGGGAAGTGAGTTAAGGCCAGAGTGGGGGAGATCCACACATGATCCCTTTCTTGGCTTATAGTTCTCTCAATTCCTCCTTGGGGAGAGCTGTATATGTCCATGACTTTTTTATGGAAGTAAGCGGCTAGATCACACATTTTTCCTCTGAGGCCTGAGAGGTAAGATTATCATGAGTTAAGGTAGTTAGGGATTTAACCGCTATGAAAAGTTCATTAGATGAATTCTGAGCCTTAGTATTCATTTGAAGAAATTTTGCATAAGCATCTTTAATGTTTTTATGATAGATCCTAATGGCCGCCTTATAACTAGTCTTGAGTTGCAGGTCACAGTTTTTCCTCCATTCCCTTTCAGCTTTTTTTTTTACAGTTTTGCCTTAATGACGCTAACTGTGCTTTAAACCAAGGTGCCTTTTTGGTGTTCATTTTTGGTATGAGAATCATTTTGGGGGCAATCTTCTCCAATGATTGGGTGATCCAGCTTTCCCAACTGGAATATGCTTCATCAATACTGCCCTGTATCTTGGGGGCTGAAGAATCTAGAAAATCCCCCCAAGTTTTTGGGTTAAGCTAAGACCAGTTCCTCAACTGGGTATTGATGGCAGATTTGGTGAGTTGGTGATTTTTCTGTCCGGCTCCCATGTTGCACAGTGCAAAGGGAATATGATGGTGGTCTGACCAAAGCACAGGTAAGGATACGGAGATTTTGGGATCATTAGAGATCAGTGGATCAAGTATATGTCCTTTGATGTGGCTCATATTATATGAATAACACTATCAAAATATTCAAAATTAAGGTAACTGAGATGGATGGATGGATGGAAGGATGAATGGATGGATGATGGATGAATAAATAGATCGATAGATAGGTAGGTAGATAGGTAGATAGACATATGGATAGATAGATATGGCCATGATCTGAGACTTAACACTGCAGTCAATATTTCTCATTTGAAAAAACATTCTTACATTCTTGGCCCTCTAGGTGTACAATACTAAAGAATGGTTAGAAAAATGACTGACATTGAGGTTGTTGGTTATTTTATAGGATTGTATTGATTATACACTGACCTTTGTGTCATTCAGCTTTAGGCCACCAGCTCTTGTTCATTCTACATTGAGATAGAGGCAACTCAAAACTGTGAGGTGAAAGGTTTCAAGAAGTGCAATATTCTATTGCATTAATCTGAATTGTACAATGTTCTGACAGATGGCCAGCATTCTGGATGTATGACCAGGGTAATGCACCACTGACGTACAGTGAAGCAGATATCTTAGAATAATTTCCCCGGAAGCTTGTTTCCTTCCCAGTATAAGAATTGGCTTGGTAGTTTGGTTTGCCCTGTTCCCATCATGCACTGGGACAGGAACAGACTAATTTGCATATAGCCAGGTTCTGAGCTGGGATGGTGCAGTGAGCTAAAAAACGGTGATGGATTAAAACCATGATCTATTGACTTGGTAAGAGTATTCTGCATCATTCAGAAACTCTGTCCATCACCACCCCCCTTTTCCAAAATCGTCATTCAGCTTTAGGCCACCAGCTCTTGTTCATTCTACATTGAGATAGAGGCAACTCAAAACTGTGAGGTGAAAGGTTTCAAGAAGTGCAATATTCTATTGCATTAATCTGAATTGTACAATGTTCTGACAGATGGCCAGCATTCTGGATGTATGACCAGGGTAATGCACCACTGACGTACCGTGAAGCAGATATCTTAGAATAATTTCTTATTCTTTTTCATAACAAACACCACAGGGCTTGGTCGCCCCACTCACTGCTGCCGCTCCTGCCTGCCTTTGCCGCCTCCTGCCTGCAGATTCCTTCGCTCGCTGCCCGCTGCTCCTGGGAATTTCCCGCTGCTCCTGGGAATTTCCCGCTGCCCGCTGCTTCTTGGAATTTCCCGCCGCTGCCTCCCTGCGGCCCGCCCCCCTGTGATTCCATTCGCCGCCCCGCTCCCACCACCCAGCTGCTCCTCCCTCCCGGCTCCTTACTTATGACGCCCCCAGAGCGACCGCGCAGCGGACGCGCGCAGCGGGAGCGCCGATTGAGCGCCGAAGGTGCGCCAAAGGTAAGCCCGTCTGCGCCCAAAGGTAAGCCCGTCTGCGCCCAAAGGTAAGCCCGTCTGCGCCCGTCCGCGCCTGGCCCGCGCCCAGCGCCAGGACCCCTGGCCTTCCCCCGCCGAGGCAAGACGACCCGACTGACCTACGATGCCGCCAATCTCAACGCACTCAATGCCGGCCGGACCCACGCCTCCTGCCGAGCCACCCCGAGACGCACCCACGGACCCTTCACCTGCTGCACCTGCAAGTTCACCTGCCTCCGAACCTGCCCCGCACCCGCCAAGACAAACACCAGCAGCAACCACCTCAAGTGCATCCTGATCAACACCCGCTCCGTCCACAGACACGCCGTGGAACTCTGGAACCTCCTCGACGCTACATCACCGGACGTCGCCTTCCTCACGGAAACCTGGATGAACGCCTCCTCTGCACCCGACATCGCCATAGCCATCCCGGACGGGTACAAGATCATCAGGAGGGACCGCATCAACCAGACCGGAGGTGGCATCGCCATCGTCCACAGGAACACCATCTGCATCACGACCGACGCCAACGACTCCTTCCCCGCAGCCGAACATCTCCACTTCCAGATTCACACCGACCCTAAGACAACCCTCAGAGGCACCCTCGTCTACAGACCCCCGGGACCACGCACACAATTCAGCGAAGACATCACAGATTTCATCAGCCCGCACGCCCTCCCCTCCACTGACTACATCCTCCTCGGGGACCTCAACTTCCACCTGAAGAACAACAAGGACCGCAACACCACCGCCCTGCTGGAAAACCTCGCCAACCTCGGACTCAAGCAACTGGTCAACACCCCCACCCACTACGCCGGCCACACGCTTGATCCTGTCTTCTCTTCCAGCAAGTACATCACCTTCAGCCACGCCACCGGACTCCACTGGACCGACCTCAGCTGCGTCCACTTCAGCTTCAAAAGATCCACGACTCACCACCACCCGCAACAGGTACCTCACAGGAATTGGAGCAAGATCACCGCAGACCAGCTCACCACCTCCCTCAGCCAGAGCCCACCCGCCAACACAACGGACCCCAACGAAGCAGCCCGCAACTTCACACAGTGGCTGACCGCCTGCGCCGACGACCTCGCGCCACTAAAGAACCCTCCCAGCAGACCCAGAAGCAAGAAGGCATCCTGGTTCACCGACGACCTCAAGGACTCCAAGAAGACCTGCCGCACCCTCGAGAATGCCTGGCTCCTCGACCGGACCACCGGCAACATGACCGCCCTCAAACACGCTACCCACAAGCACCACCAGCTCATCCGCACCACCAAGAAGAAATCCCTGAAGGAACGACTGGACAACAACGCCCACGACAGCAAAGAGCTCTTCACTATCGTCAAGGAGTTCTCCAACCCCAGCACCGGCACCAACGACATCACTCCGTCACAAGACCTCTGCGACTCCCTCGCCTCGTTCTTCCACCGCAAGATCGCCGACATCCACAACAGCTTCGGCGCCCCACCCACGCACCCAACCGTCGAACCAACGCCCCCCACTGCCACCCTTCGCACCTGGACCACGGTGACCACCGAAGACACAGCCCGCACGATGAACACCATCCACTCCGGATCACCGACCGACCCCTGCCCACACCACGTCTTCAACAAGGCTGACTCCACCATCGCACCCCAACTCCGGAACATCATCAACGCCTCCTTCAAAACCGCCACCTTCCAGGAGAGCTGGAAGCACGCCGAGATCAGCGCCCTCCTGAAGAAACCTACAGCGGACCCCACCGTTCTCAAAAACTTCCGCCCCATCTCGCTCCTCCCTTTTCCTGCTAAGGTCATCGAGAAGATCGTCAACAGACAGCTGACCGCCTTCCTCGAGACGAACGGATCCCTCGACCCCTCGCAGTCCGGCTTCAGAGCCAACCACAGCACCGAGACCGCCCTCATCGCAGCCACCGACGACATCCGGACCCTGCTCGACAAGGGGGAAACAGTGGCCCTCATCCTCATGGACCTCTCCGCTGCGTTCGACACGATCTGCCACCGCACCCTAGTCCAGCGCCTCAGCAACATCGGTATCCAAGAGAAGGCACTGGAGTGGATCATCTCGTTCCTCGCCGGAAGAACACAAAGAGTCCGCCTCCCCCCGTTTCGCTCCGAGGCCACCGAAGTCATCTGCGGCGTCCCGCAAGGATCTTCACTCAGCCCCACCCTCTTCAACATCTACATGAAACCTCTCGCAGCCATCGCATGCCAGCACAACCTCAACATCATCTCTTACGCCGACGACACCAGCTGATCCTCGCCCTCACCAGAGACCCCGACACCGCCAGAACCTGCCTACACGAAGGGATGAAAGACGTCGCCGAGTGGATGAAGGACAGCTGCCTGAAACTGAACTCGGACAAGACGGAAGTCCTCATCCTGGGATCTTCACCCTCCGCCTGAGACGACTCCTGGTGGCCCCCAGCCCTGGGCACCGCATCCAAGCCAACCGACCACGCACGCAACCTGGGCTTCATCCTGGACCCCTCCCTCTCGGTGACCAGACAAGTCAACGCCGTCTCCTCATCGTGCTTCAACACCCTACGTATGCTTCGCAAGATCTTCCGCTGGATCCCGACCGAGACCAGGAAGACTGTCACCCAGGCACTCGTCACCAGCCGACTGGACTACGGAAACGCCCTCTACGCCGGAACCACAGCCAAGCTACAGAAAAGACTCCAGCGCATCCAGAACGCCTCCGCCCGACTCATCCTGGATGTCCCCCGACGCAGCCACATCTCCAGCCACCTGAGGAACCTGCACTGGCTCCCCGTCGACAAGAGGATCACGTTCCAGCTCCTCACCCAAGCACACAAGTCTCTCCACGACCTGGGCCCCAAGTACCTCAACGACCGCCTGACCTTCTACACGCCCACCCGCCAGCTATGGTCCACCAGCCTCGCCCTCGCAGCCGTACCAGGCATCCGAAGAGCCACCGCCGGAGGAAGATCCTTCTCTTACCTGGCTGCCAAGACTTGGAACTCCCTCCCCATCCACCTTCGGCTGACCCAGGACAATCTCGCCTTCAGGAAACAACTCAAGACCTGGCTGTTCAAGCAGTAGCATACCCCTCCCCCCAAGCGCCTTGAGACCCTCCCGGGTGAGTAGTGCGCTATACAAATGGCATGATTGATTGATTGATTGAAGAAGACTGAACTATTTAGACTCGTTTTCTAACTGAACTCGAGACAGTTCAAAGTTCCAACAGACAAAATATCCAACCTTGGTGAACTCTAACTTTCCTCTCTCTTTTTATCAAGCTATAAGTTATCTTCCTTTAGGGAATTCATGTAATCAAAAGATAAAATGTGTCACTTTTTTATAACTTTTTAATAAATGCAAATAAACAAGAATGGTTTGTATGAATGACAGTCACAAGCATTGGACATTGTGTTGTTTCAATCTAGCACATTTTGGTTAAGGTTCACAGCAGTTATGTTGCATTTTTCAATTACCACAATATTTTACCCTACACCTCTCTGATTTGAGCAGTCTTAGTAACATGTTTTCACCTGTTTTCTGCAACATCTTTTTGCAGGCCTTGGCATGCTTCACTATGCAGCTGGGCCACTATAAGGTGATTTAAAACATTCTTGACGATTTTTTAGGATTTAAGCCCTGATTTTGAGTTACTTAAAGTTTACTGACAGCTGCACAAACAGTGGTTGAAATTCAAATTGGGTGGTATTTATTGCATCATGTATTTACCGGGTGCATTAAATAACATATCCTTTGTTATATTTCATTAGGTCAAACCTTCTTGAATAATTGTACAGTATTTACTATGCCATGCAGATTTTGGTGTGTTAAGCACCAAAGCCTGCATGTTATTGCCTAAAAACTAGGAAGAGGTGCGATTTATGGCACCTGATATATATCACACCCCATAGTATAGTTATTTATCAGGTGGGATAAACAGCACATATTCATCCTACAAACCTGGAGTCAGAGACTATATATGTACAGCCACCTGTCAAGTTATATTTCATTTAAATCCAATAATGACACTTTACATGCATTTAATAATCCACAGTCCATCTCAGCCATCTCTATGGGAGGGGTGTTATAAAATCTTTTTCTATCGATTGCACTTTTTCTACAAAAAAGTCTGCAATACGATCACAAAGAGACTTTGATGGAGGAATCTCTTGTTGAAGGATTATAGGATTGGTGAAGGAGTTTACTATCTTGAAGATATCTATCTATCTATCTATCTATCTATCTATCTATCTATCTATCTATCTATCTATCTATCTATCTATCTATCTATCTATCTATCTATCTATCTATCTATCTATCTATCTATCTATCTATCTATCTATCTATCTATCTATCTTCCCTACTGGTGGGCGCCAGTAGGTAGTTATAGGCCATGTTTCCAAAGGCAAACTGCTTTTTGACATGACTATATCTTTGGTGCTGCTTGACAATTCTTAACAAAATTTTCAAAACAAAGTGTCCTGGTGATTTTTACTTTAAATGGAAAGTTACGTGGTGATCCAGCAAATGCAGGCCAAGAAAAAGTGTGGGAGGGTCAAAATAAGTATTTTTCTGAAGTTCATTTTCATAGGAAATTTTGAATACAACTACAGCTGGAACCGTGGGATGGAATTACACCAAACTTGGCAGAAAGCTAGCTCTTGGTCCCAAAAGAATGTTTTTTGTTATTTGGTGTAAATCCATTCAGTAGTTTTGGAGAAAAAAAGTGTATATCTAGGGACATCGATGCTTTGAGGATCTAACAGTCCCTGTGCTCAAAATTGATTGGCTGCCACCACTTCAAACAGGAAGTGTTAGTAGCCATCTATAAACTTTTAAAAAAAATAAGAAAAAGGTGCAGAGTAGGAATACCCTGACTCCCTAGATGCGTTGATGGGGTCCCAGTGGCACCATGCCACGGCATAAAAGCCTTTTTTTAGCAAAAAGCTTTAGGCGGGAGCCTTGCTGGGTCCGCCGTTCCCACCAAAAAAAAGAAGCATGGTCTCTCCTGCTCTTGACTATTGTTTAGCCTCCGGGTGGGGTCAGGTTCTGGGGCATCAGGGATTATAAATGTGCAGGGGTGCCAGAGCAGCACTCCCCACATACCGGGTGCTGCCACCTCCTTGGGGCAAATGTAAAAATAAACTGAGTATCAAGTCATCAGTAAATGGCATGAAAAAATCAGCGAAGCGGAGTACGAATGTGGGAGGAGCTCAATATGACATCTGAGTCTTCCTTAAAGAATTTATTGTCGAGAACTCAGCGTGTAGTCTCCATCCGACATCAACCGGCCCGAATTACCGCGATGTCGGATGGAGACAACACGCTGAGTTCTCGCCAATAAATACTTGCAGTTACAGCTCTTGATTCCTCTTGTGAATTTATAATTAAATAAACAAACTTTCTGCTTACGTTGAAGACAAAGAGGATTATCAGGCTGTACAGCTTTTTTAAGAAATTTGTGCTAAGTGGTTGCTTCCCACTCCTGAAGCTTTTAGTCCTGATGATGACCCCGAAACCATCTGGGGTTGAAACGCCGTTGGCGCCTCCAACATGGCCTAAATCATTGAGAACATCAATGCTTTGATTATATTTTGTGTTGATTGTTGTATAAGTCTTTCCCTCTGCCATTGTGTGTGTTTTATGATTTTTTTCACATGTCCTGTTTTTTATATTGTGTAGGAGTGTAATTGTTTTAATGGTTTTTGGGTATGATTAAAACTCTTTATACATTGTACATGGCTCCTTTTGGTATCATGGTTTTCTCTGGCCTCTCTTTAGCTGTTTCTTTTTCTTTAAATTTTTCTGTATGCATGATGCACATTTATGGGTACCTAATTTAATGTGTGTATGAGTATTGCTCAAGAGCCACTGTTTGGACAATTATTATTATAAGCCCTGGCTCTTGTACTCAGGTTGCCCCTGTGTTTTGAAAAAAATCAACTCTATAGCAGCTGCAATCGGCCGGATTCTCCATTTGAGACTGCTAAAATGTGTTATACATGTGGCCTTCATTTCTCTTCAGTAATGCGAGCAGCTAATAGTGGACTTGGGATGCATCTCACAGTGAGGACCCCGGCTGGGACCGCTGGCTGACAAAATGATGTAATGTAAGTGATAGCACATAGGAGGATGGAAGAGAATTGGTTATGTTGGCACTGAGCAACAAAAGTGCAGAAGGGGTGGTACAAAAGTCTTTGTGTGCAATGTCTTTGCATGGAGTGACCCAAGCAGGCCCAATGCACTGGAAGAGACATTGCGCTGTAGACAGAGTTTAAAGCACTCCATAGGTGCAGTTATACACCTAAAGTTCTTATGAAATGGAACGTCCATTGGAAGAGAAAATACTCCTGTGGGCTGATTTAAAATTAGAATGACACTTTCTTAAACAATGACTGAAAGGGGTCTGACCAACAGCAACCAAAAGATGATGGGGTCCGATCCAACTCTCCTCTCTGTATATTTTGTATTCAAAACAGAAGTCCTTCCCACATCAAAGTACTCAAAAAGCAAACCTACAACCTCCTTTTGAACAAATAAATTAACCATATTGCACCTTCAAAATATGTGTGCTGTATTTGACAGGGGTTTGTTTTGTGCATCTCTTACTATTTTTCTTACTATGGTCACTAAATTATCTCCTAAATTATCTTGAGGTTCATGGATAGTATGCCATGTGCATTTTTGGACAGAATGGAGTATAATTGTGTTTTAAAATATCTCCTATGGTGGAGTTTTAAAGGCAAATCGGAGAGACAATGGAAAGCTAGTTGCAATGTATGTGAAAACGAATAACCTAATGCACACATAGTTGTCAGCCATTTTCACAAACATGTATTAAAACGGTAGTTTACATTTCCAAGCCACTTGAAACAAAATAATTAGTAGTCAGGAACCTCTTTATTGTGTTCAAAATGTGATTGTGCTTTCTTTGTATTTGCTCATTTTGCCTCATTGTTTACTTTGTTTATACTCTAGTTAATGTCCATTATGAGATTCCAAGTCTCATATTTTCTCTTTGCTTCCTATGTGTGTATCTTTTATGTTGTTAGTCTGCGTTCTGATTCACCACTGTGGCAACCACATTGCTAACGGGTTGCTTTTTCCTGCCAATGCCTTAACCCAGCTTTGTTTTGTTGGCTAGGGTTCTTTATATGCAGTAATGCACTACATTGTTTTCTTAACAGGCATCCGAAAAAGCGTTGTTGACACTTCAAGTGAGCTATGGCATAGTGTTCCCAAAAAGAACTCAAAATGTATTGAATATATTCTTTTAAACTTTGTCATAGTAGGAAATATTTGCACATTCTACCTATCGCTCACTCGTCTTATACTAACATTATGCTTGGTATTCATGTTCTTTTGGCTCACATCATAAAATATATATTTGGGATGCAACATGATATATTTCATTTCTTAAGTGTATGTTGAAGGCTTGTTTATTGTTTGGGTTGTTTACCCTGTGGATTTTGTATGCCTTTATTTGAATATTCATCGAAAGAAGGGGAAAACAAATGTAAACAAAACAGAAAATTAAAAAGAATATATGTGCATGGAAACAACGGAACAAAGAAATTAAGAAGAAAAGCTGAGACGTGAAAGAAAAAACTGTGAAATCGAAAACGAAGAGGAGAGCGGCAAAAGTGAAAATAAGAGACGGGGTCACTATATTACCCAGAAACACCAGAGGATATGGTAATGGAAACATGTAGAAAGGAGAACAACATCCATGTGTAGAAACACTAATCCAATAAGTCCTAGATTGCTTCTCGAATACCATCAAACAGATATAATGCACAGCTTAATTTGTAGATAGGGTTTTCTTAGGCTGCCTGTCTTGAATCCGGTTATCAACACATGGGCCCCTGCCCTCTCTTCTATATTCCTAGAATACGTCTTTTGGTCAGCATAACAGTATTCCATTAAAAAAAATTGTGGAGTTTTCAGAGTAAAAAGGTTGATCATCAAATGAACTGCAAGTTTCAAGCAGTGAGCAGAAGTGATCACACCAAGGGTCTTATCACATGATCTGTTTTTGTCTGGGATTGGCTACATAACATAAGCGGATCTTAGACAATAGTGTGTGAATTTGTTAACACAAAACCCTTGGCATTATTTTAACTCCCCCCTGCTAAATTGCGCAATGCTGGATCTGAGCACGTAGATCCCCAATTAATGTATTTTTTTCATTTTTGCTATGGTGTTCCACTGTATACCGTTTTATACAACGAATCCAAATATCACAGACCTTTTGAGGACTAATATAAAGCAGGCTACATCATCCTGCCACATCCTTCTTTGCATAACTTTCAAAATGCACCTGCTTGCTGTAATGTCTTAAGAAAAACACTGTCGAAAGTCAGCTAATAATGTAAATATAATTGACTCTTTAGTTTCTCTGCTGCAAGCCAGAAGGTTCCACTTTCTCCCCCACCACTCTACAATGCCCGCGTGCTTACATTGACACAAGTGCGGCAGAATTACCAAGTCCATTTACAATTGTGCACAGAGGACTCTCAAATTCTCGTTACATTAGGGAATACTTTAGCTGACCGCTCAAGCGTTACCAAATGTCTCGTACCACTTACACCGAATGTAAGAAGACTTTCAATGCTACACCATAACCAAAATTGAAAACCGGGCTCTAACCATTCTTAAGCTGCATTTTGAAAGGTATACTAGTAATGGAACACCTCTCAGCAATTCAAAATGAAGGGGCCATCTTTGACACTGACCTCACCTTCACCCCAGAGAAAAACAATATTAAAGACATCCAGCCAGGTATATGGCGGAAAGGCCACATCTTCTTCCATACCAAAATGGAATGGAGCTAAACCCAAACCTTTTTAATGGTCCGCTTTAGTGATTGCCAAACCTTGTATACACTGATCTTCACAGAAATACTTAGGAGAGGACATGGGGAGTGGAGAATCAGGCTTCCGCACTTTGCTACCATCTCAATCTCAGGAAACAAGTCCATGTGAACAAGCCAGTGATTTGTTCCTGTGAGTCTACAATTGATCTAAATTCAAGTCCTGCTTTTTAGAAAACTCTTGAAGATGAACTGTTCGCAACAGCAATCATGAAATATCACTCATATTGGAGAAATGCAAACAGTTATCCAGTACATCTGGTTCAACTTTAATTATCTTAGGTAATGTCTACTTTGTATGCTGCTCTACCACTCAAGTTAATATGCTTCTAGCAAACCAAAGTGATCACAAGATGAAACGTCAGTGCATGAGAAAGCTTTCTAAAGAGAAATGTCACAGTCATGGAATATATAAATTCGCCAATCTTTGCAGAATCTACCAAAATGTGAGTTTTGCTGTTCCTAGGAACACACGGCGTTTACAAGTAAATACTGACAAGAACTGTGTTTTCATATGTTTGTCTCATGGTATGTATTTCCTTTTCTAGCTAATTTGTCCATTTTTGTTCTACTTTGACAGTTGTGAGAGGATTTTTGGCTCGCCAGAAGATGTTACAAAAAATGAGCATCAAACATCAAGAAAACACTTCAATCGAGGCGTTCCTTCGGAATGCAGAGGACATGGGACTGGAAACCTACCATGCATTGGTGATCCAGAATGCTTCAGATATAGCCCGGGAAAATGACCGGTCACGGAATGAAATCAACTCAGCTTACGTATTGGAGGTCACTAAACAACAAGAAGAATCTTCCAAAAGGTAACTTGAAAAGTATCTTTGTATTACCTGTCCACAAACACAAGTTGATAACATTCACAGTGGAGGGCCACTTCACTATATCGGTGGCAAATACTTGTATGAACAAGTATATATGCACATGATTGTTATTTCAGGTGTGTGAGAACTCAGGTCTGGTGGTACCAGGGCAGTCAGAGGCGCTGGTCTCCTGGGTCCCCGTAAAGCAGCTACAAAAGAGGGACCAAGTACCCCTTACAGGACTTGCCTTTCACAATAGCAAGGCAGGGCATTGAAAGGCTTATTCAGAGCAGCTGTCTAGAGCTGGAGTCTGAACACTTATTAGTCAATGTTCGGTCACTGGTTCTACTTTTAAAAAGAAAAACTACTTTATTACGCACAAGACTAAATACTAAACACAAATTAACATATATATATATATATATAGACTGGGAGGGGAAATGACCTTCTGGACACGCTCTAAAGGTCCTCATATTATGCATGTGGCGCAGAGCAAAGAACGGTCACCCAAGTAAAATAACTCCCCTGGATGTACACAGGACCCCTATGCCGGAGGCACTTCTACTAGTCTGCGCACCACTAGGACCTAATCTGCAGAAACTCAATATCTCACCTTAACTGCCGGTGAAGGTTGCACTGATTAAAACATAAAGTCATGAAAT
This sequence comes from Lissotriton helveticus, assembly GCF_964261635.1. Lineage (NCBI taxonomy): Eukaryota > Metazoa > Chordata > Amphibia > Caudata > Salamandridae > Lissotriton > Lissotriton helveticus. Next base: position 1,291,333,512 of record NC_136069.1, read on the forward strand.
TATAGAGCAGAACATAAACCGTTCAATCACAAAAAATCAAGGTGGTGTCAAAAATAGCCACTGATTTAAAATTGCATTCATACCAGAAATACAAACTGATTTTATCTTATACCTGAATATAGCTTTGATGCAGCCAAGGCAAGGCCTGCCCGGCTGTGTCTGCAGTCCCCAGTGCAGGAGCTTCTAGGGGAGCACAGGAGTGACCTGGGCGGTCCCACTGACTCAGGGTCACGTTAAGGAGGCCCAAGAGCACCCTTGAGGACAAGGAACATTCTTTTTGGATCCCTCTCCCCCCACAACACCCCTAATGGTAAACAACAATGAGGGGATAACAGATTGTTTAGTTCCTTGGGCCAGCAGTCCTCCTTGGAGTGGCATAAAAGTCTCGCAGAGACCAGGTGTTGTGCAGCAGTAGACGCCGGCCTTCCAGGCACCAGTACAGCGACGAAAGTGCCACATGCAAGTAGCAGATTAGAATGCAGATTTCTACACCCTGGTGCCCTTCTTATACAGGGTTTTCAGTGATTTGCCCCTGGTAGAATACTGCAGCCTCCTGAAGTATTTTTTGATGGGGCTACTTGGCCTCCAAAATGTTGATGGTTTTCTTAAATGAATCTTCCCTCATTTGAAAAATAGACTCAAAGTCCAGGCTTTCTTACCACGTCCCTGGAATTTATTTGCTCCAGAGTCTTCCTTCAAGTAGTGTCTCACAGCCCTTAACACAGACTGCACTCACTGCCAACATTCCCAGGCTTTAGACCACTAGCCACTTTCAGAGTGCCTATATGCCTTGCTGGAGATTGCATTACACCTTTCCACGGCACATCCAGCCAAAACTAGTCCACAGGATTCAAATTTCCTAGGAAATCCAGCCTCTATTTATCCTCAAGAGGGAGTGAGGAGGCACGTTCAGCTGGTCCTGGGGGCCATTTGAGTTTAAGAAATAAAAAGCAAATTAAGAACAGGGAATCTAGAGGATGAACCATTTCCTTTCCCACCCTAGAAGGAGAGTGTGGTAGCTCCCACCACTTCCTTCCCCCCGGCAGATCTGCTTAGATTGGAACGACTCGCGGTGACGTCATGCGAATGTCACCGCGACCAGCGTTCTAAGCTGAGCGCCTGGGGCAATGTGAAGTGCCACCTGCCGGGGAGTGCTGTGGCTGAGGTCGCTGTGTCAAGTAAACTTAATAAACGTTCTATGTAAGCATCTACCTCTGCGTCTGATCTTCTGTCTAAGCAGACGCTACACTGGCGACGAGGGTAACCGGTCAACAGCGACCTCAACACGCTTGTGGCAAAGTTAGAATGGAGTCAATGGCCGAGGCGGAGAATGCAGACTGAAGGGCTGCGGGTCTCGAGCGACAGCTGACTGACACCGGCGGCGGCACAGATGTACACCGGCGGCGGCACAGATGTACAAGGCAGGAGTGACGGCTGACTGACACCGGTGGCGCAGATATCTCTTGGCGTAACCCTGTATTAGGAGAAGGTGCCGCACCGTGAGTAGCCAGCTGAGTGAGGGCGGACTGTGCACCTGTGCACTGGGCTGTGCGTGTGGGACGGTCTGTGCACTGGTTGGCAGAGTCGCGTGTGAGAAGATTCCCTGTGAGGGGAGCGAAGGTCGCATCAGCAGGGAGGAGCGCCGGAGGAAGAATAAAAGGAAAGAAAAGGGGGGCCGACTATTATGCCAAAAAGGCCTGCAAGAGCTTTAAGGAAGTATGATTGGTGGTGCCAGCATCGTGAGGCAAAGAAAGGAGAGTCTACTACGTGTTAGGCTTTGGCATCCTTCCAGCTTAGACTTTGCAAGGGCAGCGCGTAACAGAGCCCTCCTCAGCACTCGAGCCTAAGCCGGCCTCTGTGTATCTAGGCGTCTAGTGGTACCAGCGCGCGCTGAATCAAGGGTACCCCCGCAGCATACTGGCAGACCTCGACGAAAACAACGTCGGAGCAGAAGCCCTCACTCTCCGTGCAACACTCAACTCACCTGTGGCCCCCTCCCCTGTTGATCTTTTGTACTCTGTTTTGTGAAGTAGCACCTTTTAGAGTCTCCGGTGTGGAGAGGAGAGCATCGGCAAGGGATCTTCCTCAGAGTAGCAACATCCTGTTTTCAGTGCACGACGACTGGACTGTTGTCAAGCTAGTATTCACCCCAGAATTGACTGACTTACACACCACAGTGCCACCCGGTGGTTATTGTGGGGATTGGTTTAAATTAACAGTGAAAGTACAGTAAAGTGCTCCACCCTAAGACTGGCAAAGCGAGGTGTATGTACCGTGGTAGTTTGGAAAAAAAACCACCTTTTTCATTCCATTCCTCTGTGTATCTCTCGCCCCCCCCACTAATCTGTCACCGTACCTTGGGGAGGGTCCAGCATTACTGTAAACATGCAGAGCGTAACACCCCCACCATTCTTTTTAACCAACCCAGGGGAACCTGCAATACAGTGGAAAAAATGGAAAAAGGTGTTCTTAAATTACGCTACTGTGTGTGGCCCAAATCTTGGGTTGGAGAGGAAAGTGGCACTGTTGGCGTATCATCTGGGGGCAGAAGGGGAGGAAGTTCTTGATCACCTCCCAGACCTTGGGGTACAAGAAGCGAGGGGTCTTAATGAACTAGAAATAAGTTTGAAAAAACTAGATTTACACTATCTCCCGAAGACTAGCACCATAATGGAGCGCTACCATTTTGGGAAAAGAGCACAGAAGGAAGGGGAGTCAATAGAGGATTTTGTCTCAGACCTTAGGAAGCTAGCTGCGACCTGCAAATTTGGTGGTGCAAGTGAGGAAAGGATCAGGGACAAGTTCGTGTTGGCATGCAGGATGGAACGGGTACGGGAGGAATTGTGGCTTAAAGATGACCCACCCCTAAGAGAGGTCCTAATAATAGCCAAACAGGTAGAACACATGCTTCAGTGCGTCAGTGAAATTAAACAGGATAGTGGCGAGAGGAGAAGCGAAGAGAAACCCAAAGTTAGTGAGGTTGTGACTGAATTGGAGGCTGTGTCTGTGATCAAGGGCCAGAAGATAGCGAACAAAGAACATAAAGATGACAAACCAGGATGGTCGTTCAAAGGTGCCTGTTACAGGTGCGGGAAGCAAGGTCACATGGCCAATGACAAGGAGTGCCCCGCCCTCAAGTTCACATGCAACAAGTGCGGAAAGAGGGGCCATTTCAGACAGTATTGCAAAAGCAGACAGGGATTCAGCAGACAGGGCAAGGAGAGGACAAGCACGGTTTGTGACTAAATAGTTGTGCAAGTGGAGGAAGGCCTGGTCTGCAGCCCTAAATACCCCATAAAAGTAAAAGGCACGGAGTTGGAGGCACTATTCGATTCCTGTTCAAGGATAACTATCATCAGTGCGAAAGAGTTTTCACGTCTATCCAAAGGGAAGGTGGTCTTGAAGAGAATGGACGTGAGGCCTGGGGGATATGCGGGTCGCCCCATCTCCATGAAAGGTTACTTCTGGGACGTAATAGAATACAAAGGCAGAACAACAATGTCCAAGGTGTATGTGTCCACTGTCGGTGATAACATCCTGGGGTGGCAAGCACAGAAGGAGTTGGGAGTATACCTGAATCCGAACAGCAATCCCCAAATCCTGATACAGGAGATACAGGAGCCGGAAGAGGGTCTGGTGTCGGAGTTCAAAAAAGTATTCAAGGAAGAGCTAGGATGCTTGAAGAACTACTGCCACAAGATTAGATTGAAAGAAAATGCAAGACCAGTAGTAGCCAAGGTCAGGAAGCTACCCATCGCCATCCAAGAAGCAGTGAAGAATGAACTTGAGAAATTGTGCAAGGCAGGAGTAATTGAACCGGTTGAAGCGACAGAATGGTTGGCACCCATCGTGGCTGCACAGAAAAAGGATGGATCAGTTCGACTGTGCATAGACTTGAGGGCCTTGAACAAGGAGGTGGTAGTCGACCGCTTCCCGCTGCCCAATATCACCTAGATGATGAGCATGTTGGAGGGTGCAAGAGTATTCTCCACTCTTGACCTTACGTCAGCGTACTTCCAAATCAAGCTGCATGAAGAGTCGTAAGAACTCACAGCGTTCGTGACACCCATGGGCGCGTACAAGTTCAAAAGAATGCCGTTTGGGTTGGTTTCTGCGGCAGCTGTCTTTCAGAGGCTCATGGGAAACATCCTGAAGGAAATTCCTGGGGTTGTATGCTACCAGGATGACGTCCTAGTGTTTGCCAGAGATCATGAAGAGCATGACAAGAGACTGAGACAAGTACTAGCCAGGTTTAGGTCACAAGGACTGACGGTGAGGAGAGAGAAGTGTGTGTTTAGGTGTGCAGAACTGGACTTCTTGGGACACAAAGTGACTGCGGATGGAATCCGTCCCAAAGCAGAGCTCCAGGACACCATTGTAAATCTGGCGCCCCCGAAGAGCAAGGAAGAGATCAGGTCCTTCATGGGAATGCTAGAATTTTATGGAAAATTCATACGGAACCTCGCAGGGAGAACACATGCCATCAGACTGTTGTTGAAAAAGGAGACGGTGTTCAATTGGAGTCAGGAGTGTCAGAGTGAGTTCGAAGACGTGAGGAATGCTCTTGCTGAAGCACCCAGTTTGAAGTCCTATATACCTAATCGCATGACAATAGTCACCACGGACGCAAGTGCCAAGGGGCTAGGGGCGGTGCTCACACAAACAGGCAAAGACGGAGAAGAAACTATAGCTTTCGCCTCAAGATCCCTCCAAAAGTCAGAAAACAACTACTCCGTGATCGAAAAAGAAGCCTTAGCAGTGTTCTGGGCGTTGAGCAAATTTAGGGACTTCCTGTGGGGCACGACGTTCATCCTTCGCACTGACCACAAACCATTGGTGGAAGTCTTCAGCAAAAAGGGGTTGGATGCGATCTCCAGTAGGATCAGGCGTTGGGTTGTTGGCCTCCAGGAGTACACCTTCAATGTCAAGTACGTCCCTGGAGCTCGCAATCTGGCGGCGGACTGCTTATCAAGGTTGGTGAAAGGAGGTGATGGAAAAGAAACGCACGACAGAACGGAAGATGATCTGGATAATCACCAGATGGAAAATGTTTGTGCCATCCAGAGAGCAATTGGTGAGGAAACATGGAAGAGTGCATTAAAGGACGACGGAGTCTTGGGTGAGGTGTGCAAGAGAGTAATGGACAGATGGAACCATGAAGATAAACGTGTGGAGGCTCTTCGGCCATTCTGGATTGTAAAGGATGAGTTGTCTGTGGTCGACGAATGTCTGTTCAGAGGAACGAGGTTGGTACCTCCAGTGACAGTGAGAGAGAATCTCATTGACATGGCTCATGATGGCCACCTGGGCATCACCAAGACCAAACAAAGGCTGAGAGAAGACTATTGGTGGCAGAGCATGGACCTGGCGATTGAAAGGAAGGTGAGAGACTGCATCCCGTGTAGCAGCAGCGACAAAGTGCTGAGGCAATGGACACCCCCAATGGTGAGCAGACCACCGCCATCAGGACCCTGGGAAGAGTTGGCGATAGATATCGTTGGTCCCTTGACAGGAGAGGTGCACACGCCTTATATCCTGGTGCTAATGGATCTGTACTCCAGATGGCCAGAGGTGAAATTGGTGAGTGAAATCACAACTAAGGTCGTCATAGAGTTCCTTAAAGGGCTGTTTGAAAAGGAAGGATTACCCAGCAGTCTACTCACAGATAATGGAGTGCAACTGTGTTCAAAAGAGATGGAGGATTTCCTGGGAGAGAGAGGAATCACTCACAAGCAGTGTGCCTTGTACCACCCAGAGACTAATGGCATGGTGGAACGTTTCAATAGGACCCTCAAGGAGAGCATCCAGTTAGCCAAGGTCAGCGGCATGAACTGGAAGGAGGAAGTATGGAGGCGCATTGAAGCATATAGGTTCACCCCGCACCAGACGACGGGAGTTACCCCGTTCGAAATGCTCCGAGGAAGGATTCCCAACACTAAACTTTCTCCAGGGTGGATGGGGTGGCGCAAGGGTTGGTCAGACCACTCCAAAGAAGCGGAAGGGTTGATGAGGCAGGAAAGAGCAATGGGGGAGAGGAAAGAAAGATTCGACAGGCTCAACTCCACACGGGAGGCTGGGTTCCAAGTTGGTGATGACATTAAGATCAGGACACCCACGGGCAGGGCAAGTTGGTCAGGGTACAGTAGGCCCACCAAGGTCACAAAATTGTTCAGGAATGCCATCAAGACCCAGGAGGGGAAGATTTGGAACCTGGGGAGAGTAGTGAAGTTTTACCCACCTAGTCAAGGTTCAGATGGAGCCAGCGTGGGGGAGGACGACTCTGAGGGGAACTGAGGCCCTCCTCCTAAGAAACGGGGGTCAGACCCCCAACCTGGTGGGAGAACTAGTTTGAGAATGACCAGACCACCCACACATTTTGAACAGTATGTAATGGTGTAATCCTCCTGTGATTCCTGGTTGCCATGTTCTATGTTCATTGTTTTCCGCAAGGGAGGGGGATGTGTGGTATCTCCCACCACTTCCTTCCCCCCGGCAGATCTGCTTAGATTGGAACGACTCGCGGTGACGTCATGCGAATGTCACCGCGACCAGCGTTCTAAGCTGAGCGCCTGGGGCAATGTGAAGTGCCACCTGCCGGGGAGTGCTGTGGCTGAGGTCGCTGTGTCAAGTAAACTTAATAAACGTTCTATGTAAGCATCTACCTCTGCGTCTGGTCTTCTGTCTAAGCAGACGCTACAGAGAGTTATGCTAGCAATCGGCTGGAGTAAACCTTTGACCCTTTTGAAGGTGGAAAGTGGACAGGAATTTATGAATTTTTAATTATGTGGGTGTTCACAAACATTGAAGACTACCCACGCCTCTGAACGCTCACTGCTGAGTCACTGATTGGGATATATGGGTGCGGGAAATGTTTCTCCGGGGACACTGGTTCAAACAGAATTTTTTTTTTTTCAGGAAACTTTTTTCTGTAGTTCTTCCATCAACTGGAAGTTCCCAGTCTCCATATGCTAAATTGTTTGCCAGGCATATGCCTCAGTAGGTGAGAACCAATGTGGATGGGAGAACAAAGCAAATAGATAGATTGAGAACAATCTCTCTAGACTGATGTACAGAGCTTCTTCTTGAACAACAAGGTGAATCGAAGTATGATTCCTTAGCACGAGGTTATATTCTTGGTTTGAGGTAGATGTTATTGCAGAAATCCCCTAGTCAATGGTTAGTCAAAACTGAAAGGTTTGGGTTTTCTACATAGAAATAGAGACAGGAGCATTGGTGTCTCCAAGGTGAAAAGTGTGTGAAGATGTATGACCTCTTTTCTCCTCGGAACTTGTCACTTATAGAGGACGCCTCATGTTATCAATACTGAAGTGTTGTGTAGCAGTTGAGCTGCTCTTACGCCCACTGTGCCAGAGAGGAAGGAACACACATTGGTTTGGTCTCTGGTAGACAGTATATGTTATTTGCAATGTAGAAATAAAGCAGAAAAAATCCAGTATCGAGCCAAATTTTAAAGTCATAAAGACTGCAGCATGGAGCAGCAGCAGGGACGGGGAGAATGTGCAGTTAATCCCAAAATGAAATCAAACATTTAGTTTATTGTACATTCCTTTATGCATTATATGCAACAAACAATCCTGCACCCACCCCTTCAGGAAGAAAGGAAGTGCCACTGGTTTGGATGACTGCCATGCATTTTATCATGAGGTAGTATAGTAAAAAAAGCCTATTTCCTTGAACTGTCAAATCACAGCCATCAGTGTATTCATAGCTCGGCTCTGTAGAAAAAAGAGACCGTAGTAGGTCCTTAATGCAGTTTTGGTGTACAGGTATGTCCCAGCATTTGCAAACTGACCCTAACACTCAAATCTGAACAACAGTAGAGACAGCACCGCTCAGTAGGATAGAAACATAATTTTACCCTGAACAGAAAAGCAGGTAAGTGGCTTGTGGTAGGCTAGACATCTTTACGTGCGCCGCGATGCTTACATACTCCAGAGAGAGTTTGTGCGCTATCGGCCAGGCCAACCATCGGTGCAGGTTCTCTCCTGTTCATCCTCTTTGTGGCCCATTTCAGTGCCCGTGTAACGGATGGGTGCTTGACCCCCCTGGGTCTATCCTCCGGAAGAGTACGCCAGCTGCCCCCCCTGCTAAGGGCTTGCCATCTTTTCTGCGGGTCTTGAATTTGAATGTCAGATCGGTATCGAAACATTATCAAGACATCTATGATCTCATTGAGGATGAAGCTCCCGATGTTTTTGCCATCACAGAAACCTGGCTTCAGGATGCGGATGCAGCTATTATTAATCTAGCTTGCCCTCCTGAGTATTCTATGTACACCCTAAATCGGTCATCGAGAGGTGGGGGTATAGCCTTATAGTTAGGTCCTGTTTTGCCTGCGTATGGAGTAGCCTCAACATCCCCGGCTGCGAAAGCACCTCCTTTAAGATCTCGGTCAGCCCCCAGTTTACGCTTTCTGGGATGATTGTATATCGTCCACCGGGTAGCGATGTGGTGTTCAGAAACTCATTCCCCGATGCTGTCAGCACATTAGCCATGGGTTGTGCTAATTATTCCATCTTGGGTGATCTGAACCTACATTTTGATACTCCAACTAACCCGACGATACGCAGCATCCTGGCTGACCTTGAGGCTCTTCAACTCTCCCAGCAGGTATCTCAGCCCACTCATGTAGGGGGACATATTTTGGACCCCTGTTTTACCAATCTGGCTGAGACAAAGGTTATTTCCATCTCCCCGCTAGGGTGGACAGATCACTTTTTGGTGACCATCCATTATCCTCTACAGGTGATCCCCTCCATCCCCTCAGTCGGAAGGGTATCTAGGAGACACTGGAATAAACTTAGGCTGGATGATCTCCATCGTCTCCTAGCGGTAGAGCCACTGGGCCCACTGAATGATGTGGAAGCAGGCTACGACCATTTTTGCACTTGGATTGCCAGGGCCTTGGACTCTCTGATTCCCATTGTCTCGAGTAAAATCAGTACCAGAGAGTCGAGCCCCTGGTATGATGGTGCCTTGCGTGCCTTGAAGGGAATCTGTAGACGGATGGAAAGAGCATGGCGGAAGACTTATGAGGCTGATTTGAAAGCCGCATATGTTGCCTCCGTCAAGATCTACCACCGGGCTATTTGTCGGGCCCGTGCGGCATTTTATGCCGCGGAATTTCGTAACAGCTTAAATCCGTCAAAGACTATATTCAAGGCCGTGAAAGATCTTTTGGCGAAGCGGACTTCCCCTGTGAATTGGGGGTCTACCTCCCATTGTGAGTCCCTGGCCTCTTACTTCTTGGGAAAGGTCCAGGCTATTTATCGGACATTCCCTAGTACAGGGACTGACCTGGGAGTTTCAGATGGGGCTTCAAGCCACCCTACCTTGCATTCTTTCCCTCCCCTACTCCTGGAAGGGTTTGACAAACTTGCGTCGAAGGTCAAATCTGGCTCTCCGTTGGATCCAGTAAGATCTGCTCTTTTTAGAGATCAGGCCTTCCTGGGACGCTCTATTGTGTGTTCTTTAGTCAACCTTTCACTGGAGTCAGGCGTGGTTCCAACGAAATGGAAGCAGGCGGTGGTCTCCCCAATCATTAAGAAGCCCACCCTAGACCCCGCGAAGCCCGAAAGTTACCGCACGATCTCTTTGTTACCCTGGCCGGCGAAGATAATGGAGGCTCATGTCAATCTGGCCCTGTCGGAACATCTTGTCCGGACCAATGCCCTTGACCCCACACAGAACGGCTTCCGTGCCGGGCACAGCACGGAGACCGCCCTTCTCGTGATGGTAGAGCATCTGCGAGCGGTGTTGGATGCTGGTCAGACGGCGGCGCTGATATTATTAGACCTCAGTGCCGCCTTTGACACGGTGTCCCACAGCATCCTATTGCACCGGCTCGAGGAGATTGGTGTCGGGGGCCAGGCTTTGCAGTGGTTCCGCTCCTTTCTTGATGGTCGTTCCTTCTGTGTGGCCATCCCTCCCTTCAAGTCCAATTTTCAGCCGCTGGCCATGGAGGTTCCGCAGGGATCCTCGCTGAGTCCCACGTTATTCAACCTATACGTGAGATCGCTGGCTGAGGTTGTTAGGCAGTGGGGCCTAACCCTGGTCTCATATGCCGACGACACTCAGCTGGCGGTCACTCTCAGCGGGGACGCGGAACATGATGCCCCCAGGCTCCAGAATGGACTGAAGGCGGTGGCCACCTGGCTGACAGGAAACTGTCTCCAGCTTAACGCCAACAAGACTGAGTTGATGATCATCGGAAAGAGAGTGGAATTATGGGGCGATCAATGGTGGCCGGCAGAGCTGGGACCAACCCCAACTCCGGTATCGGAATTGAAAAATCTGGGAGTCTGGCTGGATGCCGGTCTTACCTTTGTGGGCCACACTAAGAAAACAGCAGCATGCTGTTTCGGACTTCTTAGGGGTTTAAGACCTGTCCTTAAGTTTTTTGATGCCCCAACTAGGCAGTTGGTAATCCAGGCTACTGTCATCTCACGCCTGGATTATGCCAGCTCTCTCCTGGTAGGGGCTAACCTGGCAGAAATTACCCGTTTACAACGGGTACAAAATGCTGCGGCCAGAGCAATTGTTGGCCTGCCTAGGTTCTGCCCGGTGTCAAATGTCCTCCGTTCCCTGCACTGGCTTCCAGTGAGGAAGCGAATTCATTTTAAGGTCCTTTGTTTGACCTTTAAAATTTTGAAAGGCATAGGCCCTCAAATCATGTCTAGCCTCCTGTCTTTTTATGTACCTACACGCACCCTCCGTTCTCAAGGTCAGGCTCTTGCTGTAGTCCCCAGATTTAGGCTCTGCCGGGCGGGCGGACGCTCTTTCAGTGTTAAAGCTGCAACCATCTGGAATTCCCTCCCGGTTGAAGTTCGCCTGTTGGAGGACCTTATGCTTTTTCGGAAAGCTATCAAGACTCTCTTGTTTTAATCTGCTCTCCAGTGGTCTTAATGTTTAGACTCTGTTATGTTGTGTTCTACCTTGTCACTGCGCCAGGACGCTCCTTCGCTGGAGCAGCTGTGCGCATAATAAAAATTAATAACATAACATAACATAACAAATGAAGGATTTGAAAAAATATAAAAATGGAGCTAGTTGTCATAGTGAGAGTATGCCAGTGTACATCTGAATCAGCAACCTTTTGACACTTTGCAATTTATCGAGGCATGTATTTAGCGATTTACTGGAGAAACTCGCACTAATTTTGATTTGCCTGAAATAAATTCTACTAGTTGATTGTATGTGATGTATAATCACAGACAGGTCTATTCACAAAGGTAACTTAACTTGTGAGTCATTTACATGTGTAATTTACTCTTACACTTTTGACGAACTTTGCTACTTTTGCCTATTTAGAAAACCTGAGTGTAATTTTACTCAAAAGTACAGACTTAAATGTCTCCACCTTCTGAAAATGAGCTGGAGCAAAAGTTACAAATGTAAGTTACTACTGCCATAAAAAAAACAGTAGTAAGTCCAGCTCCACAGTTGGCCAACAACTGTGTAGTAATTACGCACAATCCTGGTGGGTTTTCTTGACAAGTTTATTCTAGGTTCAAAATGATGAACTGTAACCTCCAGCAGATCCCAACGAATGGTTCAGGCTTAGAACCCCCTTGCCACTCCATTCCACAGCATCATTGCCTACATCATTGTCAGTTCTACAATGGGGGACAACCATTCAGATGATTCAATTGGCTCAATTATGTTTTCCTCCCAAAGTTTTTTAAATTCTTGTTGAAGTCATTCTCTCAGCATACACGGTGTAGTTCTCAATTTGTGTACTACAGGTTTAGCATGCTTCTTGAGAATAATCTGATACGTAAACTTCTTCAATTTACCCAACGTCTCAGAAAATACTTGCTGAAATTTCCCTATGATACAGAAAAGGGGGGTGGGGGTGGTGATGAACAGAGTGTCTGAATTAAGCAGACCACTCTTACCCAGTCCAAAGATCAGGGCTTGATCCATCACCGTTATTTATCTCACTGCCCCATCCCAGCTCAGAACCTGGCTATATGCAAATTAGTCTGTCCCTGGCCCAGTGCATCATGGAAACAGGGCAGACCAAACTACCAAGCCAATTCTTCACCAGAAAGGAGACAAGCTACCGGGGACCGGTTTCTGGCATTTCAGCCTCTTCGGCCCGGCTTGCTTGAATCCTGATGGAGCAGTGAGAAAGGGACTCATGTCTGAGTATACCCTGCCACACCTATAGTGGCCAAAAACGATACAGAAAAGGGGGTGGTGATGAACAGAGTGTCTGAATTAAGCAGACCACTCTTACCCAGTCCAAAGATCAGGGCTTGATCCATCACCGTTATTTATCTCACTGCCCCATCCCAGCTCAGAACCTGGCTATATGCAAATTAGTCTGTCCCTGGCCCAGTGCATCATGGGAACAGGGCAGACCAAACTACCAAGCCAATTCTTCACCAGAAAGGAGACAAGCTACCGGGGACCGGTTTCTGGCATTTCAGCCTCTTCGGCCCGGCTTGCTTGAATCCTGATGGAGCAGTGAGAAAGGGACTCATGTCTGAGTATACCCTGCCACACCTATAGTGGCCAAAAACGATACAGAAAAGGGGGTGGTGATGAACAGAGTGTCTGAATTAAGCAGACCACTCTTACCCAGTCCAAAGATCAGGGCTTGATCCATCACCGTTATTTATCTCACTGCCCCATCCCAGCTCAGAACCTGGCTATATGCAAATTAGTCTGTCCCTGGCCCAGTGCATCATGGGAACAGGGCAGACCAAACTACCAAGCCAATTCTTCACCAGAAAGGAGACAAGCTACCGGGGACCGGTTTCTGGCATTTCAGCCTCTTCGGCCCGGCTTGCTTGAATCCTGATGGAGCAGTGAGAAAGGGACTCATGTCTGAGTATACCCTGCCACACCTATAGTGGCCAAAAACGATACAGAAAAGGGGGTGGTGATGAACAGAGTGTCTGAATTAAGCAGACCACTCTTACCCAGTCCAAAGATCAGGGCTTGATCCATCACCGTTATTTATCTCACTGCCCCATCCCAGCTCAGAACCTGGCTATATGCAAATTAGTCTGTCCCTGGCCCAGTGCATCATGGGAACAGGGCAGACCAAACTACCAAGCCAAATCTTCACCAGAAAGGAGACAAGCTACCGGGGACCGGTTTCTGGCATTTCAGCCTCTTCGGCCCGGCTTGCTTGAATCCTGATGGAGCAGTGAGAAAGGGACTCATGTCTGAGTATACCCTGCCACACCTATAGTGGCCAAAAACGATACAGAAAAGGGGGTGGTTATGAACAGAGTGTCTGAATTAAGCAGACCACTCTTACCCAGTCCAAAGATCAGGGCTTGATCCATCACCGTTATTTATCTCACTGCCCCATCCCAGCTCAGAACCTGGCTATATGCAAATTAGTCTGTCCCTGGCCCAGTGCATCATGGGAACAGGGCAGACCAAACTACCAAGCCAATTCTTCACCAGAAAGGAGACAAGCTACCGGGGACCGGTTTCTGGCATTTCAGCCTCTTCGGCCCGGCTTGCTTGAATCCTGATGGAGCAGTGAGAAAGGGACTCATGTCTGAGTATACCCTGCCACACCTATAGTGGCCAAAAACGATACAGAAAAGGGGGTGGTGATGAACAGAGTGTCTGAATTAAGCAGACCACTCTTACCCAGTCCAAAGATCAGGGCTTGATCCATTACCGTTATTTATCTCACTGCCCCATCCCAGCTCAGAACCTGGCTATATGCAAATTAGTCTGTCCCTGGCCCAGTGCATCATGGGAACAGGGCAGACCAAACTACCAAGCCAATTCTTCACCAGAAAGGAGACAAGCTACCGGGGACCGGTTTCTGGCATTTCAGCCTCTTCGGCCCGGCTTGCTTGAATCCTGATGGAGCAGTGAGAAAGGGACTCATGTCTGAGTATACCCTGCCACACCTATAGTGGCCAAAAACGATACAGAAAAGGGGGTGGTGATGAACAGAGTGTCTGAATTAAGCAGACCACTCTTACCCAGTCCAAAGATCAGGGCTTGATCCATCACCGTTATTTATCTCACTGCCCCATCCCAGCTCAGAACCTGGCTATATGCAAATTAGTCTGTCCCTGGCCCAGTGCATCATGGGAACAGGGCAGACCAAACTACCAAGCCAATTCTTCACCAGAAAGGAGACAAGCTACCGGGGACCGGTTTCTGGCATTTCAGCCTCTTCGGCCCGGCTTGCTTGAATCCTGATGGAGCAGTGAGAAAGGGACTCATGTCTGAGTATACCCTGCCACACCTATAGTGGCCAAAAACGATACAGAAAAGGGGGTGGTGATGAACAGAGTGTCTGAATTAAGCAGACCACTCTTACCCAGTCCAAAGATCAGGGCTTGATCCATCACCGTTATTTATCTCACTGCCCCATCCCAGCTCAGAACCTGGCTATATGCAAATTAGTCTGTCCCTGGCCCAGTGCATCATGGGAACAGGGCAGACCAAACTACCAAGCCAATTCTTCACCAGAAAGGAGACAAGCTACCGGGGACCGGTTTCTGGCATTTCAGCCTCTTCGGCCCGGCTTGCTTGAATCCTGATGGAGCAGTGAGAAAGGGACTCATGTCTGAGTATACCCTGCCACACCTATAGTGGCCAAAAACGATACAGAAAAGGGGGTGGTGATGAACAGAGTGTCTGAATTAAGCAGACCACTCTTACCCAGTCCAAAGATCAGGGCTTGATCCATCACCGTTATTTATCTCACTGCCCCATCCCAGCTCAGAACCTGGCTATATGCAAATTAGTCTGTCCCTGGCCCAGTGCATCATGGGAACAGGGCAGACCAAACTACCAAGCCAATTCTTCACCAGAAAGGAGACAAGCTACCGGGGACCGGTTTCTGGCATTTCAGCCTCTTCGGCCCGGCTTGCTTGAATCCTGATGGAGCAGTGAGAAAGGGACTCATGTCTGAGTATACCCTGCCACACCTATAGTGGCCAAAAACGATACAGAAAAGGGGGTGGTGATGAACAGAGTGTCTGAATTAAGCAGACCACTCTTACCCAGTCCAAAGATCAGGGCTTGATCCATCACCGTTATTTATCTCACTGCCCCATCCCAGCTCAGAACCTGGCTATATGCAAATTAGTCTGTCCCTGGCCCAGTGCATCATGGGAACAGGGCAGACCAAACTACCAAGCCAATTCTTCACCAGAAAGGAGACAAGCTACCGGGGACCGGTTTCTGGCATTTCAGCCTCTTCGGCCCGGCTTGCTTGAATCCTGATGGAGCAGTGAGAAAGGGACTCATGTCTGAGTATACCCTGCCACACCTATAGTGGCCAAAAAAGATACAGAAAAGGGGGTGGTGATGAACAGAGTGTCTGAATTAAGCAGACCACTCTTACCCAGTCCAAAGATCAGGGCTTGATCCATCACCGTTATTTATCTCACTGCCCCATCCCAGCTCAGAACCTGGCTATATGCAAATTAGTCTGTCCCTGGCCCAGTGCATCATGGGAACAGGGCAGACCAAACTACCAAGCCAATTCTTCACCAGAAAGGAGACAAGCTACCGGGGACCGGTTTCTGGCATTTCAGCCTCTTCGGCCCGGCTTGCTTGAATCCTGATGGAGCAGTGAGAAAGGGACTCATGTCTGAGTATACCCTGCCACACCTATAGTGGCCAAAAACGATACAGAAAAGGGGGTGGTGATGAACAGAGTGTCTGAATTAAGCAGACCACTCTTACCCAGTCCAAAGATCAGGGCTTGATCCATCACCGTTATTTATCTCACTGCCCCATCCCAGCTCAGAACCTGGCTATATGCAAATTAGTCTGTCCCTGGCCCAGTGCATCATGGGAACAGGGCAGACCAAACTACCAAGCCAATTCTTCACCAGAAAGGAGACAAGCTACCGGGGACCGGTTTCTGGCATTTCAGCCTCTTCGGCCTGGCTTGCTTGAATCCTGATGGAGCAGTGAGAAAGGGACTCATGTCTGAGTATACCCTGCCACACCTATAGTGGCCAAAAACGATACAGAAAAGGGGGTGGTGATGAACAGAGTGTCTGAATTAAGCAGACCACTCTTACCCAGTCCAAAGATCAGGGCTTGATCCATCACCGTTATTTATCTCACTGCCCCATCCCAGCTCAGAACCTGGCTATATGCAAATTAGTCTGTCCCTGGCCCAGTGCATCATGGGAACAGGGCAGACCAAACTACCAAGCCAATTCCTCACCAGAAAGGAGACAAGCTACCGGGGACCGGTTTCTGGCATTTCAGCCTCTTCGGCCCGGCTTGCTTGAATCCTGATGGAGCAGTGAGAAAGGGACTCATGTCTGAGTATACCCTGCCACACCTATAGTGGCCAAAAACGATACAGAAAAGGGGGTGGTGATGAACAGAGTGTCTGAATTAAGCAGACCACTCTTACCCAGTCCAAAGATCAGGGCTTGATCCATCACCGTTATTTATCTCACTGCCCCATCCCAGCTCAGAACCTGGCTATATGCAAATTAGTCTGTCCCTGGCCCAGTGCATCATGGGAACAGGGCAGACCAAACTACCAAGCCAATTCTTCACCAGAAAGGAGACAAGCTACCGGGGACCGGTTTCTGGCATTTCAGCCTCTTCGGCCCGGCTTGCTTGAATCCTGATGGAGCAGTGAGAAAGGGACTCATGTCTGAGTATACCCTGCCACACCTATAGTGGCCAAAAACGATACAGAAAAGGGGGTGGTGATGAACAGAGTGTCTGAATTAAGCAGACCACTCTTACCCAGTCCAAAGATCAGGGCTTGATCCATCACCGTTATTTATCTCACTGCCCCATCCCAGCTCAGAACCTGGCTATATGCAAATGAGTCTGTCCCTGGCCCAGTGCATCATGGGAACAGGGCAGACCAAACTACCAAGCCAATTCTTCACCAGAAAGGAGACAAGCTACCGGGGACCGGTTTCTGGCATTTCAGCCTCTTCGGCCCGGCTTGCTTGAATCCTGATGGAGCAGTGAGAAAGGGACTCATGTCTGAGTATACCCTGCCACACCTATAGTGGCCAAAAACGATACAGAAAAGGGGGTGGTGATGAACAGAGTGTCTGAATTAAGCAGACCACTCTTACCCAGTCCAAAGATCAGGGCTTGATCCATCACCGTTATTTATCTCACTGCCCCATCCCAGCTCAGAACCTGGCTATATGCAAATTAGTCTGTCCCTGGCCCAGTACATCATGGGAACAGGGCAGACCAAACTACCAAGCCAATTCTTCACCAGAAAGGAGACAAGCTACCGGGGACCGGTTTCTGGCATTTCAGCCTCTTCGGCCCGGCTTGCTTGAATCCTGATGGAGCAGTGAGAAAGGGACTCATGTCTGAGTATACCCTGCCACACCTATAGTGGCCAAAAACGATACAGAAAAGGGGGTGGTGATGAACAGAGTGTCTGAATTAAGCAGACCACTCTTACCCAGTCCAAAGATCAGGGCTTGATCCATCACCGTTATTTATCTCACTGCCCCATCCCAGCTCAGAACCTGGCTATATGCAAATTAGTCTGTCCCTGGCCCAGTGCATCATGGGAACAGGGCAGACCAAACTACCAAGCCAATTCTTCACCAGAAAGGAGACAAGCTACCGGGGACCGGTTTCTGGCATTTCAGCCTCTTCGGCCTGAAATGGCAGAAACCGGTCCCCGGAAGCTTGTTTCCTTCCCAGTATAAGAATTGGCTTGGTAGTTTGGTTTGCCCTGTTCCCATCATGCACTGGGACAGGAACAGACTAATTTGCATATAGCCAAGTTCTGAGCTGGGATGGTGCAGTGAGCTAAAAAACGGTGATGGATCAAGCCCTGATCTTTGGACTGGGTAAGAGTGGTCTGCTTAATTCAGGCACTCTGTTCATCACCACCCCCTTTTCTGAATCATTTTGTCCACCATAAGCGTGGAAGGGTATACTCAGATGTGAGTCCCTTGCTCATTGCACCATCAGGATTCAAGCAAGCCGGGCCGACGACGCCTGAAATGGCAGAAACCGGTCCCCGGAAGCTTGTTTCCTTCCCAGTATAAGAATTGGCTTGGTAGTTTGGTTTGCCCTGTTCCCATCATGCACTGGGACAGGAACAGACTAATTTGCATATAGCCAAGTTCTGAGCTGGGATGGTGCAGTGAGCTAAAAAACGGTGATGGATCAAGCCCTGATCTTTGGACTGGGTAAGAGTGGTCTGCTTAATTCAGGCACTCTGTTCATCACCACCACCCCCTTTCCGAAATTTCCCTATGAGCTGCCTCCCCACTCATGGTCTATATCATCTTCCACCACTACACTCTCATTCACCTGTTCCACTACCATGACTGGTTCATTGGCATTAGGATCTAGTACAACATTTAGGTCTCTTTGATGCCGCCAACCCAGAAGATCTGAACATTGATTGGTCACATAGATTCTCCCATTCACCACATTCTGCTTAAAAATTATATCCATCCATTAATCCTCTTGCCACCATATTCAATGGCTCTCACATCAGATTGTTGCAAATCTTCCATTTCCTTGCCCAATTCCTTTTGATATGTATCCTTAGATATCAGAGTAAACAAACTCCCAGAATCAGCTAAAACTCTAACCTTCCCAGGTCTCAAAATGTTCTCACAGTGCGGTTTTTCCAATTTTCCCGCACTCTCTTTTCTTATATTTCCTTTCTTTGTACAATTTATCCCTTGAATAGTAGTGCACCATATTTCATTTATAGTCACCATTATTTCCTCTTGGTCCTCACTCTAATCTTCAACCATTTTGACACTCGTATTTTGTGCCTTTCTCTTTTATCTACATACTTCTGCTAAATGCCCCCTTTTTCCACATGACCCCACATGATCACGTTTCTTGTTCCACAAGCAAAACTTGAACTAATGTGCCCTGGACACCCACATCTATAACAAGTTAAAGTTCTCCGTTCTTCAAATTTTTAAACCGTATAATCTCCACTCTTAACAGCTCTTTTAAAGTTCTCCTTCTTGATTTTTTTTACTTCTACAGTTAACTCCTTTTCTGTAGCTTTTGTACTACATTTCCCCATATCTATCCTGTTCAGCCACACAGCCGTGTGTTCCATACTCCTTGCAATTTTGTATTTATTCTTATAAACTGGGATCTTTTGATAATAACTTTTATTTCACCTTTTTGTTGATTGTGCATTTCACTATTTGGTCCCTTATTAAAGAATCAACTACATTTTGGAAATCACAGGTCACCGCTACGCCACGCAATGAAGCAACATCGGTCATAATGTCTTCATATTTGTCCTTGAACCTACAAAATAATATATTCCTTTCAAAAGCTACATTCACTTTGAATGTGAAATGTTTCTCCAACATTTGCAGTGACATGTCATACAGGTTCCTAGGCTGACAATTTCCCATGCCTAATGAAATTTCAGGCAAATCATCATAAATTCTTTTCGGGTCTATGCCTAGATGATGTAAAAGAATAGCTTGTTTGCGTATTTGACCATATTTATCACCTCTAATTGCCAACAAATAGGTGAAAAACATATTTTTCCATTCCTTCCACGGAATTGTAGGTTCACCAGGCACTGGTAGGAAACTTGGAGGTGCCGCCATGCTTTGTTCAGACATACCTTTAAGACTTGTAAATTAACAAATCAAAACAAATAGCAAACACAATAATTCAATATAACAGGCTGAAACAGCCAGCTAAAATAATTATTTAAAATAAGTAGCCAAAACACTTATTTAAAATAGTTAGTTAAAATAATAATTTAAAATATTTAGCTAAAATAACAATGGTTGATAGTGTACTCCAATCGTCCCTCTATTGTAAGCTTTCCAATGTGTTTTTTGTTTATCTTCTATTCAGGTCAGTCGTCTATTCAGGTCTGTCTTCTCTTTCTGTTTACTTCTAAACATGCTTTGGCACACTGAAGGCACTCAGGAAGTTCCTACCATTATTGCCAAGACCGGCAACGGAAACCGTGACTCGTGCCCTCATTTTGTTGCATATTGATTACGCCAATGTATTAATATATTGGCCTGTCGGGATACCAGCTAAAAAAGCTGCAAACCATTCAAAACGCGGCAGCAAGAGTGTTGCTGGGTATCCTTGGCAGATCAAGCACAAAGCAACATCTTCGTGCTCTTTATTGGCTTCCCGTGGAGCAATATGTCCAGATCAAGGCCCTCACTCTTGCCAACGGTGCCCTATATACATTCGGGCCACCTTATCTCAGGAGACGCTTTGATTTCTACATCCCACGAAGACAACTGCAATCAGACGCATTACGTCTTGCAGTTATTCCCCAATTTCATCTTACATGTATGGAGGCAGTTCTCTGTCTTTTAGGGCAGCTAAAACATGGAAACCCCTTCCCTATGAATTGCGAAACACTCAGTATCTCTGGCTGTTTAAAATGCAGCTAAAGATCTTGCTTTTTAACTAATGTGGACATCCCCCAAGCTCTGTGATCTGGGCATTTTGCAGTTGGCTTTCGCGCCGGGACACTCTTGAGTATCCGTGCACATTATAAGTGCTTTATAACATAACATAACACCCCTCACACCACCGTCCGAGATTTCAGGTAGAGCGTAACATCCGGTGAGCAATATATCCTGTTAGCACTCTGTTTGGACACACTTGGAGACGTGAGCTGCTCCTGGAGAAATCGAAAGGCAGCCTGAACTAGCGCACGAGTCCTAAAGCATTCTTCAAAGTAGAATATGCGCAAGCACAGCACACAAAAAGACTCGCAACGGCACACGGGTAAACCTATAGTTATTGTCTAGGCACAGTTGATGGCTCACAGTTGTTGCCTAGTAACATGGTCATTGAAAAGTCACTTTTACCCTTGCTACAGCTGGGTGCCTCCCGCTAGAAATTGGATTTGACTAGAATCGCAGCCCAAAGCTTAACAGCAGCCAAGAAACAGCCATGAAAACATATAGTTCAATGTTCACGAGATGTTCAAGATGTGAAGTAATGTGGATCTTTTCACAAATCTGTATAGTGCTATTTTAAGATGAATAGCAACATTCCAGAGGTGTTGGTTATGTTGCCCTTACTGCCCTCTGCGCAGGACCAACTCGTTGACCAACAATTGTAGTAATTACGCACAATCCTGGTGGGTTTTCTTGACAAGTTTATTCTTGGTTCGAAATGATGAACAGTAACCTCCAGCAGATCCCAGTGAATGGTTCAGGCTTAGAAACCTTCTTGCCACTCCATTCCACAGCATCATCGCCTAACTCATTGTCAGCTCTACATTCCACAAACTGGTAATGTAACAGCTTCCTGTAGAAAATAATAGAGGCAGGGACTTACAATAAATTCCCACAGAAAAAAATGTTAAATTAAATTATTTAAAATAGAAATGGAAACAAATATAACTTTATGTTAAACATATCTAAAAATCATACATTATAAAATATTTTAATCATCTTTTTAAATTAGAATATAATGTTGTATTAATTTTGTTTTAAAATATGAATAAATTACTTTTTTAAATAATTCGGTGCTGCAAATGTAATAATTATGAATGCATTCTGAAAATATTTTAGCAGTAAATTTGTTTTAATTTAAAAATCAGAAAAAAGATTATAATGTAATTTAATATATTTAACTTATCTAAATATTTAATTCAACAGTAAGTAAGTAGCATCGTAGCATTTTTTCTTTTGTTCTATATTTAAATTAAGAATATAAAATTAATAGGAGTCTCTCTATGGTAAAGTGTAAGGAAAAATTAAAAAACTTTATTTAACTCGGAAACACTAAATGAAAATATGTTTATGTTAAATGTTATTGCCCTATTACTTACCAGTAATCTTCATTACTCCTGGTCCCGTTGTCCTCATCCCATTCATGACATATGGAGATAACCATCTCCGTGACAGAAAAAAGAACAGATGAATGCTGGGACCTCTACCCCACCCACTCCCACTGGGATTATTTACCCAGCATTCTGCCTGAACTACCATGCCATCAACAGGGAGTCCGGCCATCCGGGAGGGAGGGAGAGAGGGAAGGAGGGAGGGGTGTCATGAGTGGGACTAGGATGACAGAACCACTAGTAATGAAGATTACCAGTAAGTAATGGGGCATTACTCCCAGGTCCTTTCAGTCCTTGTCCCATTTATGACATATGAAGCATACCAAAGCCAGGAACCTGTCCTTCTGAACTTCTAAAGAACACCCAGGACACCTGACTGAAAGCAGCATCCCAAGCAAAGCAAACAGGAGAAACACAGGAAACAACAGGAAGGAGCACACAGCCTGCAACGCTCCCAACCAAAACAAAAAGGGCCGCACCAGCCAGAACATGCAGAAGACGACCAAGGCGGACCAAAAAATATACTGCAAGCCCACAACACCACTGCCCCACCACTGTTAAGTACACGCAAAGCCACGCAATCAAGAGGGCAGCCAACCCACACCGGGAGTGCCCCAGACCAACACCGGAGGAAGACCCCCTGCCAAGCAAGCACCATAGACAGCCACCAACAGAAGGGCTTCGAATAAGCCAAAGGTGAAAGAAGACCCAAAGCTGCCAGACACAACAGCAAAGCCAGGGACAGACCAACATGGACACAACCAAGGGGGCGTGGCTTGAGCGCCGATGGGGAAGGCGGCGTGAGCTGGTAGCTCTGTGCCCCGATCCCTTTAATTATCCTGTAAATCCTAACGCAACTCGCTGAAAATCAGGTGACCAGTGTCGGAACGATAGGACAACAAGTCCCGACCGACAGTGTGGTGTTAGGAGGCTCCTGCGCGACCCAGGCGCGAGTTCAGCTGCCGGACCGGCCGGAGGTGGAGAGGCAAGATGGCGGCGGAGGGAGACGACTGAAGCCGTACGAAGCCGGACACCCGTCTGCATAACCTGTGAGTCCAGGACTCGACTGTGCTGAGCCCTGAGAAACGTGCCCTAACACCCCTGAGGAGGCCACAGCAATACAAGTGGGCAGGGCATGTCAATGCCCGAGTTAACCGGGGAACTAGAGATGCAGACACAAACCCCCAAAATGGGAGCTTGGTGAGGGACCACACAGGAGAAGGTTGCACAGGAGCACTGCGTGGACTCCTAATCATAGACTGCACTGCTGAGAAACCCACATTGTGCGCTGTGGTGGGGACCGCGAAGAGGCTGCAAGGGCGACTAGGCGACCACTGGGTTCCGATTGCGACAGGAACAGAGCGGATGAGGTGACTGGATCCAGCTCAGTGAGCGCCAACGGCCAAGTATCGCAATCAGTGATTAGGGCCCCACAGGCCTTGACTGTGGCTCTCCTGTACTGCGGTGAGATGCTTTCTGATGATTATCCCGTTGAGAGCTGAACTGGGAGTGGTGCGAAAATATCGAGGAGGAAACCCACGGCAGTTAGGATTGCCCAGTTTGAACGTACCCACAGAACCAGCTGGCGTGGTGCATTACGCGGAGCCCTTGGGTGGGGAGCAGTGGTCAAACTCGACGGAGTCACAGTCTACAGAGTACCATGAAACCTAAAAACAAGAAAGAGGATGATGTGCGGCAGGGAGGCACCAGTGGAGCGGGCGGAGAGCCTGAGGAGGCGTTGTCGGACACAGGGCTGCGTCAACATCTGGATAGGATCCTGGAGGCCATTACGGCCACGAAGGACGCCTTGCAGCAGGACATTGTGCAGGTCGCAACTGGATTAGGGCTTCTCCGCGCAGATCACTCGAACCTGGCGGATAGAGTGAAGGCGAACGAAACTGCCATTCAGGAACTGACACTGGCACATGCCACTCTGGAGCTTAAATTGGGAGATGCGCTGGAACGTTTGGCGGTGCTGGAGAAAAGGGCTGAAGATTCCGAAAGTAGAAACCGGCGTAACAACATACGCGTAGTAGGCCTGCCCGAAAAAACAGAAGGGGCAGATATGATGGGGTATTTGAGAACTGGCTTAAAACGGAGGTTGCTCCGTAAGGCTTCTCCCCCTTTTTCACACTTGAGAGGGCACATAGGGTGCCGACTCGGCAGCCGCTGTCTGCCGCCCTCCTCGGCCGGTGGTGGCCAAATTACTCCACTTGAGGACAGAGACATGCTGATTCAAAAGGCACGCACGGCAGGGCCTTTCAAGGTCGGGAGTGCCACGGTCACGATATTTCAGGATTACACACACGAGATTCAACTACGCAGGGCTTCCTATTTGGCGATTAAGAAAGAACTCAGGGACGAGGGTATCCAATATTCATTGATCTTCCCAGCGAAATTGAGAGTGAATGTACCCGACGATGCGTGGGCATGGCTCGAGACGTACAGAGCAGGCACGGATCATAAAGACCAAAGATGCACTGAACCGCCTAAACCATCTCAGATGCGCAAATCCCAACGTCTCCGGAAAAGGAATATACTACAGAGGCATTACAAGGTGCTACAGCTTTGCTATCGCGCTATGGGGAGCTCTCGGCACTTTGAGTTAATTGGGGCAAGACATGTCTCTTCCCGATCCGACCTGGCCCGGACCCACCGATGTCACTGGGTGAGATCACCTGGGAACCGGCCTGCCTCACTTATCTGGGAGTTCGGATATATCATGACACCATGGATTTGCTGGAGGGTAATGTGGGGCGCTGTGTTAAAGCCCTGAAAGGGTGTATGGCGTTCTGGTCGACACTTCCTCTTTCGGTCCTGGGACGAATAGCCTTACTCAAGATGGTGGCACTACCCAGATTGCTGTATTATTTTCGCACTTTGCCAATTTGGGTTCCACCACGCATGTTTAAAGAATTACGATCTATGACAATAGGCTTCCTATGGGGCAGCGGGAGGCGGCGAGTAGCGCTGACGACTTTGATGAGACCTAAACTGGAGGGCGGAATGGTGGTGCCCGATTTTGAACTCTATTATTTAGCAGCGCAGCTGCAGGTTCTCACACCAAATGTAGCACTGGAATTCAGGGGCCCTGACCATAGGAGAGGACAAGGGATATAACGACATGTCCTATCTTACATAATCCTACAGCAGAGTCAGACACTTGCTCTGAGAGATTTGACAATGGAAGAGCGGACCCTGAGACTCTGTTGGAATAGATGCCAGCGAAGAGCAGGGGTGACCCGCCCGTACGCGCCGGAGATTCCACTGGGAATGTTAACGGTGCTTCCACACGGGGGGGACTGGACTCCCCTAGCGGAATGGGAACAACTGGGTGTCCAAATGGTAGGAGACCTATACCTGGATGGAGCGCTTATGCCCTTTAAGGCGCTGCGATACATGTATGATTCAGAAAAGGGGGGTGGTGATGAACAGAGTGTCTGAATTAAGCAGACCACTCTTACCCAGTCCAAAGATCAGGGCTTGATCCATCACCGTTATTTAGCTCACTGCCCCATCCCAGCTCAGAACCTGGCTATATGCAAATTAGTCTGTCCCTGGCCCAGTGCATCATGGGAACAGGGCAGACCAAACTACCAAGCCAATTCTTCACCAGAAAGGAGACAAGCTTCCGGGGACCGGTTTCTGCCATTTCAGGCGTCGTCGGCCCGGCTTGCTTGAATCCTGATGGAGCAGTGAGCAAGGGACTCATGTCTGAGTATACCCTTCCACGCTTATGGTGGACAAAATGATTCAGAAAAGGGGGTGGCGATACATGTATGGCATCCCTGAAGGGGGCTTCCTGATCCATGCCGCAGTTACAGCGGCGATCCGTAGACACTGGAAAGGTGGACACACGGAACCTGTGACCTCATCGGCCTGCCAATATGTCGTAATGGCGGCTGGGACCATTAAGGCAGTTACATGTCTCCAGTCTAGGATGCTGCAGGATGGTGTACGTCCGCTAGTGGACCTGAAGGCGAAGTGGGTGGCGAGTATAGGCCGTCTGATTCCGGATACAGCTTGGGGCTGAATTCTTGAGAGGGCATGGAAAGGGAGCAGGAATGCACGGTTCCAACAGGTACAATTTTTCATACTGCACCGTGCTTACCTGACCCCGGGTAAGATTAGAAAATACTTCCAGGTACAGGATGCGGCATGCCCCAGATGTTCTGAGGAGGGTGTTGAATTGGATCACATGCTGTGGCACTGTCCGATCCTGGGGAGTTACTGGGCCGAAATAGGAGACCTTTTGAACGCACTCACAGGGAGGCAACTAGATTACGATATGGCTACTTGCTTGCTGCATTGGTTCCCACACACAACCAAAACTAAAATAACCAGCAAATTTATTGATTTAGGACTAATGTTAGCCAAACGAGAAATTACTTGGCATTGGAAATCGAGGGAGGAACCGTCGAGTAAGAGCTGGCGCGCGGAGTTTTGAAAGTGGGCGAACTGTGAGAGTGTTGTTAGGCTCCGACAGGCTACAAGGGTTGACAATGACAAGGCTTTGGAGATGGCAAGAGCGTGGGAGGCTTTAGCTCAGGCATTACGGGACTCTTGGTGGAGGACAATGAATGAGTGACATTCAAACATGTGGTCATCACAAAAGGAACAATGATGTGCAATGCTTGCTGTAAAGCTGATACTATAATGGGTTATGAGAATCGGAATTTGCCCACGCCACCGACCAAGATGGGGGGACAGTTATGGGGTGAGTTGGGGCGGTTACTGAAGGGACATATTTGACGGGAAGAATAGTAATGCTGATTGTTTTACACTGTATGATGACGATTAAACCTCAATAAAATATGTTTTAAAAAAAATGGACAGGACCAAGGCCTGGAAGAACCAGCGCCCTAGAAGGGAAAATCCACTACAAGCACCACAGAAAAATACAGTGAGGGCACCCAGGCTCCCAGAACCCCAACCCCCAAAAACGCTGAGCAGAAGGGAGCCAGCCCAGAAAACCACCCTGAAGGGGACAAGGCAAGGAAAAACAAAACCAAGGCAGGCAAGGAGGCACACCACAGAGATCCCAAGCCCAAAGGAGGACCAGAACAGACCAAGCACCTCATAGGGCACTAAAAGCCCACAAGGGCTCCCACAGGGTCAAAGTCCACCAATGCCCAATGCCCCAGAGAAATGGCAGCAGAACCAACAGAGAGTTTTCCAAAGTAGACAACAGAAGGAACACCCAACAATGCCAAAAGGCCCCAACCAGGAAACAAAGATTGCCAGGGCCAAACATCGGGACCAATACCACCACAACTGGGGAGACCCACAGCAGACCAGTCCATATAAAAGGAGGAAAGGGCCCGCCACCTGGGCCCAGGCACTCACCCAGAGGACCAACCAAGAACAGGACCACACAGTCCAACCCAGGAAAGGAGGATGCAATGACCAAGGAGCAAGCCCCCACCATTCCAATTGATCTGGCCACCAGAGAGCTCAGAAGACAGCACCACTACTGAAAAAACTCCAGAGGGGGGCCAGGCCCCACTGCAAGAATGTCCAGCAGCAACAACCAGTGCTGACACAGGACGACTGCCAAAAACACCCAGACCAGCCCGTGGCACTGGGACAGGGCAACAGGCCAGGACGAGGCATTCACAAAGAATGCAACTTACACCAGGACACAACCACAGGAAATCAGCCCAACAAAGGCACCCCCCTCCCCCCCCCCCAAGGCCAAAGGGAAGCAGGCCTGATGAGCACCAGAGCACCGGCTACCGAAGATCCACCAGGAGGACCAAGCAGCCAGAAACACCCCACCTGTACTGGAAAAAACAGGGGGGAACCAGATGCCAGAACCCAGCTATGCACACCACCACACCAGGAAAAGTGGCCAACAGCAGGACCTCAATGATGGAAAGAAATCTCCAAGGGACGGACACCACAGACCCGGACCGAACCAGCACAAGAACCAGAAATCAGAGAGCACCAAGGGCAAAGTGAGGTCGACCCCGAGCCCACGAGACCAGGGGAACCCAAAGACCAAACAGGTGCTCCCAGGAAGACCCTGCCACAAGCAACACACACCAAGGACAACAACCCCAACCAGAACCCTGGGGGTCGACCAGAGGCGGATAAAACAGCTCTGGAGGAAGACAGCCCACCAGCCAGCAGAGATGATCCACACACCGAACAACACAAACAGTGACCAGCCACAGCATACCCCAGACCCAAAAGCCGGGTCAAGTACCACATGTCACTGGGCCAAGGGTCAAGTACCACATGTCACTGGGCCAACCAGCCCAAACCAGGAAGGAGAAAACCTGCAATCGAACCACAGAAGGGCCAAGACTAAGCCCCAAGATGGCCCCAGAGCAACTGGGGATGCAGATTGCCAATCAATCAATCAATCAGAATATTTGTAAAGCGCACTACTTACCCTTGAGGGTCTCAAGGCTCAGAGGGGGGAGGCTGCTACTGCTCAAATAGCCAGGTCTTGAGGAGTCTTCTGAAGGTTATCAGGTCCTCAGTCTGCCGTAGGAGGATAGGGAGGGTGTTCCAGGTCTTGGTGGCGAGGTGGGAGAACGATCTGCCGCCGGAGGTTGCTCTTCGGGTGCCGGGGACTGTGGCGAAGGCGAGGCAGCAGAGCGGAGCTGGCGGTTGGGGGTGTAGAAGCTGAGTCATCTGTTGAGGTATGTTGGTCCGGTGTTGTGGAGTGCCTTGTGTGTGTGGGTGAGGAGCTTGAAGGTGTTCCGCTTGTTGACGGGGAGCCAGTGCAGCTCTCTCAGGTGGGATGTGCAACCGGTCCCGGAGTCCCAGTCAAACAACGGGCAAGACAACAAACACCATGCCATGACCACAAGGACAGGGGAGATAAGTGGGATGGCCGGCAGTCCAACCCACCCGATGGACCCAGAGGCACATGAGAAGCGAACTGATGCAACCACAGACCCGCCAGCAGAGACAGGAGGAGGAACCCTCTGCCTGCCACCAAAAAAGCAAAACACAAAGACAGGAATAATCAACCCAGGAGAACAAAATACAGCATGCAACACCAAGGTCAGCGACCCGAGGCGGCACAGCAGGCATCCCCTAACCCAGCAGGAGGGCCACTGCCAACTGCTCCAGGAAACAATGGGTTCGAAGCAGAAGGCCCCGGTCCTGCCCAAAAGGCTGCATGAAGAAGACCCACCACAAAAGGGCCGGTACAGCTTTCCCCAGAATGGGAGAAGGAAGCCACAAACACAGCTCCCCCATAGGGGGATTTCTCAATGATGCCTTTTCCATGCTCTGGTGGTGTGTGTAGGAAGGTGGAATCAGGCTACATAGTTGCCCCCACTTTTTTTCTGGTGTTTTGATGGTTTTTGATTTAGTTTGGCTGGGATCCTGCTATACAGGGCCCAGCCTATCTGATTTCCTCTCTAAATTGATTGCAAGGGTTGTCTGCTGCCTTCGTCAGGACCTAATACTCGCTACTGCAAAAGTATGGGTGAGTCGGCTCATAGGGATGCCAGGATGCCAGGAGTACAGACGGAGAGAGTGGTGCTCTACATACCCGAGCTGCAGCCGTGTGAGGCGATGCCATATCCTCCTACCCAATAGCACTCCGGAGAAATTACCCTATGTACCTAGGATTTCCAGGTGACATGATTGTTAACTTTATTAATATAATCCTTTATCACCCATACTTTTGCAGTAGCGAGTATTAGGTCCTGACGAAGGCAGCAGACAACCCTTGTCAATTTACTGCTGAAACATGTTGACCTTTAGTTTCTTGTAGCAGTTATTTGTTAAACCTGCTTTTTCTCTGCACTGTTTTTAAATATTGGAAGACTGAGGGGCATCATTAAACTTCCATTTCTCTCATCTCTCCAATTTTATACACATCACCACTTTTTCACTTTCACTATTTTATGCACTGCAAATCAGTTATCTGAACACATTCTTCCTGATATCTCCAAATTTATCTTATGTTACTGGTTCAGTAGTATCCACATTAACATCTAGTGGCTACAAGTATATTCTCCTTGGTGTGAGGAGACCCAGATGATGACAAGGGTGATATCGGACGATAACTGATGGGTACTTTTTATACCATAGAGATATCTTGTTGTGCTTCAGTCACACAGGGTAGCATGTTCCCTTTCTCCTCCCACAATTAGTTGTGTTTGTTTCATGCCTTATACAGGACGTAAAGTTGATCCTTAAAACCCATAGACACTTTTTGTTATAAAATGATTCTAGTTGGGGGCTGTGTCTGTGTTTAGGTCTATAAATATGCCCTGGGACCCTCCTTTTATTGTATGTTTTTGATATACTTGTAGTCCTATCCTCGAGCACCATTTGCACTGAAGATTGTGGGTCTAAACTCCACGAGTGTTCCGTGGGCCCACTTCTAGCATTTGCACTTGAGGCTCCTTCGCGATTATTGGTCCATCAACTGGTGGGCCCCCACAAAAGTAACTCTTCTGTTTTGTGGCCTGTCCTGGTTGCTCCAGACGTGCCCTGACTCCCCACCGAGTGGTGACTCCCCCAGACCTTGCTGGTCTGCACTGAGGCCAAATGTTGCTTTCTTTTGGGTTGCTGTTGCCAAGGCTTGTTGGGTCTAATCTGGATACCGACACCGCAGCACTCAACATTCTTTGTGAGACAGCTCGCATCCAGCACCTGGTTGTCATCAACGCCTCCTGGTCTTCGTGGCTGAAGAGTCAAGCTTCACCTTCTTCATCTGAAAGCACCTGACATCGGTGGGCATCCGCTCATCGCCTTCCTGGTCACAAGCAAGTGACCCATACTCTGTCCCCTCTTCTTTCATGTCCTTCAGATCTCCGATCCATCCTTGGATCAACCCGGACACTTTCGACTTGGTCGCCAGCAGCACTTTGCAGCAGATCGCCATTGAAAACGACGCTGAAACTCGACATCGAAAGTCACCTATGCACCCGGCTTCCATGGGTGAGATAACTTGAGTACTCTGGTGCTTCCGTGGGTATTGACTCTAGAACTGCCTAGTTTTAAAGGGGTTTGCTCCAAGTCCCCTTCCAAGTGTCCTTAATCTGTAATCTTCCAACTGCGACTTTCCCCATAGAAGTTAATGGTGATTCGCTGCTGTGTTTAGACACTGCACGCGTCCCCCGTGGGTCACCTGTGTCACTACCTTGGGTGGTTCCTGGTGGCCCCAGCGGTTCTGAAGGCTCTAGGCCTTGTATCTATGCCAGTTGTGGTTCTTATCCCACTTTCTTAATATATGGTTTGGTACGCCCCTAGGGCTCAATGTATATTGTGCTAATTTACTGTGTACTAAATAAGTTTACTCTATGTACTTTAGCCTATAGCCTCATTAAGAGACTAGAGGGATTTGTTTACAATAAATAAATATATTTTATATATATACCTGGTGTGGTCCTCCTTTCATTTGGTCTTTCATGAGATTACAGACTGGTGAAACAAGCTGCTTTACATTCCTTCAAGACTTAGCCTGAAGGCTGCTCCCCACAGCTACCACAAGGATATCTTTCTATACAGGTTGTCTTTAAACCTACCATCAATAAGGGTCGTTTGGACTGGTGCAAGGTGCCCACTAGTATAGTGGACAGCATATGCCAGGCCAACTTCTCATATTGGTGTGCAGCGTGTGGAATTCCAGCTTGCCATTGTTTTACCAGATAATCTCAAGTGATTGATCATTTGAAAACCACTAAAGGTAACAGACGTACATGTAATTTAAGCTTACATACTTTATGTTCAACTGAACTTAGAATTGTGTGTCAAGGGCTTAACCACACCCTTTCTACAACTCAAGAGAGTTTGTTTAGTAGATAAACAACCAGAGTAGGTAGTGCATATACCAGTGTGTCCCTGCCAGATGTCAGTATGTTACAGACATACAAATATGACACATTCTCTTTTCTGGAGTTAAGGGCTCTGTGTGCTATGAGGAAACTAAAGATACCAAAGAATGCAACCACCCAACATCTCAGAGAGGTGTTAATGTTTGATGACCAGAGAAAGGCTTCAGAGCCTGAAAGGGTAGGCAGTGAGGTGGAAGCAATAGAAAGGGAGGAGGTCAGTGGTACCAATCCACAGAGCTCAGACTCTGAGGTTTACCAGGGGGGTGACAATGACCCAGACCTGGACATTCCAGCTCCAATTGGAGATGAAGAAAGTCAAGGTGGGCCTGTCTTTGTCCCCCCAGGAAGAGTTGGGGGTGTGCCTAGAAGGCCAAGATCTCCTTCAGTGGAATCTGACCTTTCAGACACATCTGTAGGGACCTCTGTCTCTTTTCATATGACATCCACAAACGGATAGCTTCACTGGAGAGGGCCTGAAAAGTACAAAAGGTACCCCAGGAGCAGTGGGCAGCAATCTTGTGGCTCTTCTTTGCAGACAAAGGTAGAGACAAGCTCCTCACTGTCAGAGAAGAGGATATTGGTAATTACAAAGTCCTGGAGAGTGCTCTCATTTATGGGTTTGGCCTAACCTCTGAGCAGTGTAGAATACAGATCAGAGTTACCCAAAAGGCACAGACTCAGGACTGGGTTGACTTATTAGATTGTGCTACTAAGGCGCTGGAGGGCTGGTTATTGGGCAGCAAAGTGCATGACTTTGTAGGATTGTACAATTTGTTTATGAGGGAGCAGATCCTTAATCATTGTCAAAACCAGCTTTTACACCAGTACCTGATGGACTCTGATCTGACCTCTCTCCAAGAATTGGGAAAGAAGGCAGACAAATGGGTCAGAACCAGGGTGAGGCCTAAGAATCAAGGTGGTGACCAGAAGAAAGATTCTACCAAGTCCCAAGAGAAAGGTGGGGATAAATCAAAACGCAAATCCCCTATAGGGCCCCAAAAACTTACTTCTGGGGATGGGTCCCAAACTCCTTCCTCTCCTGAAAAGAAACCATATTGTCATGTTTGTAAAAAGCCTGGGCACTGGAAAACTGATCCCAGTTGCCCCAGGATTGGCAATAAAGAAAATGGTCCTCCAACAAATACTACCATTCCTCCTGGTACTACTAGTAGTAATCCCCCAGGTGATAGTAATGTACCCAAAAAGTTAGGTGCATTCTCATGGGGAACAGAGGTAGGCCCTAGTTTAGACAGGCCCCCCTCACAAGCCTCCTCAGTCTGTGATTTGGGATTTGCCACTTTTACCATGGGTCCCAATGCTTTGGGCAGGTAGAGACAGGAGCCCATAATCAATGGTCAGAAAGCTGTGGCCTACAGGGACACAGGGACTAGTGTCACCATGGTGACAGGGAAACTAGTCCCCCCTCAACAGCTTTTACCTGAGTTTAAGTACCAGGTGACCAAACATTGGTGGTGTCAGGACAGATCACCCCATGGCCATAGTCAATCTCAGCTGGGGAGGGGTCTCAGGCCCAAAGAGAGTGGCAGTGTACCCTATCTTGCCTGTAGATTGCCTACTGGGCAATGATCTGGAGATTTCAGACTGGGCTGAAGTTGAACACCAATCCCATCTGAGAATGCTGGTAATACCTGAGAGAGTTAGTGGGACTGTGACGGCCACAGCACAACCCCAGGGAAATTGTGGAGTGATGGAGCCTGAAAGAATGACCCACTCTCCTCCACAAGAGAGCACAATGGGTGAATAACAGACTTCTTCCCTCCAGACTATAGGGAAGGGTCAGCCTCCTCAGGGAACTTATCATACCCCTAGTATAGGAACTGCCCCAGAGGTAGTCAGGCTTGTCCTGGCAACACATCTGATGGCAGGGGACCCTTCCAAGGTGGTACCCAGTCTGAAGCAGGTAACCTGCCCCTCTCTACGCTTCCTCAGTCAGCCCAGGGCTGAAGAGTTCAGGGAGGACAGTGAGCCCCATAGGGCTCCCCGTCCAGAGGAACCCCCCTTATCAGCAGATATGGGGCACCCAGTCTAGTAGCCCTAGGAAAGTGATAATTCCTCAAACCACTAAGGGACCCCTTTTTATGTTGAATAGGGACCACCCCCAGAAAGGATCTGATGGACAAAGGCAAACCTGGGACCCAGTGGTCCCAACCCTACCATGTTCCTCCCGTGTCCCCACCAAAGGGACCCAACCCTAAAACTGTAGGCATCCAAAGGTTGACCTTTCGAGACAATTATAACTCAGTCATGGAAAGAAAGGCATCCATGGTGACCAGTGATCTGAGGAAGCTGAAACCGACCCTATTAGGGCCTCATTTCCCCACTCAGACACCTCACCAGCATTTTACTTTACCAAAACACACCACAGGTAGTAATGCCCTATGGTGGAGACCCTCTCATACCCTTAGGGTGAGGGATTGCTTAGTGGACCATAAGACAGGGGGTAACCATGCTAGTGCAGGTACTTCCTTATATGGCCACTTAGTCAATAAAGGCACACCTGGACAAGGTTAGCCTCATCTCATTTCGTTTAGGGGGGGGTTATGTAGGAAGGAGGTACCTGACTACATGGTTGCCCCCACTTTTTTCGGGTGTTTTGATGGTTTTTGACTTAGTTTGGCTGGGCTGCTATTCAGGACCCCAGCCTATCTGCTTTCCTCTCTAAATTGATTGCATGTACTTTAGGTACACTCCAGATTGGTTACTTGGTTACCATTGTGAGTCCCTAGTATATGGTACCTTAGGTACTAAGGGCATAGGTACCCCAGAGGCCTACCAGGGGCTGAAGCATGTATTATGCTACCCCTTGGAAGCCTTCCAAAATGGTACCACAGGTCTGCTACTGCAGCCCTGGGTAAGGTGGTAGTTGCACCCCTTACTAAGATATAGGTTACCTATATCTACCTTTAATCACTGACACATATAAACCTATAAGTCACTCCTATGGCAGGCCTTATCAATCCTGAAGGCAGAGTGCTTGGTTTTGTGTGAGAGGGTACCCATGCATGAGCAGGACCCCTCTGCAGCTTTCAGAATCTATTCTCTGATGCTGTTCTGTGATGTAGCCAGACCATATACTCTTAAGTGCATACCCTCGCTGTAAATGCTAACTTTGGAATGGCTGCATCGAAACATGTGTGTTTGGTGTCAAACACTTTGGAATCAACCCCCCCCCCCCTGCCAGTCCTGCTAGAGGGAGAAGACATTTACACACTAACCTAAGAGGTAATAGTTTAAAAGAGCCCCAGCGTCACAAAATGGATGCTACAGACACAAGTCTTACCTCCTGCTGCTGGACGAAACTTCTGCAGCGGAGGCCTGGACAATAGGTTTCCTGTCACAGGGAGGTGTAACCACCTCCCAGACAGGCTTTAGTGTATTGGGTCTGGGTGGGTGCATTCATAGAATGCTTTTCAGACAGTGCTGGGGGCACACTTGGTGTCCCTGTGCATACCCCAGTCAATACCGGTTGCAGGGGCACTCATCCCCTGCTCCGGTGTGAAACTGGAAAAGGGAATGAGTGTAACCACCCCTCTTCCCTGACCCTCCCATAGGTGGGTCCCCAGAGTATGTCCAACCCCAAAACTTAGTATAAGTAAAGGAACCCAGGACTTCAGATTACACTCGGACGAAACTCTGCAACATTTATCCTGGAACTTCGACATTCTATTTCGACTAGATGATGGAAGAATCTCCCTTGGGGTCAAGGAGTGACTGCCCTGTTCAAACATGCACCAACAAAGCATCTTGCTGGTCTGCATTGCCAAGGCTCCCGCTGGATCCCAAAGGATTTGTGACTCAGGACACAGACTTCCAGTCTTCTCAGAGTCCCACACGAGATCCCAGCAAAGCTGAAACCCGCAGCCCTTACGAGTGACGTGGAACTGGAAACCCTGGACACCGTACACATTTGCAAGTACATTCACTTCTCAAGCTTTCTCAAAGTTGTGCATTGGACTACTTGTAGTCCAAGCCACGAGCACCATTTGCTCTGAAGATTGTGGGCCTACACTCCACAAGTGTTCCGTGGGCTTGCTTCTAGCGTTTGCTCTTGAGGCTCCTTCGCGATCCATGGTCCGTCAACTGGTGGGTCTCCATGAAGGTAACTTTTCTGTTTCTTGGGCTTTCCTGGTTGCTCCAGACGTGCCCTGACTCCCCACCTAGTGGTACATCCCTCAATCCTTGCTGGTCTACACCAAAGCCAATCTTTGCTTTCTCCATGGGTTGCTGTTGCCAAGGTTTATCGGGTCCAATATGGATACCGACACCGCAGCACTCGACGTCCTTTGTGGGACAGCTTGAATCCAGCACCTGGTCCTCGTGGCTGAAGAGTCAAGCTTCATCTTCTTCATCTGAAAGCATCCTACATTGGTGAGCATCCGCTCATCACCTTCCTGGTCACTGGCAAGTGACCCAGAATCTGTATCCTCTGCTTTCAGGTTCTTTAGATCTCCGATCCACCCTTGGATCCACCCGGACATTTTTGACTTGGTCGTCATCAGCACTTTGCAGCAGATCGCCATTGAAAATGACGACTAAACCCGACATCAAAAGACACCTTTGCACCCGGCTTCCCAGGGTGAGGTAACTTGAGTACTCTGGTGCTTCCATGGGTATTAACTCTAGAACTGCCTATTTCTAAAGGGATTTGCTCCAAGAACTCTTCCAAATGTCCTTAATCTGTAACTTTCCCCATAGAAGTGAATGGTGATTCACGCTGTGTTTAGACACTGTACGCGTCCACCGTGGGTCCCCATGTCACTACCTTGGGTGGTTTCTGGTGGCCCCAGCAGTTCTGAAGGCTCTAGGCCTTGTATATGTCAGTCGTGGTTCTTATACCACTTTCTATGGTTTGGTACGCCCCTAGGGCTCAACGTATATTGTGCTAATTTACTGTGTGCTAAATAAGTTTACTGTAAGTACTTTTGCCAATAGCCTCATAAAGAAACTAGAGGGATGTGTTTACAATAAATACATATATTTTACATATATACATGGTGTGGTTCTCCTTTCATTTGGTCATTCATGATATTAGGGACTGGTAAAACAAGCTGCTTTACATTCCTTCAAGACTTAGCCTGAAGGCTGCTCTCCACAGCTACCACTAGGATAGCTTTCTATATAGGTTGTCTTTAAACCTTCCATCAATGAGGGTCATTTGGACTGGTGCAAGGTGCCTACTAGAATAGTGGACAGCATATGCCAGGCCAACTTCTCACAGTGTGGAAGTAGGGTGACCAGAATTCCCGGATTTTCCCAGACAGGCCTGGTTTTCAAAGGACAGTCCCAGTGTCCCCATGATCCCAATGCTTTTCCTAATTTTAAGTACATGTCCCGGTTTTTGGGGAAAAAGGCCAAGTCATCATGTAAACCAGAATAAAAATGCATGCTTGTTTCCATAGGGCTGCTCTAAAGTTTGAAAAAAGTAATCTGTTTCTTTTGTGCAGCGTAGGAGGTCTGTTGCATGCTCACAGCAGAGGGGAGACAGTAGGGGGGAGGAGGTCAGGAGGATTCAGGGTGGAGGTCTTACCGTAGCTAATGTTAGTAACCTTGTAAAAAATATAAAATATATATATATGTATTAGTTATATATATATATATATATATATATATATATATATATATATATATATATATTATATATATATATATATATTTTTTTTTTTCAAGGTGTGCTGCCGACGGGGACCCCCGACCCTGCAGGGCGGTCATGGCAAAATACGGGAGACAGCAATTCCCGCAATCTTACATCCAACCAAGAAATGCGCCACAACCCGGTTCCTGGACAAAGATGCTTTATTTCAAATGGCACAGGTGATCACGTGTCAGAGGCACCTGACGCGTTTCGGCGAATAGCCTTTTTCGAAGGTGTGTCCTCTCGTGTGCAATGTCCCAGTAAAGTGCTTGATTACACGCACCGTCGTTGGCCACACTCGAACTCCCAAGATGCAATTCGTGAGACAGTATCTTTACCGTGCAATCTTCGTGATGTTAATTTTTGACTGTCTCAAAGTTTCGATGTTGCCAGGTGAGTATGGCACTGCGGGGGTAAAAGAACTGGAGCACATCCAAAGCACGCTCTTGCCACACAATTAAAATCAGCGCGGAGTCCAGGACCGGCTAAGCAAGGCAGTGGGCCTCGCTCTGCTCCCTTTCTCATCCCGTAACACACCAATCGCCGGCATTCCTTAGGCTTGTGTTGAGGAGAGCGGGTCATGTCCCCCAATTAAATAATTTTCAAGGTGTGCTGCCGACGGGGACCCCCGACCCTGCAGGGCGGTCATGGCAAAATACGGGAGACAGCAATTCCCGCAATCTTACATCCAACCAAGAAATGCGCCACAACCCGATTCCTGGACAAAGATGCTTTATTTCAAATGGCACAGGTGATCACGTGTCAAAGGCACCTGACGCGTTTCGGCGAATAGCCTTTTTCGAAGGTGTGTCCTCTCGTGTGCAATGTCCCAGTAAAGTGCTTGATTACACGCACCGTCGTTGGCCACACTCGAACTCCCAAGATGCAATTCGTGAGACAGTATCTTTACCGTGCAATCTTCGTGATGTTAATTTTTGACTGTCTCAAAGTTTCGATGTTGCCAGGTGAGTATGGCACTGCGGGGGTAAAAGAACTGGAGCACATCCAAAGCACGCTCTTGCCACACAATTAAAATCAGCGCGGAGTCCAGGACCGGCTAAGCAAGGCAGTGGGCCTCGCTCTGCTCCCTTTCTCATCCCGTAACACACAAATCGCCGGCATTCCTTAGGCTTGTGTTGAGGAGAGCGGGTCATGTCCCCCAATTAAATAATTTTCAAGGTGTGCTGCCGACGGGGACCCCCGACCCTGCAGGGCGGTCATGGCAAAATACGGGAGACAGCAATTCCCGCAATCTTACATCCAACCAAGAAATGCGCCACAACCCGGTTCCTGGACAAAGATGCTTTATTTCAAATGGCACAGGTGATCACGTGTCAGAGGCACCTGACGCGTTTCGGCGAATAGCCTTTTTCGAAGGTGTGTCCTCTCGTGTGCAATGTCCCAGTAAAGTGCTTGATTACACGCACCGTCGTTGGCCACACTCGAACTCCCAAGATGCAATTCGTGAGACAGTATCTTTACCGTGCAATCTTCGTGATGTTAATTTTTGACTGTCTCAAAGTTTCGATGTTGCCAGGTGAGTATGGCACTGCGGGGGTAAAAGAACTGGAGCACATCCAAAGCACGCTCTTGCCACACAATTAAAATCAGCGCGGAGTCCAGGACCGGCTAAGCAAGGCAGTGGGCCTCGCTCTGCTCCCTTTCTCATCCCGTAACACACAAATCGCCGGCATTCCTTAGGCTTGTGTTGAGGAGAGCGGGTCATGTCCCCCAATTAAATAATTTTCAAGGTGTGCTGCCGACGGGGACCCCCGACCCTGCAGGGCGGTCATGGCAAAATACGGGAGACAGCAATTCCCGCAATCTTACATCCAACCAAGAAATGCGCCACAACCCGGTTCCTGGACAAAGATGCTTTATTTCAAATGGCACAGGTGATCACGTGTCAGAGGCACCTGACGCGTTTCGGCGAATAGCCTTTTTCGAAGGTGTGTCCTCTCGTGTGCAATGTCCCAGTAAAGTGCTTGATTACACGCACCGTCGTTGGCCACACTCGAACTCCCAAGATGCAATTCGTGAGACAGTATCTTTACCGTGCAATCTTCGTGATGTTAATTTTTGACTGTCTCAAAGTTTCGATGTTGCCAGGTGAGTATGGCACTGCGGGGGTAAAAGAACTGGAGCACATCCAAAGCACGCTCTTGCCACACAATTAAAATCAGCGCGGAGTCCAGGACCGGCTAAGCAAGGCAGTGGGCCTCGCTCTGCTCCCTTTCTCATCCCGTAACACACAAATCGCCGGCATTCCTTAGGCTTGTGTTGAGGAGAGCGGGTCATGTCCCCCAATTAAATAATTTTCAAGGTGTGCTGCCGACGGGGACCCCCGACCCTGCAGGGCGGTCATGGCAAAATACGGGAGACAGCAATTCCCGCAATCTTACATCCAACCAAGAAATGCGCCACAACCCGGTTCCTGGACAAAGATGCTTTATTTCAAATGGCACAGGTGATCACGTGTCAGAGGCACCTGACGCGTTTCGGCGAATAGCCTTTTTCGAAGGTGTGTCCTCTCGTGTGCAATGTCCCAGTAAAGTGCTTGATTACACGCACCGTCGTTGGCCACACTCGAACTCCCAAGATGCAATTCGTGAGACAGTATCTTTACCGTGCAATCTTCGTGATGTTAATTTTTGACTGTCTCAAAGTTTCGATGTTGCCAGGTGAGTATGGCACTGCGGGGGTAAAAGAACTGGAGCACATCCAAAGCACGCTCTTGCCACACAATTAAAATCAGCGCGGAGTCCAGGACCGGCTAAGCAAGGCAGTGGGCCTCGCTCTGCTCCCTTTCTCATCCCGTAACACACAAATCGCCGGCATTCCTTAGGCTTGTGTTGAGGAGAGCGGGTCATGTCCCCCAATTAAATAATTTTCAAGGTGTGCTGCCGACGGGGACCCCCGACCCTGCAGGGCGGTCATGGCAAAATACGGGAGACAGCAATTCCCGCAATCTTACATCCAACCAAGAAATGCGCCACAACCCGGTTCCTGGACAAAGATGCTTTATTTCAAATGGCACAGGTGATCACGTGTCAGAGGCACCTGACGCGTTTCGGCGAATAGCCTTTTTCGAAGGTGTGTCCTCTCGTGT
Source organism: Lissotriton helveticus (assembly GCF_964261635.1). NCBI lineage: Eukaryota > Metazoa > Chordata > Amphibia > Caudata > Salamandridae > Lissotriton > Lissotriton helveticus. The sequence continues at coordinate 1,291,373,876 of NC_136069.1, forward strand.
GCAATGTCCCAGTAAAGTGCTTGATTACACGCACCGTCGTTGGCCACACTCGAACTCCCAAGATGCAATTCGTGAGACAGTATCTTTACCGTGCAATCTTCGTGATGTTAATTTTTGACTGTCTCAAAGTTTCGATGTTGCCAGGTGAGTATGGCACTGCGGGGGTAAAAGAACTGGAGCACATCCAAAGCACGCTCTTGCCACACAATTAAAATCAGCGCGGAGTCCAGGACCGGCTAAGCAAGGCAGTGGGCCTCGCTCTGCTCCCTTTCTCATCCCGTAACACACAAATCGCCGGCATTCCTTAGGCTTGTGTTGAGGAGAGCGGGTCATGTCCCCCAATTAAATAATTTTCAAGGTGTGCTGCCGACGGGGACCCCCGACCCTGCAGGGCGGTCATGGCAAAATACGGGAGACAGCAATTCCCGCAATCTTACATCCAACCAAAAAATGCGCCACAACCCGGTTCCTGGACAAAGATGCTTTATTTCAAATGGCACAGGTGATCACGTGTCAGAGGCACCTGACGCGTTTCGGCGAATAGCCTTTTTCGAAGGTGTGTCCTCTCGTGTGCAATGTCCCAGTAAAGTGCTTGATTACACGCACCGTCGTTGGCCACACTCGAACTCCCAAGATGCAATTCGTGAGACAGTATCTTTACCGTGCAATCTTCGTGATGTTAATTTTTGACTGTCTCAAAGTTTCGATGTTGCCAGGTGAGTATGGCACTGCGGGGGTAAAAGAACTGGAGCACATCCAAAGCACGCTCTTGCCACACAATTAAAATCAGCGCGGAGTCCAGGACCGGCTAAGCAAGGCAGTGGGCCTCGCTCTGCTCCCTTTCTCATCCCGTAACACACAAATCGCCGGCATTCCTTAGGCTTGTGTTGAGGAGAGCGGGTCATGTCCCCCAATTAAATAATTTTCAAGGTGTGTTGCCGACGGAGACCCCCGACCCTGCAGGGCGGTCATGGCAAAATACGGGAGACAGCAATTCCCGCAATCTTACATCCAACCAAGAAATGCGCCACAACCCGGTTCCTGGACAAAGATGCTTTATTTCAAATGGCACAGGTGATCACGTGTCAGAGGCACCTGACGCGTTTCGGCGAATAGCCTTTTTCGAAGGTGTGTCCTCTCGTGTGCAATGTCCCAGTAAAGTGCTTGATTACACGCACCGTCGTTGGCCACACTCGAACTCCCAAGATGCAATTCGTGAGACAGTATCTTTACCGTGCAATCTTCGTGATGTTAATTTTTGACTGTCTCAAAGTTTCGATGTTGCCAGGTGAGTATGGCACTGCGGGGGTAAAAGAACTGGAGCACATCCAAAGCACGCTCTTGCCACACAATTAAAATCAGCGCGGAGTCAATCACCTCCACATAGAATAGCTTGGTAGCTTTACCCATAATTACAAATAGAAAGGAAAACTGAACGTGCTGTTTGCTGCTGAAAAGCCGGGATTGGTGATGTCACATATGATATGAGGCCACTTGGCAGTTATATCCATTAAAATGTATTTGGATTATTTATAAAAACTGGTATAAATATAACTCTTTACATTTTGCTTTCAGTTATTCATCGTAAATCGTAGCATGTTCTACCCCAAAAAATGATATGAGACTATGGTCCTCATTACAAGTTCAGGGCAAAATGTTGTTCCCTGTAGAAATAGAAGTTTGCAAAGCAATGCGAATTTCAAGTTATGTGAGTGTGTACAATTTTTTCCCTTATTCTGACAGGTCAAACCATCTAAGGTGTAATGGAGGACAAGCCAGGACGGGGGTGGTGGGTGGGGGGGGGGGACTAAACGTTCAGATTTTTGTTTGTTAAATACTGATTCCACATCGTGTGCCTCATTTAAAAAACTTGGGAAAAGATGTATTTACCACACACTGTAAACATCTAACGGTATTTGCAAGGGCTTTAGGTAACCCTAAAAAGCACATTTTTGTCCAGCACCTGTGCACAGGAATCAGAATCACAAGTTTAGCAGTAATTACCACACCTCCCCCAAAATTTTCACAAGGGGGATTTCAGTGGGCCAAGCCAACTGAAATTCACCAGGGGAAATGGCACATGCATACTGATACGTGTACATTTTGCCACAGAAAGCATCTAAATCTATATTTTATTCATCATTTAGTTCTGGAAAACTCTTGAAATCAATAATTTTACAAGGCCCAATAAATACCAACACCCTGGTTATCTGTTTTTATGGCCCGATAAATAACTCATAATCGGGGCCATAGTGGTAAATATCCCACCCTATTCCACACATTGTAGAATGAGGCATGCAGCACAATATCATTCAAAATTCATATTTTTGGATGGAGTTTCGAACCTTACCACAACTGGGATCCTGCATGAGATCACTGTGCAATGAATGCCCATTTAAGAACACAAAGAAACAGAAGATAAACCCGGTGTGCTCACTGGGTAATGTGTTTTCACTCTGGTTAATTATAGTATTTCCAAGGAAGACATTGTTGCAGTTAGTAATCACAAGGGTATTTAAAGATAACAAATCTAAATGTAACACCATGTTGTCTTAATATAAGCCAGTACGTGTGGTACTTGTATTGAGTTTAAAAAATACAAAGGCAGGTTCTCAACCATGCAAAAAATGGCTTTTTGTTAAAGTACATAAATCACATTATAAAACTGGCATTGTGTTAAAGTCAGTTTTATAATGAAGACATCCATTTTCCAACCGGTGCCCATGCAATTGATATGATTCTACTAATCCTATACTCTTATGGGTAGATGCATCAACGTTTTTTTTGCGATTCCTTATTTGCAAAAAATAAGGAATCGCAAATACGGAATCGCAAAAGTCAATGCATCATTTTATTTGCAATTTTTTAGCGATTCAGTAATATTCGCAAATTTTACCGAATCGCAGTGAATTTGCGAATTCGCATTATGCGATATCACAATTTGCGATTTTGCACACATGATGAATTTCATTACATCAACTGCCTGAAAGCCAGTACAGCAATTAGGCACAGCTGCTCCCTTTTTTGAAGGTGAAGTTTGGCAGTTTGCTCTGTGTGCTTTCCCAGGAGGTTGCTGCTGCTGTGTGTGCCTGAGAAACCTTTTGAAAAATGGAAAATGAGAATCCTGTTGAAGAGGGGCCAGCCAGGAAAAGGAAAATTAAGTTTTCTGATCAAGAGTTGGAAATTTTAATTGAGGAGGTGACTGCAAGACAGGAACAGCTTTTTGGTAAGCTGTCTCTCAAGGTTCCTGAAGCTGTGAAAAGAAACCTATGGATTGCCATACAAGCAAAGGTTAACGTGGTAGGAGTGGCACATCGTGACATAAATAATTTACAAAAAAGATGGTATGACCTGAGCAGTCGTGCAAAAGAGAAGCTAGCAAACAGGATTAAAGCTTCTAAGAAAACTGGAGGTGGAACACCCAGGGATCGACCCAACACCCCCCTGGAAGACATGGTGGAAGGCACACTGTTGACTGAGGCTGTTATTGGAGTCATAGACATTGATACTTCTGAGGTTCCAACTCCATCTGAAGGTAAGAGAACTGTACATGCTGTTGATTGTCTGAATGGACACTAAAAATTGCAAGAGTCTTGTGAAAGTAGTTGGAATACAAGGTTTTCATTTATCTTGTGTTTGATATCTTACCTGTGTGTCACCAACAACAGTTAATTAATGTTTGGGAACTTGAAGCAGTGCGTTATGGGAGTTGTAGTTTTTTTAAAGTCCATCCTGTACACAAAACATCACATTGCAATTCAAACTTTATTACTATAAAGAACTGTTAAGGATGAGACTGGGATCATGTGAATGTGTAGAAAATAACCTTTTATTAATTACGTTTAGGAAAGTGCAAACTTTTAATAACTACATGTTTGCATTTCTTTAATCATAGAGGCACTGCAGGAAATAATTGAGCAGGGTTTGAGGGATTTCAATAACCAAGAAGTTCAAGAAAATGAAGAGGGAAATGCCCCTAGCACATCAGCATCCATTTTACAAACAGGGGAAAGACAGAGAGTGCGACAACTGCTCCAAACTGATTCAGAAACAGAGTAGAATGACAATGTTGTTGGAAAGCAACCTCAAAGCACTACCACAGTCACAAATAGCAGGCTGAGTAGGCGAAGGAGACTTCAGCAGTTTTCTTTGCGCAGAGGTAATGTGACTGAAAGTGGACATTTTGGAGAGGGTCCCATCACTGGCAATCTTGTGGAAGACAAAATACTCAAGATACAGCGCCTGCAAGGGAAAGACATTAGATTAATTAAAGGGAAACTTGGACATATCAGCAAGCAAATGGGTTCCTTCACAAGCAGTATGAATGAAATGATAAATGTAATGAAGACAGGGCATGAAACATCATCATTGAAGCTTGACCGCATTGCTAACTGTTTGGAGACCATGTGCACATTGATGCAAAAACATCAAAATATAAGTGGCAAAAGGCAGGTACGACTTCTGAACAACATGCAGGCTCATAACAGGCAAATGGCTCGCCTTTCCAATTGTACAAGTGCCCTCTGCAAGCAGACCCTTTCAACCCAGGTACTCTTGATGAAAACATTTGAACATATTCAAAAGGGAATGGGAACTAACTATGATCCCTCTGGAAATTCACATTCTAATGATTCCCAAGAAAAACAACTACCAATGGGGGAGAGTGGTGCCAGCAGTGCTGTGAGTGGCACAATGGAGCATTGCTTAAGTAGCACACGGCACAGTAATAGAAAGCAGATTGATGCAAGTAATATGGCCATGCACAGTGAAAAAAATGCAGGAAAGGCATTAGGAGTGCGTGGCCATAAGAAATGACATGTCTGTGATGCATCTTGATTGGTATTAATAATTTCAAAGTTACCTATGGGGCAATGTTTATCATTTCAACATTTCTAATTTAAAGTTCAGTTTTTAGTTTGCAAAACAAACAAAGTCCATGAATTTAATGCATTTATGTTTCACTCTGAATAAAAATGTACACTGATTTCAAATCAATAAAATACAGAGTATGTTTCCTACCTCATTCAGAAGTAATGCTGTGTGATCTCTGCCCTTCTCCTTCTCCCCTCTGCTGCCTCTGGTCCATGTGCTCTTGCTTGTGGTTGAGGAGGTTGATTGTCTTGTTGAGGTAAAACATCTTCTTCTTCAAGTTCTATGCCTCTCTCTGTTGCTAGATTGTGCAGCATTGCACATGCTGCAACTATTTTGCAGCAAATGTCTGGTTGATATTGTAATGCTCCACCAGTCTTATGAAGTATTCGAAAGCGTGATTTCATCACCCCAAAAGTCCTTTCTATGACATTCCTGGTAGTTATGTGAGCCTGGTTGTAATGCTGCTCTTTCCTGGAAGTGGGATTTAGGTATGGTGTTAAAATATAAGACCTTACTGCATAGGCACTATCTCCTGTAATAGAAAACAATGGATTTTTAAAAATGCACAGAGAAAAAGTGTGGAGTTAAAAGGAAAATCTCTATCAATTTTGAAAAAAATATTTACCAAGCAGATATCCATCCCCAAATTGACCAGCAAGCAGTCTAGCATAAATGGCACTGTGTCTAAAAATGTAGGAGTCATGGGCAGTTCCAGGGTAACTAGCAACTATGTCTGTGATGATGGTTTTGGAATTACAAATTGCTTGGATGTTAAGGGAATGGAAGCATTTTCTATTGCGAAAGATATACTCATTTTCAGAGGGTGGGCAAATGGGAACATGTGTGCCATCTACACAGCCAATCACATGTGGAAATTGAGCCATGTTGTAGAAATCTAGTTTGGTTTTCATCAACTCCTGTTGAGTGCTTGGAAATTTAATATGATACCTTATTCTTTGTAACATAGCATTTAGAAAGGCATTAAAACATCTGGAAAGTGAACTCTGGGAGACACCACTAGCAATGGCTATTGCTCCCTGAAATGACCCAGAAGCAAGGAGGTGCAGTGAACACAATACCTGCACATGGGTTGGTATTGCTTGTGTCCTGCGTGTTTGCCTCTGCAAAATTGGGTCCAATTCTTGAATTAAGTCTAAAATTAAGTTAGCATTCAACCTATACTTAGCAAAGATCTCTGCTTCAGTCTGCCCTAGTAAGGTAATGCGCACTCTGAAGATTCTCTCTTGTATGAGCCTTCTCCTCCATCCTGCAGCTACTCTCAACCTCTGCCTGCAGCCATCCTGAGCCATCCTGAAATGCAAAATCAAGGTCTATGAGGTCCTTATATGCAGCACTGATGATTGTCAGCTGCAGGGAAAAAAGTTAGTTAAATTAGCACCAGGTTCATCTTCTTCTAATTTTAAGAATTCCAATTTGCGATTTATTAAAAATCGCAAATTGCGACTTTTCATGCATTGCAATTTTTCGCAATTTCATTGCGATTCGCAAATTTAGCGATTTTTTACCGAACTCGCAAAATATTTTGGGATTCCTAAAATAGCGAAAATAACTTTACATTTGATGCATCCCAAAACCATGAATTGCATTCACAAATGGCCGAATTTTGCGATTCGCACCGTTTGCGAATGCAATTCTGTTTGATGCATCTAGGCATTAATACTATACTCTTTAGGAACCGAAACTCAGTAAAAGAGACTTCCAAAGGCTACCACAGTGCTGTTCGTTTTCATTTATAATATTAAATGTTAAAAGCCCAGCTTTTATTACATGTATTATTGTACACTTTTTAGCTTTATTTTCCTTGGTAATTTTCCAGTGTGTTGAGTGCATTCTTTTTATTTGATGACAGTACATGATCGATTCGACACCACTCCTCATCACTTTTCCTTCACTAGACTCATTCTTAGAAAATAGTCACAGGCCTTCTATACGAATCGTCCGTAAGATTCTGATGAATGTGGCAACTTATCGCAAAGATCAGAATTTTACATTCTGAATTGTGCATGTTTGTCAAACCCGGAAAATATCATGCGCAAAATAATCTGCATTGTCTGGAATTAATTAAACAGGTCATACTTCTCAGTTTTTTCATGTGAACAATTCCAAAATACTCGGAGGTAGATTTTCCAACAACAAAGTTACTGCATTGCATGAAAGGAAAACCAGAGAACAGTCTCATAGATATGGCGCTGTTTCACTCTCCGTGTGGCAGCGCTCTTCGAGTCTGCCTTGCACCAATGCACCCTTCCAGTACAAAATACTATGCTTAGGCATAGTTTAAGACTTTTCACACATTGAATGTGTGTTATACAGTAGAACACGCATACATTGTTGGAAAGCGTAGGCAACACCAAAGCTTTTCTGCAATTTAACACCTGCCTCAAATAGGTGTTATTTTTAAGTGCAAAGCCCTGTCTGCCATTTTTATTTAATACATGGAGCTTTACAAAAACCCATAAGCAGTTACATGTGAACACCAATGTATCACTCATAGGATGCCCCCTCGACCACAGCTACGCAAAGCGTCACTAGTACCACTTTGCATTCAGTTCAGGTCTACTTTCGAGTGAAAATACATTTTTGCAATAGAAAGTAAGTAAGTATGTAAGTAAATCCTAAATCAACAATTTGCGTTATGTAATCCCGCACAAATGGTTAGTATATCTGCCCCTTGGTGTTGGATTTTTCTATGTGTGATAATTATAGCACTCAAGAATGAGGGCCAAAATTCTAGTTCTAGTTAGAGGTTCAGTGCTGCAGATTGTTACCAGACAGCCACGGAAGCCACTGACGAAGGAGGAAGCACTGAGGTGTGGGGGTTGAGTCCTGGCATTATTTCTCCATGTCTCCCCACAGTTGGACCCTCTATACCCTTCGCCCAGCTTGGCTCATGGGGCATTGTCTCATCATTCAATAAGCTTACATCATCAGTATTACTGACCGAGCTTTTTCACGTGTATTTAAATTATATATACACATTGATCGTACTCAACACTCTCTATCTGTGGGAGCGCATTAGTGAGTGACAGGGGGATCTATACATCCCGGTCCTGACGAAGGGGCATGTCGCCCCGAAACATGTTGACCCACACAGGAGAGCAAGACTAGTAACCCGATCTTGCACTCCGTCTCACCCCTTTTAATGATACCAGCCAGTGCCTATTAAATAATTTTTTCTAAACACCAGGCCAGGTATTTTTTAATTTTAATTTCACTGTCTATCACTTTTGACCTCACTGACACTCACTTCATTATCACTCACATAGTACTCACAATTAAAAAGGTGCTCCGGCGTAGCCGCTTGTCGCAGCACTGCCCCGTCCCGCAGCGGGGGCGGGAAGACCCCGATGATGAAGCATGACACCAAGGGCCCTTTTGGTGTGTGAGGGGTATTTTAACACACTGAGTGTATTCCAACACCATCGGAATATGTATTGTATATTTGTTTCAGGTGGTCTCTGTTGATTATTTAAATGTTACCAGACAGCTCCATGAGACCGTATAATTTTTCTGATAGCCGTTGTTTAGAAACTGTAATTCCAGCAACAAATGTTTACCTTATGGGTCCTTTTGTTCTTTTAGAGATGCTGCTTGTATTTTCCCTCCTAATTTCCCATTATGCTATTTAAACATTTGAATTATTTGACAACAGTTAGAACCCTTTTTCTTCTCACCCCCTCTTTTTCCTATCTCTCTTCTTTCTCCCATCTTTGACTGCTTACTACTCTCCTTTTATGTCGTTTCTTCTATTCACTATTTGGAGATTGATTACTAAAATTGTCCTCTCCTGCATGCTTGACTTGTCATTGTTCAAATATTGAGTGTCACCATCCTTTCTTACTTACAGAACTGATGACAAAGGTGGGAGGTTATCAGAAGACAGCTGTGTAGGTAGCCGGATGCCAGAACACTCTCATTCCAGCTCGGTGCCTGTCCCCTCGGCGGTCGATGGCTTGAAACAATCTGTTGCACAATCATCCTTCAGGTCCCTGTCCCTGCATTCAGTGCTCAGCATGGATGACAGCTCCAGTTTGCCATCGCCACGGAAACAGCCTCCTCCTAAACCAAAGAGGGACCCCAATACAAGGCTCAGTGCCTCCTATGAGGCTGTTAGTGCCTGCTTGTCTGCGCCTTCCAAGGAAACAGTTAGTGAAGGTCAGACATAAAGAACACAAATGATTTTCTGAATGATTACTTTAAATGTGATGCATTGTTTCTCAATTTTTTTTATTTTATAGAATCTTTGACCGCAGGGTGTAAAAGTCCCCGAATTTCGGCAGTACTGGGAGGTCATACTACTGAAAATATAACACTTATGCAAATGTCTTTGCCCTAACAATAGTCCATATGAATATGTATTTACTTAAAAAAATGAGGCGTGAAAAAAACACTGAAAAATCACAAATGTCTAGCTGTGTGTAACTCATCGAGTGCTTTACAAAGGAAGACAAATTTTGATTGGGAAAACAGGACTCTGTTTACATTTTCTATGAATTCTTCCTATGGATAGCACCAAAGCCAAGAACAATGAAAAGTTGGAACCTGCCATCAGTACTTTGACCTCTGTGTGACTGAGAAAATGTCTGCTTTTTTTAATTAAAGCACAAAAGCTCTGGCCTATTGTGGGTCTTGAAGTTGGAAGCAAATTATAACACTCAATAAAATCCAGTCTCTGGAGTATGGAATTTATCAGGTGGAATAAATAGACCAATTTTGGGTTTTTGGGGAAAGACATGCTAATCATGGTGCTTAGTCCATTAAAATCTGCATGTCATTGTAAATACCATACACTGTTCACCTTTTTAATTCTGGCATATTTAACCTGCTGAAATTTAATAAAGGGTGAGGAGTTTATCGCACCTACTGGTAACTACTGGAGTAAGTTAAATAAAATACAACTTTCAACCCTTTGACTCACTCAGAATCAGGGCCAAAATGTATTACAATTATCGGAAGCATAAAAGTGCCACATTTTGGGAACACAGTTAGTAGACCTCCATATTTGGCAGTCCATCTAACACCAAGTTACAGTGGTGGAGTATCTCTATATAAGAGAGAGAAAAATGTAATTTCAGGCAACCATCCATCTGACAAGAGATTTGAGGTTGATTTCTAGCTTTTGAGCAGTAACAACTTTGCTACTGTGATAGTTTTACAAGCCATCTCTAACAGTGTTAGATGGAAGATTTGGAGAGTTTACTAAAGATGATCATTGAAGGATCTATTTTGACCTTGGGATTTAAAGCCAGGTGTTAAAACATTTTTTAATAAGACTTTCCCCAAGTAACCAGAAAATGGATGAGATCAGCAAGAAAGGACCGATGTCTCTCCATCACGGCGAATTATCTTCTAGAGTCCATTTTTACAGTCTTAAAGGAGTTTAGTTATTTTGCACTATAATTCTTCACTGGGTGTAAATTGTTCACGAGCCTGGAATGATTTTTAAATAATTTCCACGTAAGTTAACCAAGTCGTATTTGGGATTTGAATTCTGAATTCAGTTTCGATGTCAGTCCTCGTTTTTTTTAGCTCGATAGACTATGTGGTAGATGGTACTTGATAGCAATCCTGTAATTTCAGCAAGTTTGTCATTGCTGCTTGCGACTTTCTCAGTTAGTGGGATTAGAGGTTTTTGTAAAATGGTGTAGTTCTATGCTTCACTCACGGGGAAATAAGTCTTCCAAATAACATTCAATGGAATGGAAGAACCAATATTTATTGCTTGGCCCATGATGTGTATACGTTTTTTAAACCTACTCGTTCCAAATTATTATCTTATATACAAAGACATTTTTAGTGTGTCCCAAATTTAACATAAGAGTTGTCTGGAGTTTACATTAAAATGTATACATAACAAAATGTTTTGTGTGTGATCTTGACAGTACCGAGAGAGTGAGGATGAACGTTGACAATTTCAGCTGTTAGTACAGATTGTAAATAATAACTGGAAAAAGCTATTTTTACAGAGACAATGTAGAGCAGATGTTAATCACTTGCTTACTGCCAAAATCTATCTTCACATAAAATAATTACCCGTTGTTAATTCTTGAGGCCAGGAAACACATGTCCTCCTTTGGGGGTTGGAACTTTAAGTTATCTAATTGAAATGATTGATTTGGAATTTGCACCCCAGACACAATCAGCAAAGGTTTGCTGAAGCGACCAGTATGAAAGCAGGAAGATACACATAAGTTACATAATAAAGATTTTGTAATAAAATGTCACTTTTTATTGTATTAAGCTTAGCCTAATGATTTAGAACCGATACACTCCACTTTGCAGTGATGATTTGATCATTGCACCCCTTTTTATTTAATATAATTAAGGTAATTAAACTTTCAATAGTTCTCATTATTGCTGTTCCCAGAGTGGCCGCCCTTCTCTAGAGGTCTCTCTAACCAATCCTCGCAAAACACATTTTATCTGTGTTCCTTCTCTCTGGAAACACTGGTTTCTTTAATAGTTAGTTACAAGGCTGCTTCCTTATTTGTCAACAATCAGGTAAATTGTGAAGAGACAGTAAGCCATGGGGCTTCACCTGCATCATACCTTAGCCTTATCTTTGCACAGCATTGCACGCATGTTTCGTAGCTTTGATGGCCGCTTTTGAACGAGGAGTTATAAATGTTGGCAACAACTTGCTGTCTGGACGATACCAGAAAAGCAATCTTGCACACAGAAAATTTGATGCAGGTTAAAGTTGGTGACTAAAAAATGGCTTCACACAAGGTAGAAACCACCATCGGTCTAAAACAGAAATGTGTGTTTGCTCCAGCCCTACTTAACATCTTTTTAGCAGATATTCCTATTGAGCTGCACAAAACTAATTCACAATGTGGTGATGGCCTCATGCTGGCTAGAACTAAAGTCGGTCTGCAAAGACTACTATATAAACTTATCAAATAAACTTTTGAAATCAAGAAAACCAAAGTGCTAACATTCAGTAAAAAGCATAAGAAATCAGGTCCCTGTATATAAAAACCATAAATTGTTCCCAGAGTCAGAATATAAATACCTAGATATAATCAACAACCAAGGAACCTTTTTGGCTCACAAAGCCCAAATGAAATCAAAAGCAGGAGATCTGACCTCAACTTTTCTCGCATTTCAAAAGGGTTTTGGGGGTCAAACCCTGTTGCCTTTCTTGAAGGTGATATCATATGGGTGTGAACCACTGTGTGGCCGTGAAACAACATAATTGGAATCACTTAATCTAAACATGCACGGGCAGCCCTTCCAACTTCCTAGTAATACATCCCCAGCTCAAATCAGAATAGAGTTGTGCCCTTCCAAAATTCTGTTTTAAGTTAAAATCTGCAAGGGTGGATTCTCTAGCCCATTTGCTTAGGACTGAATCATCTACCTTAACACAGAAGTCTATACAAAGAGATTCTTTAGTAGGTTGCCTGAAGAATTTAGAAATTGGTAACCTCTGGCATTCGTCTATACCTCTTGCTCTGTATAAGAAGCACATTAATAACATACGGAGGCTGACATTTATTTAAGACAAATATATTTTGGAAAGCAGCCACATGTATAAATGTATATTATATTACAGTGCGAGAGCCATTCTTGGACATTTGTTACTCCATGTTTATGAAAATGAATTGCATGTCTCATTGTTTGGGAGGCATTCTCACAGTAGATCTTTGTTCAAAATGATCTGTTACAAGCCCGTTACAGGTAACGATAAAACTTGTAGATGGTGTAAAGATGTGTAAGAATCTACCTTGCATGTTATCTTCGCATGTCCCACTCACCTCCCAAAAGGTGAGTAAACCGGTATTTAAATCATGGGGAGCTGCGGACTTGTAGACAGGCAGTCATGAGCCCTGTAATGCTAACAATATCAGACTCAGTACACACACTTTTATTTCCTGAACTGTGTCTGAGAAAGAAACTACGCCCCCTAAATTATTAGTAATTTCAGTGTTCCTTTTATATAATATGCAACATTTGCATGATCAATGTGTCTTATCTTTGCTAAAGGAAGGCCCTAAGAGTGCTCCACATGTACCCCAAAGCTTTCCATTACACATTCTTAGGTCTGCCCTTGAAGCTTGTCTTGATGAAGCTTGTCTTAACTATTACAGTTCTCTCATACATTGTAACATTGTTGCACTTGCACAATACTGCTCATGTGCTTTCTGCCATCTAATTAGTTTTACCTTTTCCTTGCCATTGTATCTTACACCAGCAAATGCACTGCAATTTTGGCTGCCGCTGCATCAGTCTCACTATTTTAAAAGACAAGCTGTGTGATTGTGCAGTAAACACATACATGGAGTGTGCCGTCGGCACACCAAAGGTGCACCAAAGGCATGCCAGTCTGTACTCGTCCAGGCACTGGCCACCCATAGCACCTGCCATGCTGCCAGTTTGCCTGCCTATTCACTTCTGTGAGACTGCTCTTCTTCCCATTCACTTGTAGGAGATTGAAAAAATGAAAATGATTTTTATAGAGCGCACATAGCTGCCCTGAGGCGTCCAAGCGCTGAGATTACCGCTGAGACTTAGGTTGCTTAAAGGACGGATATCTACCCGACTACTGATTGTTAAACAGGAGCGTTTTCAGCTGTTTGCGAAATGAAATAAGATCGGGGTTGGACCTTAGATGCTGGGGAAGAGCATTCCACATCTTGGCCACATTATAGGAAAAAGAGCGGCCTCCTGATCTTGTTCTCTTTATTTTAGGAACAGTAGCCAGATTGGCATGGGTTGAGCGCTGCTGTCTGGCCGGATGATAGGGCGTGATGAGGGGTTGATTGATTACTGGGCCTAACGACCAAAAGGCCTGATGCGCAATACAGAGGGATTTAAAGCTGACTCTTTCCCTAACGGGGAGCCAGTGTAGTCGCCTTAGGCCAGACTTTACTGATGATCTGTGGGGGATTTGTAAGAGAGTCCGGGCGGCGCAGTTTTGTATCAATTGCAGTTTGCGCAGAGTGAAGTCAGGGGCCCCCAGGTATAGGGCGTTCCCGAAATCCAGCCGGGATTGGATCAGGCCCAGAACCACGGTCTTTCTTGCTTCGAAAGGGAGTAGAGGGAGGATCTTTCTGAGGACTCCGAGGATGCCGAAACAGATTGCAGATAGTCTTGTTGCCTGCTGGTCAAATGACAGGGACCTATCCAGCCAGATACCAAGGCTCTTAATGGTATCTTTGGGTGCCGGGACAGGTCCTAAGCAGGGTGGCCAAAGAGCATCGATGGAAGATGGTGCAGGCCGACCCAGGAGCATAAGCTCAGTCTTGTCTCCGTTGAGTTTGAGACAAGACTTGGTCATCCAGCTCTTGACTGTCTCCAGACAGCCTGTGAGATCCACGCCCGCTACGGATTCCCCTTCCTGCACCAGAGAGACCACCAGCTGAGTATCGTCCGCGTAGGTAATGATCTAGATACCATACGGACGGACGATCTCAGCCAGCGGCCTCATATAGACGTTGAATAACGTCGGGTTCAACGATGATCCCTGCGGGACTCCACAGCCCAGAGGCTTACTGGTGGAGGTTGCATTGCCCTCATATACCTGGAAGGATCTGTCGTTCAGGTAAGACCTGAACCACTCCAGGGCTTTGTCAGATATTCCAGTATCCAGGAGACGCTGCAAAAGGATGCCGTAATTAACGGTATCAAATGCAGCGCTCAGATCGAGAAGGATGACTGCCACAGATCCTCCCCGATCTAAGAACTTCCTGGACTCCTCTGTGACAGCTGGTAGTGCAGTCTCGGTCCCATGCTTGGGCCGGAAACCTGTCTGGGAGGGATCGAGCAGCGGATTTTGTTCAAGAAAGGTTGTTAATAAACCATTTATGTATTTCTCCAAAATTTTGGCTGCCCAGGGTAGCAGGGGGATCGGGCGAAAGTTGTTAGGATTCTTAGTGTCCAAGTTGGGTTTTTTGACAAGAGCCCTCACCATGGCCTGTTTCCAAGCCACTGGGACTGTGCTGGTGGAGATTGAGGTGTTAAGTACCACTAGCAACGTAGGGAGGATGGTCTGTATAGCAGAGACTAGAATATGTGGAGGAGCTGGGTCACTAGGGGAGTCCGATTTCCCCTGACGCATGAGGGAGGTGAGTTGGTCCGCATCCATCAGGGGAAATTCCGCCAGCACAAGGGGGCTGTTGGATTTGTTTTCTTGTAGGGGACATAGAGGTATCTCCTTCGATCTAGTTTGCTCTGAGGATGGAAAGGAGGAGAAGATAAGATCGATTTTTTGGAAGAAGAAATCAGCCAGATCTTCACAGCGGAGCAGAGGATTTTCATCCATAAGTGGAGGCATTGGGAGATTCATGAGACTTTTTACAATTTTGTAAATCTCCTTGGAGCTGGAGCTGGCCTCTGCAATTTTATGTGAATAATACAGGGATTGAGCGCTCTTTATGTCTTTCTTATAGGTTCTAATGGCCTCTCTATAGATAATTTTATCTGATTCGGCATATCCCAGCCGCCATTTACGTTCTAGTCTCTTGCAGTAACACTTTTTTTCCCGGAGCTCATCCGAGTACCAGGGAGCAGAGATCCTAGATCTTTTTAAGACAGTTTTCTTAATGGGGAGTGCGGCGTTTAGAGCGTTTTTTATCCATTCATTGAACATTTCATTGGCCAGTGATGGAGTCTGACCAACTGAAGGAGTTGAGTTTTGTAGCTCATGAGTCCACTGATCCAACGGGATTTTAGACCAATTGCGTGTTTCTCGCACTGTCGGTGTGAGAACCGAGAGCTTATCAATTTTCCATACTAACGGAATTAGTGCATGATCTGTCCAGGGAAGTGCTATAGGGGGGCATGCCTTCAGATTAGGACAGTTGCTGAACACCGGATCCAACAAGTGACCTTTAGTGTGCGTGGGGGATAGAACCAGCTGAGGCAGCTGTAGAGCAGAAAAATCTCCAATTAATTTATTGGCGATAGAATCCCTAGATTCATCGAAATGGATGTTAAGATCGCCTAATAACGTATAATTGGAGGGCGAAAAGGCAAGGTCAGCGACCAACGAGGGCAGAGACTCGTGAAACTGTTTGGCTGGGCCCGGAGGGCGATATACAAGTGCTCCTGAGAAACTTGTATTGGGGAGAATTCCAAGAAGAAAGACAGGCTTTCGCACTCCGTGAAGGGGTTGGGGGTACAGCGACAAGTGAAGCAATCTCTGAAAATGATTGCTAAGCCGCCCCCCCTTTCATTTACGCGGTCCTGTCTCACGATTTGGTAACCCTGCCCCAGAGTTTGTACCAACTCAGGGTCAGAGTGCGGAGTCAGCCAAGTCTCGGTAAGAAAAAGTACATCAGGTTTTCTCTCATCAAGTAGCAGTGATAGTTCTGTGCAGTGTCCTGGTAGTGACCTACAATTTAAGAGATACATTCTAAATAGTTGTTGTTTGTGTGTGTGGGGCTTTGGAGTGAGATGTATATTACACTGCCTGCACTGGGTAGGTATGTTTAGGGGAAAATACCTATGTACGCAGGACAAATATGCCTGTGAATTAATATCTCGTAATTCAGTGGATGTGTATCTCCTAACAGTTTTAATAGAGGAGATAGGGGTTGTGGCCCCTAGACCCGGCCGGACGCGGACGGGCGCAGATGGGCTCGCCTTCGGCGCTCCGTCGGCGCGCCCGCTGCGCTCGTCCGCTGCGCTTCCTAGGTGGGAGTGCCATTTTATGTGGGAAGGGGCGGGAGTAGCGGAGCACTAGTCTGCTCGGCCGGCTGTCTCCTCACCCAAGATGGCGGGACCCACGGGGGGAGAGGTCTTCAATAGCTGGGGTAAGACTTCTTGCGCAAAAGCGCAATACACGTTATTAAAAACAATAGCAGCAACAACGTTTTAAAAAGAATTTAGCAGCAACTTCAAGCAGCACTCGCTAAGTTACTAACAAGGTCCCGGCTTCCGCCTCAGGACCAGCAACACACCACCCAACTAGTAATCAGCGACGGTGCGCCTGGGTCTAATCTTTTATGTGGGAAGGGGCGGGAGTAGCGGAGCACTAGTCTGCTCGGCCGGCTGTCTCCTCACCCAAGATGGCGGGACCCACGGGGGGAGAGGTCTTCAATAGCTGGGGTAAGACTTCTTGTGCAAAAGCGCAATACACGTTATTAAAAACAATAGCAGCAACAAAGTTTTAAAAAGAATTTAGCAGCAACTTCAAGCAGCACTCGCTAAGTTACTAACAAGGTCCCGGCTTCCGCCTCAGGACCAGCAACACACCACCCAACTAGCAACTAGATTTACTGGCATAATTATTAATTGGTGGGGCCAGAGTTTGTCTACGATCATTATGCAGTAATTTCTCTCTCCTTTAGTGTATAATGGGAGCCAATCTTCCTATTTCATTGAGAAAATTTCAATAGATACTTTACATAACATTAAGGCTGGCCCTTTGTACATCCACAATGCCATGCTTAACATGGAGTTTCCTCCCTTAAAATTTATACTTTGTAAATGCTAGTTCTCGTCCAGGGGATCCTCATCAAAGTCATAAGCATTAGAATATTCCCGCCCATGCGCGGGACCCCGGAAACACCACAATATATGTGCCCCACATATATATAACCATATATATATAAATAAATATATATATATATATATATATATATATATATATATATATATATATATATATATATATATATATATATATATATATATATATATATATATATATATATATATATATATATATATATATATATATATATAAATAAGCAATTGCAGCCCAATAAACATTAGAGCTGAATCATGCTGTAGAGAATTTCCACCATACATGAATAACATGCATTAGAAACATGAGAAACAACACGAAGCTTGTTCAGAAACTGTTTTAATGCTCAGAAAGCAGTAGAAATTCTCATAAGAACACTGAGAGCATAGAAAGCTCCCAGGCTGCATTGCAAATACACAGTCTAAAAAGACTGAAAAGCTAACCTGTAGCTGCATAGCAATAAACTGACACCGTGCCTTTAAGGCACTCCTGACCCCCAGCTTCCCATCATCCCACAGGGGTGACAGTTAGGTCAGTTGTTCTTTCCGGCTCCTTCAGGAAGGATCCTGGTGACACAGCTCCACTCATTTCTAATTTCTGTCAGAAATTCACTTCATTTTCCACCACTTTTTTGTCTTACTTTGACGTTTTACATCTTGTCAAGTAGCAATCTGTCTTTTTTGACAGGTTTTATTTGGCATTTTCTACCTTACAGTGCCTTCTCTTTTTGATGCCTGTTCTTCTTGTGGCAACAAAAAGGCCAAGACAGACAGCCATGAAGTCTGTATACTTTGTCTACCTGAAGAACATGATCCAAGGACCTGTCCTCACTGCAAAACCCTGTCAGGAAGAACACTGAAGGATAGGGAGAGAATTTGCATCTATGGCCTAGCACACAGGTCATCCAGAGGAAGGTCTCCGGTAAAGAAGGGCTCCAAGAGGTCTAGAACACCTTCTAAGGACAAGACTTCACAACCTTCAGCTTCAACGTCGGGCTCGGTGCTGAGAAAAGATCTACCGGTGGGCCATTTATCTAAAAAACGACCTTCGACAGCGGGCTCACCGTGGAGAAGAAGAGATTCAGGTACGTCGTCGACGTTGAGAATTCAAGACCCTCCGCCGTCGTCAACTCAGCGACGATTGGCGTCGAGGACTGAGACCCCTCCGCCATTGTCAACCCGGACGATTGGCGTCGAGGAGCATCACACCTCCGCCGTCATCAACCAGGCGACGATCGGCGTCGAGAAGTGTGACACCTCCGCCTTCGCCAACCCGGCGACGATCGGTGTCGAGGAACAGAGACCCTCCGCCATCGCGACAGGACGCTCGGCGTCGAGGGCAGGCTCACCTCCGTAGTCGCAGATACAGCGATCGACGTCGAGAGCCCAGAGTCCTCCGCCGTCGACAACCAGGCGTCCATCAGCGTCAAGGATGAGATCTCTGTCGTCGTCTCGTTGGCATTCGGCGTCGAGGGTGCCCAATACTCCTCCGCTGTTGTCGCGTAGACCCTCGACGTCGAGATTGGCTGCTCCGCCGTCGTCTCATTGACGTTCAGCGTCGAGAGAGAGAAACGCTCCATTGTCGGCTGCACATCGCCGTTCGGCGTCGAGGGATCACCGATCTTCATCAGCCTCTCACCGGCATCACTCGCCGTCAAGGCTTTCGACGTCAGAGCACCCGACGTCGAAGCAACAAGAATCGAGGAAGCAAGGATCGACGTCGAGGGACTTCCAACCGACGTCGAGGCCCGCTTCTGAGAGATCCAGAGAAGGATCGGGGATTCTGGTGACGGAGTCAGCATCCCACCACTCATCCTCACGAGCTTCTTCAAAGTCAGCCTCTCCAGAGGCTAGAGACCCTGTCCGCAAGTCACCTTTGCGACGGACAGAGCCTTCTTCTGCTGAGGTGCGGTTGTCCCCGAGATGGAATCTGCCATTACATCACTGGCGAGATTCAGGGGCTACGAGGCAGATGCAGGAGTATGCCATTCCTATGCACAGGTCTCCTCTTCAAATACTGGTTGAAGAAGCGGATAGACACAGCCCTCCCAGGCACAGAGTCCAAGCGGAGAGATCACCTGTGAGGAGGTCTGCTAGGTCCCGTTCCCCCAGAAGGCAGGACCACCCAAGCAGATCACGGAATAGGCGGCACAGTGCTCATCGCAGAAGTAGGAGAACACCGTCTACTACTTCTACCTACTCTGACCACTCGTCAAAGAGGGATTATTCGCCCAAGCTTTCGGATAGCCCTATCTCTAGGGTTTCACCGATTGATGACATTAATACGTACCACGATGTCCTGCAGAGGGGAGCTCAGAAACTCAACATTGCGATTTCTATTCCCCAGGTCACCACAACAGTGATTTTTGAGAAGCTTCACCAGAAATCTGTGTCTCGTCCATTGCTTCCATTGGTTCCAGGAATTGTGGAACCTGTCATGGACATATTCCTGTCTCCAGCGACCATTAAGGCGGTGCCGGCTCACATCCAAAAGAAATACAAGACAGCTACCTCTGACCCGGTCTTTGTTAAGTCTGATCCCCCTGCAGACTCGGTGATTGTAGCAGCAGCACGTAAGACACATGCGGTCACTGCTACCTCTTCAGTTCCTCCAGATAAAGACAGCAGATCCCAGGACTCGTGGGGTCGCAAGGTCTGCAACTCTGCCGCTTCTACACTGAAGGTCTCCAGTGCGGCCACACTTTTAGGCAGATATGATAGAGCCTTATGGGATTAAATGGAGCGCTTCAAATCTAAGCTGCCAAAAGAAGACCAGAAAAACTTTGAAGAGACACTGACAGAGGGCTGTCTGGTGGCGAACCAGATGATTAGCACGGCGGCGGATGGCGCAGTGCTATCGGCGCATTCGTATGCGCATGGAATATGCACCAGAAGGTCGTCTTGGTTACGCTTGACAGGCCTTAAACCCGATGCTCAACAACGCATCTTATATCTTCCATTCTCTGGTTCCTCTCTCTTCGGCACGCACACTGACGAAGAGATGACTAGGATGAAAACCGAGTTGGACACTGTCAAGGCAGTTGGGTTGGAGAAGAAGAAGGAATTTAAGCGCCGCTACAAATCCAACCAGCGCAAGGGGCCTCAACAGAGGGTTCAAACCCCTCAGTGGTCCCAGAACAAGAACCAGGGGAAAACCCAGTTTCGAGGAGGAAAGTCCAACAGAGGTAGAGGTGGTCACCACCAGCAGTCCTCTACCACGGCGAGAGGTGGAAAGTCATGAACAGTGGCTTCCTTCGCCGCCGTTGCCCACTCCAGTGGGAGGAAGTGCTTCTCAACATCTAGCAGAGTGGGCCAGCATCACAGGAGATCACTGGGTGCTGAATATACTACGCAATGGATATGCGCTACGTTTCCGTGCGCTGGCAAAGGACATTCCACCAAAGAAGTCTCGTCCTCATCAGTTGAAGCTGCTTCGAAAAGAGGTGAGAGCTCTTCTCCAAAAGCAAGCAATAGAGGAGGTTCCACCCTCCCAAAGAGGAAAAGGAGTTTACTCCAGATATTTTCTTGTCCCCAAAAAAGATCAGGAGGACAAGTTTCGACCAATCCTGGACCTTCGATTTCTGAACAAGGTCATATCAGGGAGAAGTTTCGCATGTTGGCCCTTCACCAAATATGTCCACATCTGCAAGCAGGCAATTGGATGTGTTTGGTGGATCTCCAAGATGCGTAATTCCACATCTCCATTGCAAAACGTCATCGGAAGTACCTGAGGTTTGTGGTCGGCCACAAACATTATCAATACAAGGTCCTGCCCTTCGGGTTGAAGTCGGCTCTTCGAGTCTTCACCAAATGCATGGCGGTTGTGGCAGCTTTTCTTCACAGAAAAGGTCTCTTCATCTATCCATACCTGGACGACTGGCTGCTGAAACGTCCATCCCCACTGCAAGTGAGGCACGACTTCCAGACCTGTCTGCAGCAGCTGCACGACCTCGGGCTGCATGTCAACATGGAAAAGTCAGTGCAGCAACCCATCCAGTCTATCCGCTACCTCGGCTCCGTTCTGGACACAAGCGTGGGAAGAGCGTATCCTTCGTAGGAGAGACTGTCTTCCATGAAGCAGAGGTGCAGGCTTCTGCTCCAGGTGCAGAATCCGACAGTCCGGCAGGTGGCATCCCTTCTAGGATCAATGGCTTCCTGCATCTTTCTCATTCCCAATGCCAGGCTGAGAATGCGTCCTTTGCAGCGGACGCTAGAGGACCAGTGGGATCAGTCAACAGGTCGCTGGGAGGATCAGATCTCTCTCTCCCAGGCAGCGAGATCCTCCCTTTCATGGTGGACTCAGCAGCGGAATCTGATGGTGGGAGTCCCTTTTCATCAGCCACTACCAGCACAATCGGTGGTGACAGACGCGTCTCTGCAAGGCTGGGGGGCACACATGGGGTGCCTTCAGATACAAGGGCGGTGGTCAGCAAAAGAACGGACCTACCACATCAACATGCTGGAGCTACCAGGAGTCCATCTAGCTCTAAAGGCTTTCCTACCAGCAATAGAGTCCGATTCGGTCCTGGTCCAAACCGACAATATGACGACCATGTTCTACCTGAACAAGCAGGGTGGGACTTGGTCGCGTCCTCTCTCCCTGGAGTCAGAAGCGATCTGGCACTGGCTACTCGCCCGGAACCTCTCGGTGGTGGCGGTGCATCTTCCGGGAGAGCTAAATGTCAAGGCAGATGCACTCAGCAGGCACTTCGAAGATCAGCCAGACTGGGTGCTACACGACGAGGTGGTGGCAGATCTTTTCCATCGTTGGGGTCATCCGGATATAGATTTATTCGCGGAGGAAGAAAACACGAAATGCCACACCTTCGCGTCCAGATTCCACCATCCAGGGACAAGGGGGAATGCTCTTTTGATGGACTGGTCAGGGACATTTGCCTACACCTTTTCTCCGCTGCCCCTGATCCCGAAGGTGGTGTCCAAGCTACTCAGATCCAGCATGACCATGATTCTGATAGCTCCAGACTGGCCATGGCAGTGGTGGTACCCGGACCTTCTTCATCTGTCGGTACTTCCACACAGGAGACTACCTTGCAGGCCGGACCTGCTGACCAAGATGGGAGGGAGGATTCCTCACCCCAACCTTCCCTCACTGAACTTGACAGCATGGCTCCTGAGGTACTGCAATACGGACATTTAAAACTGCCTTCTGTTTGCATGCACATTTTAAAAGAAGCCAAGAGACCCTCCACAAGAACGTCTTATGCGTTTAAGTGGAAGAGGTTTTTTCTGTGGTGTAGAGAGCATCACTTTGATCCTACGAAGGGGCAGGAGGATGTCATTCTCCCTTACCTTCTCTACTTAGCAAGATCTGGTTTAAAGTTTGCTTCTATCAGAGTGCATTTATCTGCCATTACAGCTTACAGGAAGTCACCTACTTAGCCCTCGTTTTTTCAGATGCAGGTGGTCAAGGACTTCTTACAAGGGTGAAGAAAGTCTATCACCCTGTTGGAAACCCTTCTCCTCCGTGGGAGTTGAACCTGGTGTTATCAAAGTTGATTGGCCCTCCTTTTGAGCCAATCCGCAGATCTTCCTTGCAGCATTTGTCTTGGAAGGCCGCTTTTCTGGTATCCATTACATCTGCGCGCAGAGTAAGCGAGATCCAAGCACTATGTACCAATGAGCCTTACACGGTTTTCCACCACAACAGAGTAGTCTTGAGGGCGCATCCTTCTTTCCTCCCTAAGGTGGTGTCTGATTTCCATATCAATCAGTCCATTTCCCTGCCATCTTTTTTCCCTAATCCAGCACCCCGGCTGAGCGGTCGCTTCATTCCTTAGACCTTAAGAGGGTGCTTAAGTTCTACCTGGAAAGTACCAAGGGCATTAGGAAGACAGATCAATTATTTGTCAATTATGGCAACATGAGAACATGCTTCCCAGCCGCTAAGAGATCCATTTCGAGATGGATTGTGTCCAGCATTACCTTAGCTTACCAGCTGGCGAAAAGGCCTATACCATTACCTCTTAAGGCACATTCCACTAGGGGGAAAGCAGCCACAGTTGCTTTCTTACATGACGTCCCAATGTCAGAGATTTGCAAGGCTGCCACCTGGAAATCAGTTCATACCTTTACAAGGCACTACTGCCTAAAATCTGATTCCAGGGCTGATGCTCAAGTAGGCCAAGCCTCCTTGAGGAATCTGTTTGGATAGTTTTTTGTTCTATCCTAGCTTGGTTTTTCTAAGCTTACTGATCACGTTTCTGTGTTCTCCTTTGCCCACAGGGAGATGAGGTGAGGCTCGCTATTCTATTCTAATGCTTATGACTATTGATGAGGATCCCCTGGAAGAGAAGGATTAGTTACTTACCCGTAATCCTAGTTCTCTTCCAGGGGTATCCTCATCAAAGTCATGAGCAACCCTCCCGCCTTCCCGGGCAAAGGTCTACTATACTTTGGAGATATTGTTAACCTTTTTGTTCCATGGTTTATTCAGTCTCCACAAAGAACAACTGACCTAACTATCACCCCTGAGGCATGATGGGAATCTGGGGGTCAGGAGTGCCTTAAAGGCACGGTGTCAGTGTATTGCTATGCAGCTACAGATGAGCTTTTCAGTTTTTTTAGACTGTGTATTTGCAATGCAGCCTGGGAGCTTTCTATGCTTTCAGTGTTCTTATGAGAATTTCTACTGCTTTCTGAGCATTAAAACAGTTTCTAAACAAGCTGTGTGTTGTTTCTCATGTTTCTAATGCATGTTATTCATGTATGGTGGAAATTCTATACCGCATGATTCAGCTCTAGTGTTTATTGGGCTGCAATTGCTTATTTTTATATATATATATATATATATATATTTATATATATATATATATGGTTATATATATGTGGGGCACATATAGTGTGGTGTTTCCGGGGTCCCGCGCATGGGCGGGAATATTTTAATGCTTATGATTTTGATGAGGATACCCCTGGAAGATTACAGGTAAGTAACTAATCCATCCTTGTTCAAGCACACAACAGAGATTCATGATATGTTCAACTCTTGATTTGCTTTATGCAATGGAAACCTGAACCTCTATTGACTCAGCTTTGACTCGGTCTCCCTTGTCCAATAGGATTTAAAATAGTGCACCTCCCTCATCAAGCATGCAGAGGTGGTGGGCTATCCACTATATTTAAGGCAAGCTAGAGTATGAAATCTCTGCAGCTTGATGCCTTTCACTCAACTGAATTATTTGGCTTAGAGTTGAAACCTTCTCCTCTGGTCACTGTGGTCAGTGTAATATTTTATCACCCCGCCAGGACCTGCTACTAATTTCCTTTCCATGAGAACTTTAACATTAGATTAGTTAACATCTCAGATACTATTTCCAAAGAACTTATCAATTCAGTAAAGGCTGTTGGTCTTATGCAATTGGGGACGGATCCGCTCATTAGGACGGTCACACTGTTGACCTTATATTTACCTAGAATAATTTGATTACTAAAATTAAATACTCCCCAGATAGGGAATGATCATTTCTTATCCTTGACTTCCTTCAGATCTCTGATTCTTCACAATACACAACCCCTTCGACTAAAACCTTCAACGTGGAAAATTTCTCCCTGTAAAAGGCCCTTTGCACCATGGTATAATGGTGGTCTCAGATTTGCTAAACATAAGTGCATAGCTATTTAAAAGGGATGACGAGCAAATTAGTCTGAATTAAAACAAGCTCAAAAAAGTTATAAGGCATGCATATATGATGTTGAAGCAGAGTCTTACATTAGTACAATACTCAATGTATTCTGTACCTCTAAAAAACTTATTTCTGTAGTACATTCCTTCGCAAAACCATTGTGCATCTTCTATTCAGTTGAACATTCCCAATAGCTGTATTATGCCCTCTCACTTTATTTTGAGAGAAAGTTGCAACTACAGTTATAGGTCTCACCATCCAAGCTACTCCAGTTAATTTAGATTTACTATCTAACCCCATCCAACAGGGACAGCTCAACCCACATGATTATAAGTCTTGGCATGTTCAATGCCAATGTGTTTTGCAGCCTGGTCAATTATTTATCCTCATGTTTACCCTTGGATTCTCTGCCCCTCAAATTGTAGAAACTGGGTGTAAGGGATCTCGCCTTGGTTTCTGCAGGAGCGTCCAGGAACCGAAGACAGGTCCACAACTTCCCACCAACGGCCAAGTGATTATCAAACACTAAATCACAAGGGTGCTTGCGGGGAAGAAGGGAAACAAAACAAGGAAAGGTAGGGGAAGAATCTGTGGAGCGATACCCTCTACTGGTGGTTGCACGAACCCCTTCCACTGGCTGGATTGGCCCTTGACAGAAGCTGAAAGGAAAGGAAGAAATTACAAAGGTAGTAGAAAAGGAAACAAATATGTACAGGAAGTACGTGTTTGCAGAAAAACTACCTAACTCTTTCCTTTGTGTGCAGAATCTATAAGTCGAGGGGAAAGCTGATTTGTAGTCTTGACCTCAGGTACGATAGGAGGATCCTATTCTCATGGAAAACAAGAAGACCTTTAGGCTTATATGCTGGATAATACTCTTCTAACTCCCCGCCTAACCCTTTTCTCACCATTCGTACATACAGGGGTTTAGCCGAGGATCAATCCTTATGCTAGAACAGGGCTTCTTCACCAGAACTAAAAGTCACATAAAAAGGGAAATGAACATTAACAACTGTGGCTGTAAAGTGGCAAGATATAAGCAAAAGCAGCGCAATGCGCTGTTACCAGTCTTTGAGGATGGCTTCAGGCTGGGTAGGCGTCTTCTTGATATAGATGGCCAGCAAACAGGATAAAACGCTCCAACTCAGAAGGCTTTAACAAAATAAAAAAAAGGAGAAAAAGCAAAGAGACAGGCGGAACTCCAGAACCCCTTTTGTCCACCAAAGAACCAGTGGAACCGCCCTTCCTATGTCCGGCCAGCCAACTGAACACAAGTCCGGCCGGCGGGCGGAACCAGACCGGGAGTAGTCTGGCCGGTCCTGGGACGACTCAAAGGGGAGGAGTCCGGCCCTGGGGAGACTACAAATATGGGGGAAGCAACTAGATAATCCGGGCTTGTGTAGAGTGACAGCACTGCAGGGCTGCGGGACTTGAACACGGCGTCGGAAAACGAAATCGGGATTCTGTAGAAGCAAGGAAATGCGGAGGTTCGGAAAACAGGTAGTCCAGGAACACGGAAGTAACGGGTCGCGGCAAGGCTAGAACGCAAAGCGTCGCATTGAGGGGAAGTCAGGCTCTTAAGCCTGCCTGACCTCCTCGCGCCTGCGCGTTGCCAAGCCGCCATCTTTCAGGCTACGGGAGCAGTCGTGACAGTGGGATCAAATCACCTAGTGCATCCCTCCACTTGGTGTGTAATCTTTTACTGTCTACTTGTGTGGTACCATCTGACTGGAAAAGAGCCCTGGTGCCTTTAGTTGGCCCCTTTGGTCCTTAATAGTTTTAAGCCTATTTCCTTGTTCTTATGTTCTGGCGAAAATCTTGGGAAAAAACATGTCAACAAGCTTCTTTCCAATGTTCTTGAAGATCATGATCTACTTGATCCGGCACAATCTGGCTTTCAGTCTGCTCATGACACAGGATTGGTATTGGTAGCCATTTTGATGATTTTAGAATGGCAGTAAGTTAGGATCATTGTGTAGCCCTGGTGCTACTAGACTTGATTGCTGCCTTTTATTCAGTAAATCATAACATCCTGATTTCCAACTTAAGGGAAGTTGATGTTCGACGTGTGGCCTAAAGTGGTTTTCCCCCTATTTGGCTGGCAGATTGCAAGTGATACACCTCCCTATTTTTGTATACAGGCTCAGAGAAGTAGGGCAGAGGGTCCCTCAGGGTTCTTTCCTTAGGGGAAACATCCATTACAACGCAGTCATTACAATGCCCTACCTTTACAATGCAACTGTAACAACGCAACTGCCCTTACATTGCATGCCATCACAATGCATACCATTACAATGCATGTCACTAAAACGCATGCCATTACAACGCATATCATTACAACGCATGCCATTACAATGTATTATAAGCTAAGTAATGGAGATTTTTTTTGTATTAGGGTGGGTGTGGGTTTTGGGGTGCATGGGAATGGTAATTTGTATCCCAACACTATCTAACACTTTCCCTATTGTTGCACTCACTAGAGTGGGCATAGTAATTTTTATCCCTACACTATCCAACATTTACCCTACTATTGCCCTAAAAGTATTATGTATTTTAATGGTATGTGTTGTAATGGTATGCGTTGTAATGGAATGCATTGTAATGGTAGTTTTAAAAAAATGCTTTGTAATGGCATGCAATGTAGAATCATGCGACGTAATGGTAGTTGCAATGTAAAGACTGCGTTGTTAAGCATGAGATGTAATTGCATGCATTGTATCATCATATATTCTTCCTTAGTCCTATTTTGTTTATATCTATCTGAAACCTCTAGCAAAATCTATTGGGAACCGTGGAATTCGTTTCATGAACAATGACAATTTTTGACCTCTTCATACTAACTCTACTCTGCTTGCCTCCCAAGTGGTCCGTAATGTGGGGGTGGTTTAGATGGGTGAAGATTTGTCCCTTTCGACTGAAGTGAGCAAACTCTACGTGTTTTAGTCTGTTAAGAACACTACGCAAAATCCATTTCTTCCCTATCAACATCGACCGCAAGTGGTCCAGTTACTTATTTTGAGTCATCAGGACATGAAGAGGAATCCTCTGATGTTAGAGGATCCTGAATTCTCAAAACGGATGAGTCTGATTCAGACGGCTGCAGTGCTGGATAACTTGCATTGGCTTCTTGTCTCCAAGAGGGGGTGGTCTTGCAATTATCTATCGGGACACCTTTAGGTGCACAATAGAGCAGTTACCAGAACTGAAAGGAGCAGAGAGCATTAGCTTTTGTATCCAGATACATGACTCCTTCTCCTTTGCAGGGGCATTAGTTTACCGCCCCCGGGACAGCATACTAAGTTTTTAGAGAGCATTGGAGAGGAGATTAGTACCCTTGCTGCTAGGTTAGGTTCGCCAATTTCACCCTGTTAGGGGATATTAATTTACATCTTGACTCCCATAAGGACCCTGGAGCAATTTTCTTCAAGGAAGTAATGGATGTTTTTGGCCCACAACTCTCGCTGTCTCCTACACACAGTGCAGGTCATATCTTGGACTGTATCTGCTCTAATCTGGATACTCTTAAAGTAAAGCCCCCCCCTTATGCAAACCTGAACCGACCATAAATTAATTCTGTTTGAATTTCTGATAAAAGATAGGGTACCAGTTAAGGAACCATCTAAAACCCAACAACAGGATAAAGTCAGCTGGAAAGCACTTTTGGGGCTTCCAGATCTCGTCCCTAAAGTCCTCATGGGTAGACCGAAAATGGTTTGGCGATCCTATAACTGATAATCAGTCTTTTGGGAAATGGATGCTTGAACAAAGAAATCAGTTAGCACCCAAAACTTCAACACACAGGTTACTAAAAAATAAACCCTCTGCGCCATTGTTTTCTCCTTCCCTTAAACAACTGCAAGCTCAAGTTAGAGTATTAGAATGACCTCATCACCTATAAAATCGCAGGAAATATCATGTGGCGATCAAAGATTCGAAAAAAACTTTTTACACTGAGGCTGTTAAAAATTCCAAAAACAAACAGAAAGAGATCTTCAAAATAGTTAACTTGTTTACTAATCCAAATAGCTTACGTCAAGAGATCCCTCCCTCCCAGAACCTCTGTAATAACATAGCAGACTATTTTGAAGAAAAAGTCTTGACACTTATAAAAGATTTTCCCTCTCCTACCTCAGTCATTTTAAATAAGAAAATTACAGCGGACACAGATGCTGCATGTATGAAAAGCTTCCAACCCTTTACTCTGGAGGAATCCTGTTTGGCTATCTTATTCATTAAATCAGGTTCCCCTTTCGACCCGTGCCCCCCCCCCACTTTACTGCAGGCCATTATTGATGTTGTAAATCCTATTATCAACAACATTATAAACTCCTCGATCCTCACAGCTAAGATCCCAACAGAATGGAAACTTGCGGTGGTAAAACCCCTTCAGAAAAAGCAACTGTCTGGTCCTACGACCCTCTCTAATTTACGGCCTATCTTGCTCCTACCTACTCTGTGTAAGTTAACTGAAAAAGCTGTTAATAAACAACTTACAACGTTTGTAGAGGAAACACATGTATGGCACCCGAATCAGTCGGGTTTCAGAGCCCAACACTCAACAGAGTCTTCCCTTTTGTATTCGGCAGAAGCCCTGCGAGCAGCCCTGGATCAGGGAAAGAAAGCAGTTCTGATGCTGTTAGACCTGCCCGCGGCCTTCGACATGGTCTCACATACTATTCTTCTAGACCGTCTGGTATCATCTGGTGTATCTGGGAACGTCCTATAGTGGATTAAGAACTTTCTGCAAGATCGGCGCCAAGTGATTACGCTAGGACAATTCAATTCAGAAGAAAAGGCACTCATTTGAGGGGTCCCTCAGGGATCAAGCCTGAGTCCAACTCTTTTAAACGTGTATATGTCTCCCCTGATCAAGCTAATATCCTTTAAGATCAATACCATCTCATATGCAGACGATACACAACTTATCTTGATCTTGGATAATGACACCACTGAGGTGGAAGAAAACCTCGGGAATTGTCTCTCAGCAACCTTTAAATGGATGAATGACAACCATCTGAGGTCTAACTCGGAAAAAACAGAGATCCTACCATTTGGTAAACAAAACCCCTTCATGCCTAAACTTTGGTGGCCAGAAAATGCCACCCCTCCCCCTAATAAAATAAATACAGCCAGACATTTAGGAATATAATTTGATATCACTCTATCATTTAAACAACAGTCCTTGGCAGTTGCGGGCACATGTTTCCAGATTATAAAAAGTCTAAAGAAATTCTTTGACTTGCTTCTCTAAGCTAGGCAAACTGTTGCTGTTGCACTTATTACATCCAGACTGGATTACTGTAACAGCCTGTATGCAGAAACCAACAAATCAGTCATGCACAAGCTTCAGATGGTCCAACATGCGGCTGCTCGATTGGTATTGAAGTGGCCTAGGAAATCATCTGCCTCCACTGCATTAGACATCTTGCATCGGCTACCATTTTACAAACGTGTTCTGTTTAAGGTCCTTATTATTACCTTTAGGGGCTTTCACTCACGTGGCCCACAATATCTTCCAACTAGCTTTAAGCACTACATTCCCGCCTGCAGCTTAAGATCATCCAACGCTAATCTGTTGATGCTGACTTTCCAGCCCTTCTTTCTCACCGCAGACTGCACAGTTGTGCAACTCTCTGCTTATAAAATTGCGGAAAGGAACTCCTAACCGTTAGGGAATTCCTTAAAACCTAGCTTTATACACAATAATAAAATCTGCTTTTTTTCCTATCTCTGAGTTTTCCCACTGAGGTAGATCTGTTTCTTACTTCTCTGTCTCAGCGTCAGGATACCCTAGGGTAACAATAGCACTCTAATGGAAATGATAACATTAAGAATAATAATAATAAACAATTATGTCTGCCTGTCACCCATAGGTGTTGATGCCACCTGACATGATTAACATCTGAACACCCAATCTGTGATAAACATTTGTCACCAATGAAAGACCACTGTGTAGTGCCTACTTTCACAAGGGGCCTTGTGCTTCAAAAATATTCCCAGCATATCAGCGACACTTGCCATGTGGGTTCTGGCAGCATAGTTTATATTTGGAGATACATAACTGGTACCCACAAATGAAAGCAGACATTCCACCATATTACACTGCAGTGGTAGAATTCCTGTTACAAGCATTTTCCCTGAACCTTTTAAGTGGCCCTTCTATTCACAGACGTAGCCCCTGCGTATAAAAAAACATGCCACCCATTCTAAATACAGCATATCTTCTGATGCCAATGAGCAGGGGTGCTACCTCTGCCTCAGTAGAGGATAGAATATCCACCTTTGTGAATGGTAATAAGCCCATCAGTCTCTAATGGGAGATGTTAGA
Organism: Lissotriton helveticus; assembly: GCF_964261635.1. Taxonomy (NCBI): domain Eukaryota; kingdom Metazoa; phylum Chordata; class Amphibia; order Caudata; family Salamandridae; genus Lissotriton; species Lissotriton helveticus. The sequence continues at coordinate 1,291,405,211 of NC_136069.1, forward strand.
AGTTATATTTGGGCTTGTGGCACCAGGAAAACTCTTAAGAAGTGGTCTAGAGAAGCAGAGATACTAAACAGCAAAGTGTATTACTTGACATAAAGTAGGTGGTTGAAATTGCCTTGAGTAGTGAAAATGATAAGATTAATTTTAAAGTAGCTGTACAAATGACCTACAAATATTCACATTGCCTTTTTGTAGCAGAAGAAAACTATCTGATTTTTGTAATGATGTGGAAGTTAGTACGCAGAGGGTCAAGGTGGCTATAGCAGCTTTCCAGAGTTCCACCAGCCAACAAAATAGGTGGAAAAAAAGAAAATTTCTTCCGTCTCCCAAAGTAGTTCTTAAAGGCCAAGAAATTATCACAGAATCAAACAGCAGCTATATTACTTAGTTGTAACCTGAAAGCTGTCAGCAAGAATGTCTTAGGAACTGATAGCATTTTTAGATAACAGTTTTTTCAATGAGCGTTGTGCAATAAAGCACGTTATTGTACTGTTCAGAGAATTCTATCTTAAATGTGTTGTATCTTGCTTTTTAAAAAATATACATGATAGTATGTATACCATCAGCCATTTTCAGAAAAGCTCTCTGCTTGAAAGAACACATGTACTCGCATAGCAATAGGGCTGCATGGAATTTACAAAGAATTCCAGCAGACCATTTAAGAGTGTACAACTACCACATATTTCCATGAGTACTCAAACATTGAGCCATTCACACATAATAACCACAAGTATTAATATTAATATCTGCAAATGAACTGGTAAGGTGCATTTACATTTTGTCTTTTTCCTTTTGATTTTCTGAGGAGAACATGTTTTTGCCTCGGAAAATACCATTTCACATTCATTAGGGGAGAGACTGTTCATGAGAAATCTTGGTTGTACTTAAAAGTCTTAGAGTCAAGACGTTTTCGCATTCAGATGAACGTCTTTCGATTATTAAGTGGGTCAGTTTCTCCTTGATTTGATGTTTGTAAGTAATTCTGTTAGGTATTTATGAGCTTAACAATATGTCGTCTTCCAGATTATACAGATAGTATTTAAGAGCATGAGCCATGGATTCCAGGTGTACAAGCATAAAAGAAATCCTGGAATCCCTTCCCTCTCATGAAGAAGTGATGGCAGGTGATTTTAACACCAAGTTGCCAGGAAGACATCTTGCAGTTGAACAAACTGGCACGGACCATGAACAATTCAACAAGCTACTTTCCTCGGGCTACATAAAATCTGCAGACCAGGCTTTGATACAACCCAGGAACACGACCTGTTCCACATTAAAAAGTATTTCAATAATCAACTATATTTTCATGTCTGGCACCTTGGCAATCCATCTACAAAGTTTTGAGATACAAAACCGAGATGAGAGTGACCATAAGCCTCTAGTTATAAACCTCGATTTAAACCATCAGACAACAGACAAACGCCAGGGGTTAGGCATTTCAACCGCAGCTGAAACATTGGCATTAGTCAGAAGAATCAAATGGCGACCTTTTTATTCACCACAGGTGATCAAATGGCTTGCAAATGGAAAGAACAGGCAGAAGAATCGACCAGGCGAACAACTCCTAATACAATGGGACAATATGACCAAAGATCTGCTAGAATCTGTCTCGGAGATCTGGGGTAATTTAAACCACACACAATCAGAGCAAAATTACCCACAAATACACTTGCTGAAATGACGCATTAACCATTCATGGAAGAACTTAAGGAGGACTACCTGTATGTACAAACTGAACCCAACGAGCAGAAATATACAGGTAGTAAAAGTCACAAGGAAAGCCCATAAAGAAGTTGGAACCTCAAATTTGTACTTCAAGAGGAGAAGTGTATACAAATATTTGAGGTGCTTAAAGAAAGATCACTTGCTCGTTTCTGTAGCTCAGTGAATAACATAAATTCATCTCTGACATCAAGGGAAAATGCAGTCCTAGCAACGGATTGGGAGAACCATGTCAAGGGTCTGTTTTTTATACATAAGAATATAAATGAAACACAGACTACAGCAAGCAGAAGAACAACAAGATTTAACCTCATCGTCCCAAATAGTAACATTAATAAAGGGCATGAAGGGGGTTGGAGCCCCAGGCCGAAATGGTGTTCCAGCAGGAATTTTTAAATGTGCCCCTGAAGATTGGGCGGCTCTCCTAACACCGCTTTTCAACTCGGCCTCCTCAATGGGCCAAATCCCTGATGCCTGGAGAGGCTTCACACTATGCCTCATTCTTAAAAATGGAGACCCTCGAAAGCCAAACAACTATCGCCTAATAGCCTTGCTAGATTTAGAGGCAAAGGCATGTGCCCAAATTTTACTGAAAAAGCTGAAAAGCTGGGCAGAAGAAAATAGCTGCAACACTTCTTTAAAACAGGGTTCCGCACGGGTGCAGCGACCACTGATAACACCGTAGCTTTATCTGCCTTCTGCACAGAACAATCAACCGCCACTTTTCCGCTGTTGTAATGCCTTCCCAGCGGCATTTGTCAAAGTTAACATGTAGACCCTGTGGAAGAAACTAACAAGCTAGGGTATTCTATCTCGCCTTTTAAATGCCATAATCTCACTTTACTCGGAAACCTGGGTCCGAGTAAAAACAGGCCGTTGTCATTATCGCCAAAAATTGGACCACTGGCGGTCTGAAACAAGGCTGTGTGTTGACATCCCTACTTTTTAACTTATACACAGCCGATTTGGGAAAAGCTCTTACTACCAGTTGTCTTGCTCCAACCCGTCTAAGACATTTGCCCATTCATATTCTTCAATATGCGGACAATATAGTTATTATGTACCACACCAAAGTGGGGATCCAATGAGCATTGATCAGTCTACAGGACAAGACGAAAATATTTGTAGTCGGCCGTTGTAAAAAAAAAAAAAATCTCATGCACCATGGACCCCATGACTATTACATCGGCCCCCAAATATAAATATCTGGGGATGTGGTTCACAGACTCCACTCAACCAGCCGCTCATAAAAATGCTTTGAAAAAGAAATTAGATGCAATCACTTACAGTTTCATTAGGCTCAATAACAATTTAAAATGTCCATCTGCAGTAAGAATAATGAAAGTAATTCAAGCATTGCACCTCCCAGCCCTCAAATACGGGCACCAAGCTTTTCCTGGAAACTGCTCAGAAATGTTATAACAAGCTCAGTGTGTGGGTTACAAAAAAATCTTTCAATTACTGAAATACTTATTCAGGGCAAGACTCAGACTTGAACTTGGGTTGGTTAGACAAGCTCTTCACACTGAGGCTGACCTTCTTAAATATTACATCCGTATTTTAGAGGCGCTGGAAAACTCACAACAATCCTGCCTTAGACATATTTTTGAAAAAGTAGCATCCCCATGGAACAATCAGATTGCGAGAGCTCTAACGACTACAGAGATAATTCCATCAGCATTAGCACTGACGTGCATTTTTTATACAATCTGGAAAAAGACCGTAAATAAACCAGTGCAATTGGCATCATTTCAGCAAGACAAGGCCTCATTAAAAACAACCACTATAATTGCCACGTTAAACTCCTCGTATCTGGAAGCCAAACCTCAATCTTATATCTCTGCCTCCCTTAACTGTAAAACTCGAAGAGAGATCATGTGATGCGAATGCTAGCTTTACAAATAGCAGACTTCAACAGAGCATGGGCCAACAAGAAAAATGGAGTAACATGTAGACTATGCAACTATAAAAACGAATCATGCTTGTGCCTCCTGTGCTGTTGCCCTACCATGGCAGGTAAAAGGAGAATTTTACTCAGGGATCTTTTACTGAGAAATGGAGCACGCACCTGCATAGAGACTTCAGCGATATGCTTTTCCCATAAGGGTGCTTCCACCTTGGCCCGTTAAGAGCGAGTAGGACAATGACTTTGGGGCATATTAGCAAGAACGGCGATACAGTTATCGCCGCTTTAGCGGCAGGAAACTGCCGCTAAAGCAGCGATAATGGGCTTGATAATATGCTCTTGTGAATTCCCATAGCAGCCCAGGTTCTGGTGTTAACCTGGGGTGCTATGGGCATTCTCAAGGTCATATTATAAAGCCCATTATCGCCGCTTTAGCGGCAGTTTCCTGCCACTAAAGCGGCGATAATTTTATCGCCAGTTCTTGATAATATGCCCCTCAGAGACGCCCTTCACCCTTGCCCTGGACATCCGCATCACCCCATAAAATCCAGAAACTGATGACGGATTTTATAAAGTTACAGGGAGGTATACAAATCAGGCTACTGCCCTGATCTTGAATGGAAGTCAGTCATACAAAAGTGAGCTTGAAACAGGATTCTACAGCAATTACATAACACTGGTATCTACACCTGATTGAAGTATATCAGCAATGGGACCCTGCAACTGCATTCTATTTATGTCAATTTAAAAAAAAATATTGGGGCGGGGTCTTTTCTAACCATTTCTCAGAAAATAATAAATCTGCTGTTTTTTGAACATTTACACACGCTAGCTACAGATCCTAGAATTTCATAAAGGATAAACTGCACAAAGCATAGGCACTTTAACAGCAAACCTAAAAACATCTAATGGTCTTCAGAGTATTTGGTTTTAAATGTGATTGTCGATTTAAATATGTGTCTTAGCCGGTATTTTTCTGACCAAATATGGTTCTGTGGCCACGACCAATGGAATTATGTGGCAATGTTAAATAAACTGTACAAAAATAAAATTATGCAGGATAATACAGCACATTTTTGGATAGTTTTACTTCATTATTTTGCAATTTTTACACGTCATTTCTGTCTGGGCAAATACTTCACCTCATTAGTACTAGTTTAACAACCAAATTGAGAAATAAGAAACTGAAAGGAGACCAGTTAACCTTTGCAAATGGGCTTCATCTGCACTTGAAGACTTGTTACCTTGCTTTTAGTAGCTTTTGATCTGGTTAAGCTAGAAACACATTTTTTTTGGGCTAAGCTCCTCACATTGTGGAGCAGAGGATGGATTATGTGGTAAATTTATAATTATGCAAGCACAGTGGCAGCCGCAGAATCACGTGCTTCCAGTGGCCCTGCCTATGGCTCTGGTTTGTACCATTTGTAGTTTTATCAGAGTCTTCTATGGGCAGTGAAGAATGACAATAGAAGAGTATGAATAGGACTAGTGGTTGAATAAGGTGGATGCATTGAGGTATGTTGAGCATGGAACCGATGTTATTCAGGAGACAGTGTGCATTTTTTGTTATTTCATAGGCTTCAGGGATAAATGTATATATTTGAGTAAAAAATGTTTCAAGATTCTGTGCTGCTGTGACACGAGCATGAGGGGATTGGGGTCTTATGGCCAATCGAAAGAGAACATGAAAAAGGTTTTGTACCAAACATCAGTACTTTAGTTTTTTTAAAGTTACAATAGAGGGCGTTTGTGTCCATCATCCACGTTTTTGTGTCTGTGGCTAAGATGTCAGGGCTGTCTCAGATGTGGGCAACTAGAATTTGAGTGTCATTAGCATGCATTTGGTATTTTAGATGAAACGAGAAAATTCAATCAGCTAAAGGTCACTTGTAAGTATTAAAATGTATAGGGGAGAGATCCAAGCCTTGTGGAACACAGTGGCCGAGGCGGGTGTGCCTTAATATGTACTGCCTGAGTTTGATGCAATATTTCCTGTCTCTGAGAAAAGTTTTTCATCAAAGCATTGACTTTTCTACAAATGCCAAAATTAGTGTCTTGGTGAACGAGTACTAGTTTGCGAATAATCATGTCAAAGATGGCAGATAAGTCCAATAACATTAATACTGCATTGTGGTCTTTGTCACAGGTGATTAATATTTGTTTTTTGATGTTTAGAATCGCTGTACCAATGCAGTGGTTTGGTCTGAATCCTGGTTGGTAGTCTGAGTCCAGCTGCTTTGATTCCAAAAAATATACAATCTAGGAAATAGAGGTGGATTTAATGATTTTGGTCAGGAACGGAAGGGGAGAGAACAGTCTCTTGTTGGCTCAGATCAGCGGATCTGGACTAAGCTACTTCAGAAGAGGTGTTTGATAGCTTGTTCTAGGCTTTCATAATGTATCTCTCACTGTGGTGAGGCATGAACTACTGGGGAAATGTCCTCTGCTAGGGTGATGAAGAATGATTTAACAAGATGTGGGGATAGGGGATCATAACTTGAGCCCAAGTGCCACAGTTTAGTGATGGGAGGTGTGAATAATTTTATCAGGGTAAACCTCTGAACATTTTCAGATTGCCCAATTACCTACAACATGTTTGTGAATGCCTTTTTTAAAATATATTTTTTATTGAAGTCCTTAATAACAATACAAATTTATGAATATTATACAGCCCATCGACATTTCTAAAACTCATTTAACATAGAAAAACATTTACATAAGCTTGATAGATAAAACATATACCATACACCAAGTATTGTAGCAGAGTAATTAGAGTCACAATATGAGCATATAATATGCTGTAGAGCTTATACAAACTGCTACCTCCCATAAAAACAATAATTTCTCTCGAATTTAATAAAAAAAAGTCCCCCAGATCTTATCAAATTTTCTAATATCCCCCACTCGTAACGAGAAGGTCCGCTCACTAGTTTTAACCCGTTTCATCTTATGTAACCATTCATAATTAGATGGAATCTGTTCTGTACGCCATTGTTGTAACAAAAGAGATCTAGCCACTGCCATAGCGATATATAGCAATTTAGCCATCTGGTCAGGAAAAGAAAGATCAGGGTCAAAACCGTACAAAAATAATTTCTCATTCACCACAATTTTGATACCACATTCGATCTAAAAATAGCTGAAAATCTCTTCCCAAAATTTTTAAATCTTAGCACAATGAAACATGACATGTGACCAGTTAGCTGGAGAATGATGAATACATCTAAAACAATGTCGAGAATGATTAGGATACATTTTGGAAATAGCAGAAGGTGTTCGATAAAGTAACCACTTACTAAAAAATAACATTCTCCGCCAATTCGCCCCTCGTAATATGCTAAAATTAAATCTATTGATAACTGACCAAACATTCAAAGGCATTGCCTGATTTTCCTGATCCAGCCATTTTTTAATCGCCTTCTGACTGAGATGCAGCTTCCTGCTTTGGCCAAGATGGCGCTTCCATACCCCCGGTTTTCTATCAGGTACGTCAACTAATAATTCATTTATTAATTGACTTTTTTGATCTAACTGAATAATATCCAATTGAGCAAGGAATTTATACACAATGTTGTATGACCCCAATAAAATGAAGTTTCTAGTAATTAATTGAGACATTTCCACCAGGGTAATCCATTTCCTATTTCTCAGAAAGTCTGAAACTTTCGAAAACCCTGCCGCAGCCCATTTAATAGCGAGATCTAAATATTGTGTAACACCAGTCAGTGGGAGAATGCTGGATAATAAGGTTGTTGAGTTAATGACGGGGATAGAATATCTTTTAAACAGTGACTGACGTTTGTAAAAAAAACACTGTAGGGACTTATAGCGGACTAATTTGGGAGATTTAAACACCTGCAGAGGAGCATGTATCTGATTTTCTTTGCACATTAGATCAATAAAAGTATTTATGAATAGTTTATTTGTATGCAGTTGAAATTTAAATCTGAATAAATACTGTGCACTATATGCATTATAATAATCCCTGAGATTTGGAAGGGCAAGCCCTCCCTGATCCAGATCCTCATATAAGGTGCTCAGTGCACTACAAGGTGTTTTCTTTGCCCAAATAAAGGCTGTAAACATAGATTCTACTCGAGTAAAGAAAGAGCCTGGCAAAAGACATGAAATAGATGAAAACAAAAAATTAAATAAGGGAAGAACAGACATTTTGATCAAAGCCACCTGACCTAAAATAGATAATGGTAGAGAGTTCCAACGTGAAAACAATGTCTGAACTCTTCGAAGAAGGGGATACAAATTCAGATCATATAAATCTCTGACTGATGCCGAAAAAAAAACTCCCAGATATCTCTTGGGTTGGTACAAGAAAGAATGTCAGAATGTAACTCACCCCCGCAATGTAGTATTTCCGTTTTCTTTTTATTCATACGATATCCCCCTAAGACTTCAAAGTCCTCAAAAAGCTGAAATACTTTACCTTGAACTCGCAATTCAGGTTTTATAATAGGCATGATGTCATCTGCATATAATTTCAGTTTTGCCATTGATGGAATTGGGGGGGGGGGTATTTCTACACAGTTCCTCAATACTATTGCCAAAGGCTCGATGAAAAAGGCAAAAAGGACTGGCGATAGGGGACATCCTTGTCTTGTACCTCGTTTAACTAAGACTGACCCAGCCACTGAGGTGTTAATGATTACATTAGCTTTAGCGTTGGTATAAAGATTATGAATCAAAGATATAATTTTAGCAGAAACCCCAAAGTGCCCTAAAATAATAAACAGTGTCTCCCAAACCACAAGGTCAAAAGCCTTTTCGGCATCTAATAGTAAAGCTAAAGCAGATATTCCTCGTGTCTCAAAATAATCCAAAGCCTCGATTAAATAATGAGTGTTAGTAGCTAACTGTCTACCCACGATAAAACCATTCTGATCTGGATTGATCAATTCTGCCGTACATTGATTAAAACGCAATGATAGAAGTTTTGTTACTATTTTATAATCCGAATTTAATAATGTTATCGGACGATAAGAATTTGGGTCTTTGCTGTCCTTCCCCTTTTTCAAGAAACTCACTACATTGCCTTGTTTGAAGGAATCTGGTATTGTGCCTCCCTCTAGCATGGAATTTATTAATGTGAGAAAAAAATCAGCAAATGCACAGAAAAAGACCTTAAAAAATTCCGATGGAAACCCATCTGGGCCTCACGCCTTACCATTAGGAAGATCTTTAATAACTCTCTCTAACTCCTCCATAGAAAATAGACTAGCCATAGATTGTTGTTCTGCTTCTGAAATCGAAGGTAGCTCATTAATTTGTAAAAAGGTTTCTAGCAAAAAGGAATCTACTCTCTGATGCTGCCCATAGATGGATTCATAGTGCTTAGGCATTATATCCGCTATTTTAACCGGGTCATCTGTCTCTAAATCAGTGAGAGGGCATTTTAAAGCTTTAATTAGGTTTGCGGCAGCATGTTCCCTAGCCTGCCAGGCCAGAAATCTGCCCGTGAGATATCTTTCTTCATATACCTTTTGAAATTGCTGCCGAAAGACAGCCTCGCTCTGAGCATAGTAATTAGCACTAAGATCCCGTTTGGCCTGATCAAGCTGATGTTGGTTAGCTATAGATGGATTATGAAGCCTTATAGTGCTAAGTACTTGCACTTTTTGCTCTAGAGTTTTCTTCTTAGCTCTAATTTCCTTTAAGTTGGCTGCATCCTTTCCGATGATTATTCCACGGATAAAGGCCTTAAGTGAGTCCCAAAGGATGTTTAATGGAGCATACTCACAATTTTGAGTAAGAAATTCTTTAATCTCTACCTTCATAGATTTAACCCATGCTTCATCACTCAAGTATTGTCTGTTAAAGACCCATCACTTGGGAATTTTTACAGAATTTTCTAAATGAATCTCTAAAACTAACATAGCATGATCGGAAAATCCATTATAGAGAAATCTCTGCTGACTAAAACAAAGATTTCTAGAGACTAAAAACAAATCTATACGTGATAAAGACTTGAATCTGCCTGACCAGCACGTAAATTCTGCTTTATTTGGAAAGTTCACACGGCAAGGATTGTGCAAATCAAGAGTAACTCCGTAGTTTTGCAGAATTTTCAAAGATTTAGGTTTTAATTGTCTTCTTGTCTGAGAAGAGGAGTCTATTATCGGATTGATAAGAATACTAAAATCTCCCCGATTGTGACATCACCTATAACAGTCAGTAAAGATTGAAAAAGCTCTTCATATATCTTAAAGTTGTCTTCGACCGGTGCATAGAAGCTAACAAAGGTTATAGGTCTCAGTCTATGTTTAACTGTACATGTAACCCAACACCAATGCCCCAACTGATCACTTTTCAGAATTTATAACCTCTGCTTGAATATTTTTGTTTAAGAAAATAGCTGTCGCTCTATGGGACACAGAGGGTGAGGAAAAGCCTCGGTATGACGCCCAGGCCCTAAACATAGAGAAATCAGGTAATTTTATAGATGAAATATGAGTTTCTTGTTAGAGAATTACCGAGGGGTTTTCTGTTTTGATCCACATCTCTATGGTCCGCATTTTCTTCTGATTATTTAAACCATTAGCATTAAATGATACGACTTTCAGTTGTTCCTTGCTAGCCATCACAACAGTTTAAAAAAGTTTTGCAGCCGATTCACCCTCATAAGAGAATATAAAAAGCCTTGATCAAAGAATAACCAAACCAATAGAGTAAAGGACTTCATTTTTTCCTTGCTTTTACTCCCTACCCACCCCCTGTGACCCTCCCCCCTCCATAGTGTTCCTAAACCTACCCCTATGCCCCTTCCCCGTAGAATGCGGTCCTTCCTCCCTCCCTCACACCAACCACATTTCCCTTCTCCCTAGCAACCTGGGTGTCCTGTTATTACACCCCAGTGATCCCTCCTCCACCCCCCAGCAATGAGACGAAATTAACATGCTTAAACTCCAGTGATTAATTAAAAATCAAGTGGAAGCTTAGTTAATCCAAAATCTAAACTTATTGGCTTACAACATACAGACCAGCTATCCATAACCAAAATTAAGAAAAAAAAGCTTAGTCCTTATACTGATCACACCAAATTGGTAAAACAGAGGTTTTAGCAAGTCTTTACTTCCTTTCAATCACCCCTTAAGGCCCAGTGAAATTTCCTTCAATAATTCCTGAGCTTCATCTAAGTCAGAAAACATAAAGAATTTGCCTTTCACCAGGACTTTCAATTTAGACTGTTGGGCGATGGTGGCCTGAGCACCATTAGCTTTAAACAGATGGAGAATTTTCACAAATTCCTTCCTCCTACGTGCCGCCGCTGCAGACATGTCTGAAAACATTCGAAACTTTGTTGTTTCGTTAACTGCAAACTGTCTTTGCTGTATAGCTTTGGATACTATTGTTTCTTTTATACGAAAGTCTGTGAAATGTAATACTATTGTGTTTGGCAACGTAGAGTTAGGGAAAGGGCGAGCAGGTACCCGGTGCGCCCAGGTGATAGTCAGGTCCCCCTCAAATTCTGGAATTACTTTTTGTTTTATGAATGAGGTGACCCATTGCACTGTGTTGGAGCCCTCTAGCCCTTCCGGGACTCCAACTATTCGAAGGTTGGATCGCCACATGTAATTTTCCAGCTCATCCAGTTTATTTTTGAGTGCCTGCTTGCTTTTATTTGCCGCCTTAACCTCTTCCTTTACCACCGTCATCTGATCCTCAAGAGCTGAAATCGATACTCAGCTTCTTGAAGTCTAAGTTGAACACTTGAAATTAAATCCGCAATTTTCTCCAGTTGCAAATGTATAGAGGAAAGTTCAGCTCTCTGAGTTCTTTTCAACTCCCGAACCTCCTCTAGAATTAGATTTAGCATGTCTTTAACCGTCATCTGGACCTCGCTCGCTGACTCAGTATTAAAAAAAAGGGATCCATGGTACAAGGTAAATGATTGTCCATATGCTCACACATAGACAGCGTATCCTCTGGCAAAGCTACCTTCTGTAAAGCAAATTGAGATTGTATCCAGGATTTAGCCAGCGGACATACTGAGGAACCGGGGGCACTAGAGATGTCCTCCATCTGGTTGGAAACTTGTGCTGGTCCGATGTTTCCTGAACAGAGCTCCTTTTGAATGATCAGCAGCGATGATTCCTCATCTTGGTGGGATATCAACCCAAGCAGCTTGTGTAATAACTTCAGGCACTCCGTGACTAGCTATGGCAAGCTTTGCTCGTGGTGAAGCAGTTAAAGATTGACTAATCCCAGAGTCTTCCACAGCGGACTGCAGAATTAGAGCAGGGCTCGCGGGAGGCTGTGGAGTTGGCTTTTTAAAAAAAGGGGAGCATTGCTTTGACTCCTCAATAGCTGGTTTTATTTTTATTAGGACCATCAGATCTAGTATTATCAGGCAGAGACGGTGCTGGACTGGCAGTAATTAAGTTCACATCGACCGTCATCACATTTACTAGGACGCTAGTCTGAATTAATGATCCAGTGGAGGGTGAATCCTGTTCATCTGAGCTCTCAAATGTAGAGTTGAGTTCAGGCAAATTTGCAGAGGATTCCTTGCCTGTCATCCGAGCCGCTTCTTTTGCTTCTTTGACCTGGAGCTGGCGAGTTTTAGCTTTAATACGAGCATTCAACAGTTTGCCCATTTTCCCCCTTTATACTGTAAGTATATGCCCTGAGCAATCTCTCCCAGCCAGAGAGTTCAGATCAATATTGCTTACAACTGTCAGGGAAGGCTGTGAAAACTAATAAATCGGGTTCCTTCCACAACATAATTGGATACTTCAACTTGGGCTCACAGCTATGAACCAAAGCAAAGAATCATCCCTGCCAATGCCATTGCTTCCAGGAAGAATGATTCAAGAATGTTTCAAGCCACTACCGTATCGGAAAATAGGCAGCAAGCAGGTGAGACTCCAGCGCAAAGACTCCAGCGCAAAGACTCCAGCGCGCTTTGCCTTTACTTTACTTTACTTCGCTCATAAGTCAAATTGGGCACACAAATATTTTTTTTGCACGTGCTGTATGGGTCCCTACCAAAGTCCTGCCAAAAGTCTGCAGTGCAATGACATGCGTATCAGGTGAATCAGATGAGCTAAGCCATATACTGCTTGCTGCTTTGGTTGCTTTTTAAATTTGAGCAGAACCGGAGGAGGAAAAACGAAAAAACACGAATCCTCTACCTTACTGTATAGGACTGCCTTACTGCTGCTTTTACTGTTACTGCTGTTCTTCACAGTTCTTAGTACATCCACAATGCTATGGAAAGCTGCTTGCCAAAGTGTCAATTCCAGAGCTTCCAGAGCTTCAGAACTCCTCTTCTTACTGCAACTGAGTTCCCCCAAAATCCAGAAAGGGGAAATACTGTGCTTGAGCCAGAGGTCTCGTAGTCAGCATCAAATCAGCATTAGAGAACACTGCTGGAGGGTGCCAATCACTTTCCCACTCCTCACGAGCAGACTGATGGAAATGTCTACCGTGCTCAGGGAAAGCTACAGCCCCTGCTCATGCCGCTTGCACCTGTTACGGCGGGATTTTTGATCTATAGCTATAGGTCTAGATCCCAACTCAGGTCGACTGAACCGTTGATACCTGTCATAGAGTAAAAGGCAATCCACTACTAGGTCAATTAATAAGCACTTACACCACTCTAAAGAACCACTTACTACGAATAAGTTTTAAAAGTTTATTATATAGCCAAATTTAACTGGAGATACAAACATCTCAAAATAAGGTTCAAAAGATATACTGGTATCAATACAAACATACATTTTCTAAATGCTCTTAGTCGGCAAAAGAATATCACCAAAACCAATTCAAAAATCATCAGAGTTGCAAGAATAGACATAAGCTGTAGCTTATGAGTCATTTACAGAAAGGAAGAAAATTCAGATTAGACTGTCCCTACACTAGACTAAGTGACATCCCTACTTAGCAGAATCTTAACCTAACCTAAGGTGTCAGCAGTGGTGACTTCCAAAGAAGATCACTCACTTCCCTTAGTCTTCGTTGTAAATCGGTGTCTCGCAGTTATCCTATCTGCCTACCCATCCGCTCTCTTAGGCTCCTCAGACCATCTGCCCTAACTCCACCCAGGGGTGCTGTCCCTAATACAAAATTACATTTACAATAGAAACGCCCTTTAGAGACGCCCCTCACGTGGTGTTGGTTCTGGCATTTTCCATGCTGATTCTCCTCTGGGCCCATCGTTAGCGTTGACCTAGCTTCTCAGGCTCTTCTCTGGCAGGACGGTACCCCCCAGGAAATTCCTGAAGCCTCCTCCAGGCCTGTGCCTGGCGCCCTGAACAAAACTCTATTCATCACTCTCTTGATTGGAACCTCCTCGCACCTGCAAACAGACACTTGTACAGTGGGCCCCAAATTCCGGCCTCCACCATATCTTCTAAGTCGTAAACCATCGAGCAGGCTCCGCAATTTAAGCCTAACATGACATTCTTCTAACTAGCACATGCAGATCAAAAGAAATGAACTTATCTATTCAGGCCTATTATTACATTCAATTTCTTAGTCTAAACAATATTCTAACTCATTACACACAATGGTTATATGAAACACTTCCATTAAACATATATTTTAGTTCTATGATCAATAATACCTTGAATTATAACAACATTAAAATCCATCTCACGTGTGTGTGTAACAACCCCTTTCATTCTCTGTGAACTGCCATGTGGCCTACACATTTCTTCGTTTAGCAGCGTTACATTCTCCTCTACAACAGCCACATAACATGGTATTTCAACATCATTATAACATCTTTACACACTTCTACATTAGCTTTTCACACAGATATATGCAGTCTATTCTAGTTAAACACTCTTATGTATTTTCTCTCTATAAATTCGACACTCTTATATAATCTTTACTAAACCAATACAACGTGCTTGTAAATATGGTGCACTTCTAATTTTGTTTTCGATTTGTGCTCTCTCACACCACTTTGCCATTCGCCCTCGCCACCTTTCACTTTTTGCACTTTCTTTCCACTTGAACCCAGCAGCGATGCAGCCTACTAGCTGTGGTAAAATCCGCTGTCTTGCTTGCTAATATTCTCCCTCGCCTACGGGGAAAATGTAACTGCTACAGTTAAATCCAAATCAGCCACAGCCTCTCTCTCCACACCTTCAACAGGCTCCGTCCTAACCCGCTGGGCAAGCACAAATGCATCCGTCCCAAATGCTGAGACAGTTCAGACAGTTGAGGAGGAGGAAAGACATCAAGAAGCACATTACTAGAGCCAAGGTACGCCGCAAGCCATCGCTCGTCAGGGCTCACATAAGCGAAAACGCCAGAGAAAATGCCAGCCTGTCGCTCTCCAGCGAACCAGGTCGATCTACCATTGCTGGGGGCGGGTCAGGGCAGAGATCACCTGTGGCTATGCGGAGGCGTGGAACTCCTCCAACGTAGCACCGACTGCAGATCTCACCAATGTTTGTGAATACCCATAAACCTAAATGTTTGTGATTGTTCAACAACCTTTGTGAGTTGACAGAACTAATAACACCCATTATTCCATCTCTGTGAGAAGATTTGTTTATGTAGACATTCTGCCATGCTGTCAGAATTTCCATCAAAGCAAATCTCATTTATGAGTCAAAACAACCACTATAATTCAATAAATTAATAATTCAATTTTACTCTTGTAGACACCAGTATATGCGCACATATACCACACATACATGTGAAAATATATGTGTGTTTGAGCCCTATGTATTCAAACAACAACTGTAAGTACTGATAATTGTATTGACGGTAAGATGATTTAAAATATGAAATTATAGTTTGTGACATAGCTCCTCAATGCAATCGTTGAGGGAGGCCCCGTGCCAGATTCCTGGAGAGGTGCGGAGGTGGTCCCCATCTACAAAAAGGGCAGCCGGGATCTACCTGGGAATTATAGGCCTATAAGCCTAATAGAGTCGAGCCAGAAACTGGCGGGGAAAGTTATTTTGGGGAGGATCTCTCAATGGGTGGACGATAACCATATCCTGTCCGATATGCAAGCTGGGTTCCGTTCAGGTACAGGAACTATCGAACAGGTCTTTAGGCTCCTGTTACTATACTGGAAGGTGGTGGAACTGGGCAAAGGCAGTCTTTATTTGGCCTTCATTGACCTAAAGACTGCCTTTGACCTGGTACCTAGGGAGGAACTTTGGAGGGTGCTTCACGGACTAGGGATGCCCCCGTATATACTAAACCTCCTTATTAAACTGCACACCGACACCTATGCCCAGGTCAGATGGGGGCTGAACGGGGAAAAGACCGATAAGATCAGGGTCGAGAGGGGTGTAAGGCAGGGTTGTGTCCTGGCCCCTACCCTATTCTCCCTCTATATTAATGGAGTGGTAGATCATCTACTCGGCGAACCAGCAGACGCTCCCACTCTGGGAGGCGTAAAAATTCCAACTTTGCTGTTCGCCGACGACACCCTCCTCATCTCTAAAACCCCCCAAGGTCTCCAGACACTTCTGAACCGCTTTCAGGACTTTTGCACCACCAAGGGACTTGTCATCAACGTGGAAAAAACCAAGTACCTAGTTATGCACCCACCACGCAAACTTGGCCGCCCTCCCATTCTGAACTCCATACCCCTTGAAAGAGTGGCAGAATTCGACTACTTGGGAATTCGACTTAACGTCGCGATGAGCTGGACCGCCCACATCAATAAAATGACAATGGCCCATAAAAGGGTGGGGGGGGCCCTCCTTAAGGAGTTCAACAACTCAACAAAACACTGTGTTGCCCCTCTACTAGATATATACAAAGCACGTGCGGTCCCTGCGTCACTCTATGGAGCAGAACTGTGGGGCCTGGGCAAAGTGGACTCACTGAGCAAGGCCGAAAACAAATTCATCAAAGATCTCCTTGCCATCCCATCAAGTAGCCCGACCATCCCAGTGCTCATGGATACTGGCTGCAAAGCTATAAGGGATCAGGCCCGTCTTCGACCCCTCTTGCTCTGGGCTCGTCTGTGGAGGGTGCCTGAGCTAAAACCTTATGCCAATGGTCTAGCTGAGGTGATGCACTCCGACGGTTGGCATAGCATTAAATGGCTGAAGGACATTAAACATCTTTTAGGGGACTTAGGCCTGGACTCCTGCTGGCATAGCCACTCCGCTCCCCCGAAGGAGACCTTAAAAAAACTTTTTTGGGAGTGGGTTTGTGTGAAGCGCATCAGTAGCCAGCGGCACTGCAAAACCATCGCAGCTTTTCTGTTGTTAAAAGATGCTGTCACCTATGAGCCGTACATGGACATAATAACAATTGCCATGGATCGGTCCTTGTACATCAAATTCCGGTTAGGAACCCTACCCTTGGCCGACTTCTGCTCCAGGTGGATTAAATCCCAGCCCCCATCATGCTTCTGCGCTCTTTGTCCCGATAAACCAGAGACGGTGCCACACTTTCTTTTTGAATGCCCGGACTATGGTCGCCCCAGATCACGTTGGCTTGGTCCTATCTGCAGAGAACTGGGTACCCGTCAGTACTCTGTTGCCCTCCGGATTCTTTTAACCAACACAGCCCCTCCCATTGTTTGTGCTGTTGCTAAGTTTTTAAAATGGGCTTGGTTGATTAGACTTAGAAGACTGTCCATATCAATTTAATCCTCTTTTTAAATTATTTTATGCTGATCTAATGTGTTTTATTCCTATATCAAATGTACAGTCATACTTTTTTTCGACATGCTGTTTTTATCTTTTGTACTGCTTTTATGATATATGCATATCGAAATAAAGCAATCAATCAATCAATAATAAATATATCTTTTCCCCAGTACTTTCACGGCAGAGACCCCACAGTGATGATTACAGCATCTTGAAAAAAAATCCTCCACCAAAGCCAAGGAGAAGTCCTAATACTAAGCTGACTGGTTCCTATGAAGAAATATCGGCCCTGAAATCCAGAGATGGAAAACACTGCTCCCTGGTAAATAGAGCTGTTCATAGGGAAATTGGCTTTATGCAAAGGGCAGCATCTGCTGATGGGCCACACCATGGGATTATGAGTTTGTTTATGTCACAGGAAGATGATGAAACTGAGCCAGTGTATATTGAAATGGCTGGCCGTCGCAGGAAAGGCAGTCCCAATGAAGCTCAAAGCCCCGACCCAGGGGAATCAGTTTATGAGGAAATGAATTTTCTTCAGGAGGAATGTGGAGCAGTACAATTGCCACAATTTACAGGATCCCCACCTTTGTTGACTGAGAGCACAAAAATGGTGACTGCTGAAGACTTTGAAGCAAACTGTCAACCAAGTACGGGAAATAAAGATCCTTGTGACATACCACCTCCATTTCCCAATTTACTTCCCCACAGGCCCCCACTTCTGGTGTTTCCTCCTACACCTGTGACTTGCTCTCCTGCATCTGATGAATCACCATTAACTCCACTGGAGGTGAAAAAGCTTCCTGTTTTAGAAACCAATTTGAACTACCCTATACCATCAGATATTTCAAGTCCTCTTTCCCCACAGTGTGCCAAAACTCAGAAGGGGGAAAACGAACGATCCCTTTCACCCAGCATGACTGTGTTTAGTGTCTCTGGAAAAGTGTCACCTCCATCAACTCCCCCACCCCCTCTTCCTCCACTGCCTCCTCCAGTGCCATCTTCAGCTTCATATCGGCCTTCAACATATTTTACTTTTCCACCTGAAATTTCAAATGCAGTATTACAGAATCCAGGGAAAATGTTAACAAACACAGATATATTGAAATCATCTACAAAGACAAATGCAGTGCCACCTGAAGGGTCTTCTAATGCTTCATCAAAACCTCCTTCATCCTCCCCAGTGAAGATAGCAAGGATTGATCAGAGGAAATCACATTCTTGCTCACCATCGCCACTTCCATTCTGTCCCTCCAACTCAAGGAACCTGACAAGTCCTCTTGATGAGTTAACTACCTTATTCAGCTCTGGAAGAAGCCTTCTACGGAGGTCTGCAGCAGGGAGAAAAATACGAGAGCCTGAAGGTAACATTTTTATAAAAATTATTTTTGTCGCTTGAAATGTATCCTTTGTCTTGCACAACAGCTAGAACCATCAAAAACATGCATTTTGTTGTAAATAAGTGTAGATGGATCACAGGATACTTCTGGATAAGTTACAAGATAGGTTTACTAAGACACAGTAGAGCAGTAACTGACAAGTGTGGAACCTTCAAGTACAAAGTAGAATGCACAAAGGTATACTGGTAGGCTTAAGAAGTGTGAACATAGAGAAAACGTCTGATGAAAAATCAGCCGAACTACGAATTCTGATTTACTCACCTCAGTGCTTTATCTTTGAGCCCAGTACTGATACTGAAAAGTAATTCTAACCGTACTTACCAGTAACTTGACTTTCCTTCCACAGGATATCATTGCCTGCTTTTTGCTGAAAAAGTTTCTAATTGTCAATTTTTGAAACTAACAAATATTCCTCTAAAATCAGCCGAACTACGAATTCTGATTTAGTCACCTGTTATCAGGAGAGAACTCAGTGCTGCATCCTCGAGCCCAGTACTGATCCTGAAAAGTAATTCTAACAGTACTTACCAGTAACTTAAATTTCCTACCATAGGATATCATTGCCTGCTATATAAAATATATATAGATATATTTAAAAAAATGTAAAATAAAAAAAACAATATTAGAATTTCAATATTTTTCAAAACATTTTATATTAAAAATATGTAATGTAATTTAAAAAATAAAATAGCTAAAAAAATAATTTTTAAAATGTAGTAAATTAGACTTACTATCAAAAAAATAAATATAACAATTAGTACATTTAAAAATTGTCATTTACAAAACCTCTGAAATTCACTGAAAAAAACATAGGTTGCAGACATGTTATAGTTAGAAATTGGCATTTAAAAAACCTTTGAAATTCACTGAAAAAAACATAAGTTTTAGGGGTGTTATAGTTAGCTGAACATTTCACTCATACAAAACCATTGAAATTCCCCCGTTATAGTTAGTTGTACTCACTATAACTCGCGCGCCCGCAATCCACTGCTGATGATGTCACATATTACATCATTCATGACATGGTCAGTGACATCACTGATGACATCTCAAATGACATCACTGATGACATCACTGATGACAATCAAATACACCTCATCACACACTAGTATAATCTTTCATCACTCACTGTAAAATAGAAAGTGCCCTATTTGAAACCATTGACACACCAATAGAAATTTCTAAACACCCACTCAGTTATTCATAGAACTATACACACATCTAATCACTTACCTATAAATTCAGTGTTATATGCAGTGAATAATCCACAGAACACTATCAAATATACTTATATGCCTATTTCAACATTACACACCAGCACACATTGTATTCACTTATAAAGACATCCTTCTGACTTATGCAAACAATTGATTATACTTACATTTACTCACCTACACACTTATACAAACACCACTTCATCTATTTATATAGATAGTAACTCACACTTAGGGGCTCATTATGATGGAGGATTTTCCACATCCTCCGGGCCGGCGGAAGCCACCGCCGGCCCGGAGGATGCGGAAAATCCTCAGCGGACCCACCAAAGACCAGCCGCCACATTAGGATGGCTGGTGGGTCCTGGTTTCAGTCCGCCGCTTTTCCGCCGCGGTTGACTTACAACCGCGGCGGATAAGCTGTAACATGGCTGGCGGTGTCTATCAGACACCGCCAGCTATATTAGGATGGAGTAAAAAGTATGCTTTTCCACAGCGGCTTTTCCGCCGTGGTAAAGCATAAGGACCTTCACTTCGGGGGCCCGTTGCGGGCCCCCTGGGGGAAGGGGGGGTGGGGGGTGCACATGGGGGGTACCTATGGTACCCCCATGTGCAAATGCTGTGCATGCATTTTTAACATTGCGGCGGGTGCAGCTTGAAGCTCCACCCGCCGCAATGTTAAAAATAGAGGATGTGACCGCCACCCTGGCGGTCACATCCTAATCTGTATGGAGGGACCGCCGCTGCCTCTGCGGACGGTCCCTCCTACTCTATGGTGGCGGACGGACTCTAGTCCGTCCGCCATCATAATCGGCCCCTTAGTGTGTTCTAAAATGTAAATGTAAATGTAAATGTGGGATACTTGTAAAGCGCACTGTGACTCTACATGAGTGTCCTGGCGCTGTAGACCGCTGGGGAACCCGTCCTGGTTTTCCCTGTGAGATGGTCCCTTTCTGGGCATCTCCTGGGTGAAACCAGGCATCCCTGGCGTCTGTGGGGGGCCGTTGTAGAGATGAGGCAAGCTTAATGCCCAGAGTTACCGAGTGTGTTCCCTGGTTAGAGTAGGCACTGAGGCGAGAATTATCGAGTCCGTTGACCCTGGGGAATTGAACCCTGGTCCTGGGCCGTTCTCTGCTTACAGGTCTGCCGCCTCTAACCAGTGAGCCACACCTCTCCACTCTCCACACATAAATCACTATTACAAGTATACAGTTATCCATATAGTGACTCATACAATCACTAAGTCTTAGGCACACTTAATTAGATATACTTGTCACATACACTGCCTTTTTTTTCAAGTTTAATGAAGATGTACCATTGAGAGAAATATTTCATCATCACCACCACACCCATAAACATATACACTCACTGAAACAACTGTTATAACATGTAGTCTTAACCACATATACCTACTGAATGAACGATTCACACATTTCTTGGCAATCACAACCCCCCCCCACCAAACCACACAGACATTCATTTACCCATACAAATACTCAGTTAAGAAACCAATAACAAATATAGTCTTTAACATAGCAATTAAGACAAAGCAATAAAGACTTTCACACAGTTTAGTAACTACACATTATATATAGTGAGACTCTACAAATTAGTCAAGGAAACAATCAATGACACTTTTACTAAATCCACCATCCACACATTTATATTTATATATCCACTCATTCTTCAATGCAAAGTAGTGTATTTATAATATATATTTAAATATCAAAGCAAACCACATTCACTGGATGATGTCATCAGTGATGTCATCAGTGATGTCATTTGAGATGTCATCAGTGATGTCATCAGTGATGTCACTGACCATGTCATGAATGATGTAATATGTGACATCATCAGCAGTGGATTGCGGGCGCGCGAGTTATGGTGAGTACAACTAACTATAACGGGGGAATTTCAATGGTTTTGTATGAGTAAAATGTCCAGCTAACTATAACTGGTGTGAAACCTATGTTTTTTTCAGTGAACTTCAGAGGTTTTTAAAATGCTAATTCCTAACTATAACAAGTGTGAAACCTATGGGGCCCTATTTACGAGCCCCTTGCGCCTCCGGAACGTCACTTTTTGTGACGTTCCGGTGGCGCAGAAGACTGAGTGATATTTATCAGGCAGGACTAAGCCACTTTTTGTGGCGTAATCCTGCCTGATAAATATCAGTCCCTTTAACGCAGTGTCCTGCGTTAAAGGGGCGTGCAATGGGTGTTGCTGGGGGCGTTCCCAGCAGCATCCATGGACTTGAGTAATTTATAGCATCCTCAAAGTCAGTCTTTCAAAAATTCCAAAGTATAGGACATGATAATCCAAATCCAAATGTTTCTCAAGAAAAGTCATGAACCGTGTCCGTGGGTCATATCTGCCCAAACGCCGATATTCCGAATGATTGAAAATGACTTTTCTTGAGAAACATTTGGATTTGGATTATCATGTCCTATACTTTGGAATTTTTGAAAGACTGACTTTGAGGATGCTATAAATTACTCAAGTCTGGCGGAATTGTGTGGGTAAAATTGATACCTAGTCACTTTGAATAAGAATGTACTTACGACTCGTCTAACATTTGGAAGAAATATCTAGTTATATGACAACAGGATACCGACATAACTTGAAGGAAAGAAGAACGCCCTGAGGAAGTTCTGTTGTACAGAACGAAACGCGTCGGCTGGCTGTGGTACATAAACTTAAGGAAAATAAAAGCATTTGAATATACACCAAGATTCAGCGCTTCAATAAGGACTCTTAAGTGATATGATTTGATTGGACTTGTTGTGCAAGTGGTGCTGTGCCAAACTTTGGAATATTCTCCACTACTCTCTACTACTCACTTTCTACTACTCCACTACTCTCTAATACTCACTCTCTACTACTCATTCTCTACTACTCTACTACTCTCTACTACTCTCTCTCTACTACTCACTATCTACTACTCTCTACTGCTCACTCTCTACTACTCTCTACTACTCACTCTCTACTACTCTCTCTCTACTACTCACTCTTTACTACTCACTCTCTACTACTCTCTACTACTCACTCTCTACTTCTCACTCTCTACTACTCTCTACTACTCACTCTCTACTACTCTCTCTCTACTTCTCTCTACTACTCACTCTCTACTTCTCACTCTACTACTCACTCTCTACTACTCACTACTACTCACTCTCTACTACTCTCTCTCTACTACTCTCTACTACTCACTCTACTACTCACTCTCTACTACTCTCTACTATTCTCTCTCTCTGCTACTCACTTCTACTACTCCCTCTCTACAAACTCCCTCTCTACTACTCACTCTCTACTACCCACTCTCTACTACTCAATCTCTACTACTCACTCTATACTACTCTCTACTACTCACTCTTTACTATTCTCTACTACTCACTCTCTACTGCTCTCTACTACTCACTCTACTACTTACTCTCTACTACTCTCTACTACTCACTCTCTACTACTCACTCTCTACTACTCACTCTACTATTCACTCTACTACTCTCTACTACTCACTCTTTGCTACTCTCTCTAATGCTCTCTACTACTCTCTACTACTCACTCTCTACTCTCTATTACTCACTCTCTACTCTCTATCTCTCTCTACTTCTCTCTCTACTAGTCTCTACCTCTCTACCTCTACCTCTCTACCTCTACCTCTCTACCTCTACACCTCTACCTCTACACCTCTACCTCTCTACCTCTCTCTACACGCACACATATACAATTATATATATATGTATATATGCATATATATGCATATGCATTTATATATATGTATGTGTATATATATACATACATATATAAACATATATAATCTTCATATCTTTATAAATATAAATATAAATGCATGCATACATATACATATATGCATACATATGCATGTTATTTACATGAAAGTTTGAAATACACTAATAAAAGCAAAGCTAAAAAGCCACCTCATTACAAACAGAATGGCTTTACCTTAAACGAGGGCGAGATCTATTGCATTTTCAATGCTTGTTTACTTTGGTTCCATCAAGAAGGCATTCAGATGTGTCACACATTTGCCATAAATTCTGAATGTTAGCACTCTAGTTGCTCATTAGATCACTGTAGTAAAGGTACTGCTCACCAGGGAAGTGTGCTGCTGGTATTCAAAGTGCATGTTTCAGTCTGCATGTCAGAATTTTTTTAATGAAATAGAAGAGGATTTGAGAAGTCAAAATGTGCCCTAGTTTTTCTTTCTTCAGCACTAATCATAATTTCTATGGTAAAATGAACCCCCTCATTTTGTTCCTTTGCAAATTAAATGTTTTACGTGTTACCACTTTATTCCAATCAAGATGACTGCAGGTGTGCCATACTTTTGTCATAAGTAAGACTGTTAGCGCTCTAGTTTTTCTTTAGAACACACTGGGACATTCTGTCATTGGCCTATAGTTGGGCTACATCTGGGGGATATTTGTGGTACATTTGGGCTCTTTTGTCTCTGGTGGCCTTCTTGGGAGACTTATTTGTTATGAAGTTTCCTAATTTCCTCATTTACTACAGTCTCCTCAGTAGGAAATACTTTCAGTTTTCTACTTTGATTCCATCAAGAAGGCATTCAGATGTGACACACATTTGCCATAAATTCAGAATGTTAGCACGCTAGTTGCTTATTAGATCACTGTAATAAAGCTACTGCTCACCAGGGAAGTCTGCTGCTGGTATTGAAAGTGCATGTTTCAGTCTGCATGTCAGAATTTTTTTATGAAATAGAAGAGGATTTGAGAAGTCACTCAAAATGTGCCCTAATTTTTCTTTCTGAAGCACTAATCATACTTTCTATGGCAAAATGAACCCCCTCATTTTGTTCCTTTTTAAATTAAATGTTTTCAGACTTACCACTTCATTCCACTCAAGATGGCTTCTGGTGTGCCATACTTTTGTCATAAGTAAAACTGTTGGTGCTCTAGTTGTTCTTTAGAACACTCTGGGACATTCTGTCATTGGGCTACATCTGGGTGATATTTGGGCTACATTTGGGCTCTTTTGTCTCTGGTGGCCATCTTGTGAGACTGCCGTCAGAATCTTTTTATGAAATAAAAGAGGATTTGAGAAGTCACTCAAAATGTGCCCTAATTTTTCTTTCTGCAGCACTAATCATACTTTCTATGGCAACATATACCCACTCATTTTGTTCCTTTTTAAATTAAATGTTTTAAGAGTTACCACTTTATTCCAATCAAGATGGCTTCAGGTGTGCCATACCTTTGTAATAAGTAGGACTATTAGCGCTCTAGTTGTTCTTTAGAACACTCTGGGAAGCTGCAGTAGAACACAAAGGAATCAACTGACAGTCTCTGCTCTTGTTGGATGTACATGTTTTATTGAGAATGTCAGACTTCATTCTCACATGACTGAGAAAGATAATGTGAATTTACAGAAAATATGCTTTCAGTTTAGCTTATAGATCCCCTTCTAAACCACTGTGGGAAAAGCATGAGATAATAGTTTTCTTTCAAACATGATTCATGATATCCCAGCAGAAGGCTTTTTCACATGGTAAAATCACCTTAGAACACACCACAATTCCTAAAATGAGTATGGTACCATCAACAAATTTTATAATGTAACTAAAGTCCTAAAACCTTCTATTAACTGCAATGCTTTTTAATGAGGTGATATCATGTATATTGGTCCCAAGATGGCTGCCAACACTTCTTGGATGAAGTGCTGACAGCCAATCAGATCTCACGATGAGATGTGTGGTTAGGCTCCGCCCAGATATATATATATTTCTTTCTTTTGATTTTCTCAGGAACTACTGGAGGGATTTACACCATTTAACCAAAAGGGTGATCTGCCATTTTCCCAAATTTGATGTAATTCCGTTCAGCGGTTCGGGCTGTAGCCGTGTCTAATCGTCCTATGGAAATTAACATGGGGAAAACACGTTTTGGGACCCCCTTTTTTCTCGGCCCCCGCTTGACGAATCTTCCCAAGACTTTCAGGGAAAGAGCGGAGCGGAGCGGGCCATCTTCTTTGAGAAATTCGCGAACATTCAACAACCGGCTCCAAAGTTATTCCCAATAGAATGTTGCGGATTTCCTATGGAAACTAGGTCCTAACTATAACTACCTACTGGCGACCACCAGTAGGTAATATATATATATATATCAAAACTCCTGTTATCGACTAGTTGAGCGAACGCGCACTGCGGCGTGCTGTGAAAGATGTTTATAATCGACTCACAGCTCCACCGATCTCAACGCGGCACCTATGTTGGGCAGAGAACTGGGGAGTGAGCAGTTTGCTTTTGTATAAGTATCATTATGTAAAATTATATATATATATATATATATATATATATATATATATATATATATATATATATATATATATATATATATATATATATATATATATATATATATATATATATATATATATATAGATATATATATATATAGATATAGATGTAAAAAATATTTTCTATATTTACTCTACTGCTTCTCTAGTGTTGCCACAATTGACTCTCAAGAGTATAATACTTCTAATCACCAAACATTTTCTTTGACTGTTCCAAAACATGATATTTGTCCCAAGGTCAATATATAAATTATAGGATTGAGAAAGGATTTTATTAGCTAGTATGTTCTGATCAAACAAGAAGCCTATGTTCTTCACTGTAGGCCCAATCAATGAGCTTGTCTCAACAATTAAGGTTACTTAAAAATCTGGCCATTACAATCTCTTGTTCAATAAAGTAATTCCTCTCTTTCCTCTTTGTATGGGCAGCATATTAATGTAATTTGGGTATTGATGCCTTGCAAACCCGCCATGAAGATAGTAGGATCGACTGATGGTTAATGTTTTATGAAATATGCTTAGTTAGGCATTAACTTCCAAGTCTACAGAGCTGGTCCTTTAGATCATGGGGTTTCATACATTTGGATGTTCGCCTACCCTTCCTCATTCTTCCTTCAACTCCTCCAAACCAAGAAGAATCTCAATAGAGGCAATACAATTAAATCTTTTTTTCAACCAATGCTATAATTTTGTATAGAAGAGCTGGAAAAAAGAAAAACATAATGAAAGAGAAAAAGAGAAAAAAACAAAGAGAAAACGGTGGAAATATGTCTGAGAAAGGTTACAGAACAGGGGTAAAAACATAATAACACAGCTAAGCAAAGGCTATCGCAACACAGCTGATTCCTAAAGCCTCAAACAATAGTGTTTGACATTTCTGAATACACATATGTCAAAGGTTGAATTTTTGATACATTTCAAAAGAGGTAAGCAATTCATTGGCAATTTTTGCAAATTTCTTGAATGTCCAAAGTGAGCCTCAACTAACACAAGGTAATGTAAAGGTATTGCTAGAATAGCCTACGTTTCTTTCTGGCTCTGCTACAGTTACAGATATAAATATAGGATATGCTGAAATAGGGAAAGGGACTAGTACATGAATTTGAAATCTCGGATGCAGTTGTGTGCTTCCTTTACTGCTCTTGTCATCCATGTCTTCCTCTTGTGACTGTTCATCACACAATGGCTTCCCAGTAAACCCAGCAAACCTGGGGCAAAACATTATATAGAGTGAAGAATTGCTTAAAAAACAAAATATATTGTTGCTGATGAACTAGATAAAAAGGCATACATCATTTGACATAACCACTTTAACATACACACACACACACATGCAACCACACACACACACACACACAAACTAGATCATTATGCAGAAAGTTAGATGAACAGTGTTAACTTTTGGTTCCTCTCAGTGATGTGATGATTTCGGCCATTAATCTTTGGCTTGTGTGTATGCTCTCAGTTAACCGCTAAACATTTTTTCTTTTCAATGTCTCTGGATAGAGGCACTCTCATCCATACCCATCTGCAATGTCAGTTGTGTATTATCGAATTACATGAAAATCTGATCAATAATTTGAGATGATCTAGATATGCAACAGAAAACATCTGTTCATAATGAAAAAGTGCGAAAGAGTAAAGCCCTGGAAGACACCACATCCAAGACTAGTGTTTAGAGAGTCCTTCCTTAAATGACTACATCTTATCTCTTGATGTGAGTTCAACCAAATGCCAAAGATTGTTGTTTAGCAAGTATTGATCAAATGTGTCAAAGTTAGCTGACATATTTAAGGTTTAAGAGGGTTGGAATTGATGGCTGTCCTACTTCCTTGGCCCAGAGCAACCAGTTAAATCGTATTCAGCCTGGCTTTCTTAAGAACATTATGTCCCTTAAAAGGGGATGATCCTACTTCAAAATTACAACCTCATTGCTTTACAAACAATAGCAAAATTAAGATTGGTCAGACATTTCTTGACTGAAATGAGGGGCTGTGGTAGGGATGTTGGCCTTCTTAAATAGTAGGTTGATCACAGCTTAATTGAAGCCTGTTGGTACATATTCTCTGTTGAAGAATTGATTAGTAATATTAGCTAATGTTGGCACTAAGGGGCCCATTAGGATGGCGGGCGGATTGCCCCCACCAGGTTAGCGGTAGCCACCGCCGGCCTGGCGGGGGCAATCCGCCCGCCATCCTCACTGAAATGACCCCCCGCCGCATTAAGATGGACGGGGGGACCACGGCGGACGGAAAGACCGTCCTCCGCTTTTCCGCCCCGGACGGCTTGCGACCGGGGCGGAAAAGGTTTAATATGGTGGTGGTGTCTGTTTGACACCGCCAGCCATATTAGTATGGGCCCAATCTGATGCTGCCATGGAAAGGCATGTGGTCTTCACTTTGGGGGCCCCCTGCAGGCCCCAGGAGTGAAGGCGAGGTGGGGGGTGCACACGGGGGCTACCTGTGGTACCCCCATCATTTGCATACACAAAGCGGCAGGCACCGCGCGGTGCCTGCCGCTTTGTGTATGCAAATGCATACATGCATTTTTAGCATTGTGGCGGGCGGTGCTGGGAGCACCGCCCGCCACAATGTTAAAAATGCACATAGTGGCGGGCGCATCCTAATACCCCCCACGGGACCCCCACCCTTATGGCGGGCAATCCCAATCCCCGGGAGGATGGCGTGCGGGCAAAGTCCGCCTGCCATCCTAATGGGCCCCTAAGGGTTTTGGTAATTTAAACATAGTTTAGTTAGGATAAGGGGCGAACAGGAAGGATTCATTAAATTTTGAGTAAAAGCTCTGTGACATTTTCTACTGTGAAAAGACATTGCATTACAGTGGCTCTGGTCAATATGATAATAAGCCATGTCACAAGAGGGAGACTTGGATTCTGATATAAAGGTTCATTAATGTCGTACAAGTAAAGACATATACACGTTTTGAGTATCTAGGAGAACAGAGTCCTGTAAATAATTTGAAAAGAATTGGAAGCAAGAGGCAATTTCTCGTCATCTAAATCGTATAATAATAGCATTCATTTTTACTGTAAAATAATTTTGCTTAACTCATTTTGAATTGTGAGCAAGCAGCCATTTATACATACATGCCAGGTGGCCTCCATTACCTTTTACCACTGACAATCTTGTCCCCTTTTCACATTTAGAATACTCTGAGATACCTATATGTTAGATTCATATGATCATGGACCTATGCACAGTTTTAGAGAGGGACAGATAATGGTGATTTGATAGCCAAAATGTGTTAAATGTTTTACCAGGTCTTCCCTTGACCTTTTTTAGTTCTCTAGGGAAAGCAGATACTGAAGTTGGCTTGTAAAGAATTCATGAACCACAACTTCCTAGTTCCTAACTGTTTTGAATTGTAATGATTAATTTGCCTGCTTAAAAAAAACAAGAAAAACACCAATAGACTTTAATGATGATGAGACCAGGATAAAGATTCATTAAAAAAATGCCATTCATGAGGCCAGAGGTTCAGACCCAGTATTGTAAATTAACCTCAATGTACTTGGTGCCTGGAAGAAACTGAGAGACATTAAAATTGGGCAGTCTTCTCTCTTGCTCTTTTTAGGGGAACCAGTGACTTCATAACTAAGATGTACTTAACGGTGCGCTCACCACTCTGCCTACCTGAATGATGTAGATCTGGGAAACTCACAACCATAGTTTCCATTATTTGGAGGTTTGAACCTAGGGCATAGAAGGAGGCTTCACCATGGCTGGTGTATTAATTCCAGTGCAACAATTTAATTTGACTCTTGCTTTCCAAAGCATTAAGAATTTAAATACCTCAATCACATTAAACATTTCTGCCACCGAATATATTATTGATATTCTGGACCGTGTTACATTTACATGCCATTTGTACAAAATGCCAAACTTTCTACTCTTCAATAAAAGAAGCTTAATGCCAATTTGTTATCAAAGGGAGTGGAAACTGTGTGATGCATGAGGCACATTACCTTAATTGATGTATTAGCATTATTGCCAAACCCAAACTCAGACGAATTCCTTTTACTCAAATCATTCAGGAACTACCTCAGAAATGTGTTGCCACAAACAGTTCCATGCCCTAAGGCATGTATTAAAGTGTGTTTAATATATATTTGTACTAAGTAACATTTAGAGAATTGGTGACAATAATAGCGATTGGAACAAAGCATTTTGTGACTAGAGTCATGTGCTCTGACATTTTGTGACTCCTTATAATTACAAGTGTGATTAAGAATATTACCTATTCTATACATCAAGGTATGCCTACGAATTAGACATAAAAGGTGACCATAGACTTATGACTTAGAGTTATGACTTAGACTTAGACTTACAGTGAACGGATAAGTTTACAGGCCCATATCTGGTGATGTATATGTAATGTTTTAACGCTTTTATTATGTTCAGTTGTATAAATATTGTTGTTTTTGTGAAAATTGATCAAATAAGCACAACAGAAACACTGAGGGGCATATTAGCAAGCAACCTCGTTAAAATTATTGCAGTTTTATCGGCAGGAAACTGCTGATAAAACGGAGATAATGGGCTTGCTAATATGCGTTATAGAATTCCTATAGAATACCAGGTTAGATGTGCAGGACATCTAACTTGGGATTCTATAGGAATTCTATAACGCATATAGCAAGCCCATTATCGCCGTTTTATCTGCAGTTTCCTGACGATAAAACGGCGATAATTTTAACGAGGTTCTTTGCTAATATGCCCCTGGGTTTTTATTGTGCTTGTAGTGATGTAATAGTATGACTCAGTAGGTGTATGAGATATGTTCATTTGCTTAAAAGTACCAAAAGCATTTTGAATATTTATGTACAATTACTTATTGAGTTAATGCATGCTCTCTGAGCTATTTACTATGCATTAATGTGAAATTATGTCTGCTCGTACTTAGTAAATAGCCCAAAGAATATGCCCCCCTTTTAAAATGAATTATGCCTATTTAGATAAAAGTGTTATTTGTACCCAAATTGTAATTTTAAGCGTTATAATCACTGCTCCCAAGCACCACAAGCTGCCCTATTGGAAACTGTCACCAAAACTATGTTCTTCACTCATATATCCTGAGTAGATTAAAGAATTTGAAGTCTCATTTGTTTTTAGAAGGTTCTCTTACATTCTTAATAACCATGCAAAACATATGAACATTTCACACAAAAATCTATTATCTTACTATGCTCTTATGATAAATGACAGAAGTCGATTTTTAAGGATATCTCAAGTTGAAATACGTTAGAAATGGGATCTCTAATTGGCAGAGGTATGCACCTTTGTTCAAGTATGGACCCTTGTTTCTAGTCAGTGTAAGGGATTTACACATTTTAGATAACCCCTGCTCACCTACTTGGTAACTTGACACGAGCAGACAGGCTTATCCCAAAGTATTTGTACTCAAAACACAAAGTATCACAGTGAAAACACTACAAATGGGCACCATACCAGTTTAGGAAAATAAAGTATCTTTATCTGAACCAAACAAGAGCAGAATGACAAAACTCCAATATAAAGGTATCAACTTATGATTTTAGAGCAGTTATTTTAAAAAATAGAACTTGTAGAAACAAAATAGCTCCAACTGGGACTATTACAACGTCGTGGCGGGCATAAATCCAAAGTACAACGTAGACTGTGAGGTCCGTGGCATCTGGGGCAGAGTAACACGGATCCCAAAAAAACGGTACCCTGGAAACGAAGTTTATGGATGATGCACTGTGTCATCAAGATGAGGCATCAGTGCCGATGTCGAGGCCAGTTTCCTGTTTGCTATGGGAGGCAAGGCGTCGTGACCATGAGGAGGTGAACTATCGAGTGTCCAAAAAGACATTAGTCTACCTTGCTGTAAGGGGCGTCGTGAATCTCCCGCTTTGGCAGCTAGAGCAGCGGTAGGACTCTTTTTGGGTCTCTTCTGTCTGCGGATGGGCAGGCACAATCTCACAATTATTACTATGAAGGAATACAGTTTCAACAAAAGAACAAGTGGGAGGGTGGAAAAACAAAAGGTGGGTAAATAGAAAGGGGAAAAACGGAAAAATTATTGAATAGAAGGAAGGGTGCAATGAAGGAGGGCTGAGTAGGTGTATGAATGAGTGTGTGGGTGAATGAGTGAAAGAATGAATGAGTTGATAGGTGAAAGGATGGCTTGACTGATGACAGAGAGATAGATAGATAGATAGATAGATAGATAGATAGATAGATAGATAGATAGATAGATAGATAGATAGATAGATAGATAGATAGATAGATAGATAGATGGATGGCAGGCAGAGTGGATTGATTTACGGAATGGGGAAAGATTGAATGATGCTTGAAAAAATGAATGGATGTAAGAATGTGAATGTAAAATGTGAATAGATGTGTAAAAGGGTGAATGCATAAATGTCTACATAGAAGAAACTGGAGAGCCTTTCTAGGAGTGGGCCGGCTCATTTGTTTCATTTGCTTTGTGCCATCAAAGCTTTAATTTCAAAGTAGGAAATATTTTAATTTTCTGGCTACTCCCTTGCTTAGTGTAATCATATGGACTGTGACAGATACTTTTATATCAAAATAAATATATGCTTCACCCTCTCCAACTTCTTCTGGACACATTCTTAAAATACTCAGGTAGGGCATAATCCATTTATCATTCAGTAGGCAAGAAGCTGGATAAATATTGTTTTCATAAGAGATAACGTCTTGCATCTCATTGGCAAACTGACTAAAAACAGTTTGAGAAGCATAGTTTTGTCTTGCTTTAGCAATTTTACTTTACTGAAGAATTACCTTATTTTATTGGTTGTGTCCATTTTTGGATTGATAAGGGCCCGGACTTGCCCAAACAATATAGTTTTGCAAAAACAAAGATAAAAGGAGCGCTGACCAGGCCAAAGGGCTTGCAGCCAACACTAGCCCTTTTTGTTTTTAACCAGTGCTGGATAGGTATGATGGGGTTACATTACGTCTATCATTAAAATGAGTCGGTGTGGAGTTCCCTATTTCTGGTGAGAAACTTTAGTCATTACCCAAGACATTGATTGTCCACAACGAAATAGCAAGTCCACAAAGTTATTTTAGGTTGATTTTGAGTGGAAGTAAAATTCTAAAAATATTGGAAATGGTGTATCTTGCTCTTGAATGTGAAGTGTATTTTTAAAGAACTGATGCCTTTCCTTAAAGTATTAAAAGCTGCAGGTTGTGCTTTGGTTACATTTATTTGCGATCCACAAATTACCTTAATTTGCATCGGGAAGCCATCAGCCGCGGTCTGTAGGGGAGTACCTGCCGGGGCGGTCCCCAAATGCAATGCAGTGCGTGCAACGAAATTTGTTTGATTTATTTGGATGTATGACGTTACAACGCATGCTTTTACCACACATGCTGTTACAACGCAGTTGTTACAACGCATACCATTACAACGCATAGCGCTTTGGGGTGCTGGATAGTGAATAGTTTAATTTACTATTCCAACTCCAGTCCCCGTGGACACTAGGGAAGGTGTTGGATAGTAAATTAAATCTATTCCCTATCCTAGAGCGCCCCCCAGCGCAATGCATTGTAATGGTTTTCGTTGTAAAACCTGCGTTGTAATAGCACTGCGTGGTAAAAGTTGCGTTGTAAAGGATGTTTCAACATTTAAATAAATCTAAATGTTTACTTACCTGCAAACCTCCATTATCCATACATTACTAACCCCCACCCTGCCCCTCCCCCTCCCCACGTCACCGCCCCAGCAGTTACTCCCCTACCGACGGCGGGTGGAAGCCATCTATTTTCAGGGATGTTAGATATTGGTGGGTTTCTCTTGGCATTTTTGTTTGAACGATTCAGAAATAGGTGGTTGCCTGTGTTGTAGAATATTTCGGCAAAGTATTGGTGCATCTTGCTCCAAAATCACTGTTTATGATAAATCATCAAGTGGACATTTGTGCAGTGATGTAGCTATCCCTATAGCCACCCATGGAGGTCCCTGCGAGCGAGGGGGAGTGCTGGCCAGATTCGATGGTGACGCAACAGCCACAATATAGAGGAGGGCCATTGCCACCCCTGACACAGCAGGTAAGTGCACGAGGAGGCCACAGCCCCCAAAACTCTTGCCGGTCGGGGCGGTCCACCTCTCCCACCCCTCCGTTGCTACGACACAGACGAGTGCCATTCAATCTGAGACCACAAGTGGAGGAAGAACTCCGAAAGCTGGAGGACCTTGGAGTGATAGAGAAGGTGTCGGGCCCGACACCATGGGTATCCCCGCTGGTGGTGGTGCCCAAACCGAAACAACCAGGAGCCATCAGGTTGTGCGTGGACATGAGGTTCCCCAATGCGGCTGTCAAAAGGGAGAGGCACATCACCCCTACTATGGACGACATAGTGGCCGACCTTAACGGGGCGAAATGGTTCTCGAAGCTGGACCTCAACTCGGGATACCATCAGCTTGAGTTAGAACCGGCGAGTCGGTACATAACTACCTTCTCGACCCATGTAGGACTACGTCGATACCGGCGGCTGAGTTTTGGCGTATCATCGGCCGCTGAGGTGTTCCAAAACGCCATACCTGAAGTGCTGTCAGGTTTGAGACGATATCTTGGTGTATTCTGCGACCCTTGAAGAACACCATGCACACCTGAGGGCAACCCTATAGAGACTAGTTGAGAGCGGACTGACCCTCCACCGGTCGAAGTGCTCCTTTTACCAGGAGTCCATAGACTTCTTCGGATACACATTCACGAGGGAGGGTCTGAAAGTGGACCCCAAGAAGGCGGAAGAGATCAAGGCCGCTAGCACCCCGCGGAACCCCATTGAAGTGCGGAGCTTCCTGGGCATGGCCACCTACTGTGGCTGGTTCATCCCTAACCTGGCAGTTCTGGCTGAGCCACTAAGAGCCCTCACGCGGCTGGATCACAAATGGGAGTGGACCGTCTTGGCGAACAAAGCGTTTCAAGACATCAAATTAAGTCTCCTAGACACGACGGTAATGGCCTACTTCCAACCCCGGCGCAAAACATAGCTGATAGTCGATGCCAGCCCGGAGGGTCTAGGGGCTGTGCTCCTGCAGGAGTATGGGCCAGAGGAATGGAAGCCCGTAGCGTATGCCAACAAAGCGTTGACTGACACAGAAACCAGATACGCCCAGATCGAACGCGAGGCACTGGCCATAAAGTGGGCGTGCCATCACTTCCACCTTTACCTGTGTGGCCAAGAATTCACTGTGGTGACGGACCATAAGCCGCTGCTGCCGCTGTTCGCAGGATCGTCCAGGCTGGCGCCACCACGGATAGAACGCTGGGCTGTCCAGCTGCAAGGGTACAACTTCAAGATCGTCTTCAGACCCGAGGCACACAACCCGGCTGACTACCTGTCCCGACATCCCGACGTCACGGACCCATCTTCCCCACAGGAAGACGGGACGGGGACCGAAGCATTCGTCCACATGATTTTGCAAGCAGCGTGTCCCAAAACCATGACACTGAAGGAGATCGGAGAAGCGACTGCGGAGGACGCGACGTTATCCAGAGTCCGCCATGCTCTCGAAGGAAACCGCTGGTCCCACTTCCTGGACGGAGCGCAGAGCCTTCGGGCGTAAGTCAGCCACGCGCGCCAGCAATTGTGGCAAGTTAGGAGCGAGCAGAGCGTGGGTGATGAAGGAGTCATCCTAAGA
The DNA here is from genome assembly GCF_964261635.1 of Lissotriton helveticus. Lineage (NCBI taxonomy): Eukaryota > Metazoa > Chordata > Amphibia > Caudata > Salamandridae > Lissotriton > Lissotriton helveticus. The sequence goes on from NC_136069.1 coordinate 1,291,441,035, forward strand.
GGACATCTGATCGTTATACCCGAGAACCTTCACCCTCGGATGCTGGCGCTAGCGCAAGTGGGTCATCAGGGGATGGCCAAAACGAAAGCCCGCCTGAGAAGCAAGGTATGGTTCCCCGCCATGGACAGCATGGTTGACGAGATGGTGCGCTCCTGCCATGCCTGCACGATCACTGGCAGTGATCCGGCACCAGCGCCAGTGAGAACGGAAGAGGCCCCCCAGACCCCCTGGACACACCTCAGCATTGATGTCGGGAGCTTTCCAGATGGCCGTCACACACTTGTCCTAGTCGACTCGTTCTCAAAGTTCTCGGTGGGTGGTGGTAGTAATATCTTCGACGGCGTTTCCCCTGGTCAAGAAGGCTCTGCATCGCATCTTCGCCACCCTAGGGCTCCCCGAAGAAATCAAATCAGACAATGGGCCACGTTTCCAAGGCCGAGAATTCCAGAACTACCTCGACAGTCTCCAGATCAAACACCGGAAAATCATCCCACTGTGGCCCCAGGCGAATGGGGAAGTCGAAAGATTGATGAGAACTCTCAACCGGGCACTGAGAATTGCTGTAGACAGTGGGGAGGATCCCGAAGTCGCCCTCAACCAGTTCCTAGGGGCATATCGGCAGACGCCACATAGCACCACAAGATGTGCCCCAGCACATGTTCTATTCAGGAAAGCACCCCGAGACAGCATCCCGATGGATAGCACGTGGGTGCCTGGAGACAGGAATGACGAGGCCATTCAGGCTCGAAGGCAAACTACTAACCAGAAAGCGAGTGAGGCACGCCGCGCCAAAGAACCAATCCTGCAAGTGGGAGATACCGTGGTGGTTCGGGACCGACACCCGGGATGGAAATTCCGAGCACCCTATGAGCCAGAGGTGTGGGTCGTAGACCGGATCCAAGGGACTATGGTCACCGCCCGGCGAAATGGGCAGGTAGTGACTCGCAACGTGTCGTGTTTTAAGAAGACGAAGGAACCTGCCATGAGCCAGGAAGCAACGGAATGTCCAGAGACGGAGGATGATGGCGGGCTAGATCTTGGAGCATCATTCCAGGGGTCGCCGGTGGCCCGGCAGTATGGAGGAAGTCCACCCAGGGCGGCGACGCAAAACACCGAAGTCGAGTCCAGGCGACCGAGCACGGTCCCTAGTGGTGAGATTGAAGGGACAACCCCGGCTGGGGTTGCTGTGTCTCCATTTGTTCAAAGCCAGCGATACAACCTGCGATCCAACCCAAGGCCCAGCCAGAAGCTGAGAGACTTTGTCTGGACATCTCCATGAAACGAGGATTCTGGACTGCTGTAAGAACATACTAAATTGAAGGAGGGATGTAGAGAGCCACACGGGCTCTCCCTTACAATGTTGCTATCCTAACACGCATCCACGCATACCCCGGGGCGGGCTCGCACCGTGGTATAAGTAAACAAGGCGGAAGACCGCTCGGGGTCTTTCCGGCTAACCATCTAATCAGTGTCTGTGTCCCTCATTCTGAGCAGCCCAGCAGCCACGTGTCAGGCCCCGACCTGACCCTCTACATTTAGCAGTCTTGTTTCCGACACACGCACTAGCCGAGTTCCCGCTATTCACAGCTCCAGCCCCTGCTCCAGCCCCAGCCCTAGTCAGTCAGAGGGCGAGCCCTCCCTTTCCCAGACTTGGGAGGCATTGTCACAGCCGTGTAACACTCCCCTTGACGGCCTCCATAGAGTGTAGCTGCTGCAGTAGCAAGGGACCTCCAATGCCAAAGTGCACTCCTGTAGCTTTTCTGAGACCACCGTAGCCACGCTGATATAATGATAGCTGTGATACCGAACAAGCCGCGAGGGCAAGGACCTCTAGTGGATAAGCCTCTGTAAGTTTTATGATCAACTGATCGAATTGCTTTGCGCTGCCTCAGCGTCCTCCTTTCCCTACCTCGTTACAGCATTAGATGGGAAGTTTGAAAAGCGGCAAGCACTTTTTGTTTCCTTAATGTTGCGCCTTAGCTACTTTTTCTCTTTCATCATGGCATTATCAGATGAGTGTGAGTGCGGGGAGTCCGGGTGCAGCCAGCTCACATGTCCGTTCTCGCGGACGCCATCTTGCCCTCCGAGTAATCCTTTTCCTAATCCATTAAGATCCAAATTATGTATAGTTCCATCCTTCCACAGAAGTAAGAAAACATCCTTTTGCTCATGGCCCATCCGTTCCCAAATGCTATCTCTGGGTTTGCGATCATTTTGATACATTTCTGTCGACATTGTTGCTAAAACAAAAGTGAATTTATTGTTCTAAAGGAAAGAAATCACGAGTTCTGACATCGTCTAAGAGTACTACTTCAGCTCGATTGTGCTTTTTAAGCAAGTGAGAGCTGAATCATTTTCACGTTATTGATTATTATAAATGACACATTATTAATTGCATTTCGAGTTTTCTTGATTAATTCAATTACTATTCTTATGAGCAGTTTATATCAATACTAGGCACTACTAAAAAGCATTTACACGTGTCATTTTCAGAAATGCTTGTTTATCATATACCATTAGAGAAAACTGCAGCTTTGCTGCATCACTATCACTTTTTACTGAATTAGGCATTTTAATAATTTCAGTAGCTTCATTATGCAAGCATTATTTCATTTCAATACATGTTAGAAGTTATTTTCAACAAAATATCTATGTTAACTAAGGTTTGTTTCAAAATAATGTGTTTTCATACATATATAAGGCCATTGTTTCTCCTCTTTGTTTAAATATTTTACATTTCCACACTATCCTATGCGTTTTCATGCTTTTACGATGCAAAATGAAATCTTTCGTTTTTCGACGTAACAATTTTTTATGTTTTCTTCAAGAAATAAGTATTGTAAGTCTCTTTAGAAAGGCAGATTCAATAGAGGCAAACGTCTTTTAACTTTTACGCTCCATCAACCTCTTGATATAACTTTCACTGCTGGCTACTGGATTATCTGGCTACAAGCACTTCACTTTGTTTACAACAGAGACACCACTGCTTATGTAAAGGCAGCAGGTCCATTACACTGTACTGAAAATCTGCCATTACCCTTCCATAGACGTTCTGCAATTTACTGACATTTTAAAGAAACAACATACTCAATAGCAAGAATCAGGACTGCCTATGAACTGTAGATGCATTAAGGCATCTCTGCATTTCTTAAAGGCAAGTGGTTTCAGAATATGTTTGAGACAGCATAAAAAGAATCTTCTCTAAAATTTAAAAAAAACAACATAAAATGCAATAAAGATTGCTTGGCCAACCCATCACAAGGATAGACCGATAAGCTACTGTCCCAGAGCTTTTCCTCATCAGAGAAACATACATTTTGCCAAAAAGTGTGTTAGACCCGGGATCCCTGGTTGGCCGAGGTAGGTACCTTAGGTCAAATAGGGACCCGCGTTTCCACGTCAGGGAAAGGAAGGTCACCTTCTGAGATAGCCCCTGCTCACCCCCTTGGTAGCTTGGCACGAGCAGCCAGACTTATCTTCAATGCAAATGTGTAAAGTATTTACAACCACGCTCACAGCAACCCAATGATGACACCACAAATAGACTCCACATGAGTTATATAAAAACAAGTATACATTTTATATAAAAAGATATACGATAAGACCACACAATATAAATCCAACATATGAGTATGTGTATTATTTCTCCTTGACTGTTGTAAGGCCAGCCAGCCCTTGTAAATTCTGGCGATATTAATGAGCACTTCTAAACATTCTACTGTAATCCTAATACCATGCTATGCTACGCAGTTCATAATGCTAGAACCAGGTAATTTGCAATGTAAAAATAATGCAATGCGTAACACAACAATCAGGCACTTTGCAATGTAAAAATAATGCAATGCGTAATGCAACCATCATGTAGTATGCAATGTAAAAATAATGCAATGCATAATACAACCACCAGGTACGTTGTTATGCAGAAATAAGGCAATGCGTAATACACTAATCAGGTAGTTTGGTATGCAGAAACAATGCAATGCATCATACGACAATCAGGTAGTTCGTTGTGCAGAAATAATGTCATGCGTCATACACTAATCAGGTACTCTGTTATGCAGCAATAAGGCAATGCGTAATACACTAATCAGGTACTCCGTTATGCAGAAATGATGCAATGTTTAATACGAAAATCAGGTACTCCGTTATGCAGAAATAAGAAAATGCATAATACACTCTGGCACCGATCACAGTGCCCTAGGCGGTATCTCCGCCACTCATTCTGACTCGCAGTCAGCCTCTGTCAACAGTTGCCCCTAACACGGGTATGGTGTAACGAAAAGTACAGCTCCGCACTCCGGCCCCGGTACTGCTACTCCCTTGGCAATAAGGGCCGCGATACGAGCCAACGCAGAGGCTCGAGCTACCGGAATGAGAGAGAGGACGAGAGCGTCTCCCTCCAAGCCCGCACCCCGCCCCTGGAGTCGACACACGTTACCTGGGGGTACAAACTCACTCTCCTCTCCCAACGACTTGGGCCGCCGATGCAATCTTTGTGAATTGGCAACGGCGAGCTCGGGCCGGCTCCTCAGCTCCTCCGGGGATGCTGTTCCAGGCCGCTACTGCTACGAACATCTCAGGCTGCCACAGGGCACACGCACACAGCGTCGCTCAGACTCCCTTGAGCTTCGGGTGCACGAATACTGGGCACTCCACGCGAACGTCTCAGGCTGCACAAAGAACATGCACACAGCGTCGCTGAGACTCACTTGGATTCCGGGCACACGATAACTGGAGAATCCTCACAAAGGGTTCAGGCTGCAAAAAGCACATGCACACAGCGTCGCTGATCCTTGCTTGGACTCCAGGTGCCCACGATCACAGGGCACTGCTTACGAGGGTCTAAGACTGCAACAAGCAGGCACACACAGCGTCGCTTAGACTCTCCTGGAAACTTTTGTGTTTCTGAGTTTTCGCAACTGGGAGCCAAGTTACTTCAGGACACAGCACATCAAAGTCCCTTTAGCCTTTCCTTCGTTAAAACAGCAAACTGTAGGCCAGCCCCAGAACACACAGCAAGGGTCAGACCTTTCCTTCAATCTCCTCAGTTGTTTCTTCCTTAGCAAAGGTCCCTCTTGACCATGAAGCAGCTCTAGTCTTGTTCAATCTTGATCAATCCATTCTCCAAAGTTCAGGGGCTTCAGCTCTCATAGTTATACCCCTCAATGGCTTTGAATTATTTGTGTTCAGGGGGCACTGACCCCTGTTCAAACCAGTTCTGGGTACCTCCCTGCCAGTGACACCTTCCTTTGATTAGTGGGGTTCTGGATTCTCAATCACTCAGCAGGAGATGGGACAATTGTTTTATAGCAGCAACCCAGGCCTCTTCACCTCTAGGGGCTACTCCTCCCCCTACACTCCAGATGCAGGTCAGCCTATTGCTGTCTCACCTCCTCCCCTGAGTCAAGACATTCCCCAGATCATATCGCTTCCAAATCCAGACCGTCAATCCACAACCAGGCACAGACACATTGAAATGTTAGGGCACAAAAACCAGCCACTTCTAAAAGAGTGGCTTCTAAACACACAATGAAAAAACACCTTCATAAAAAGATGTGTTATTACATTGTGAGTTCAGGCACACTAAACTTCACCTCTCCATCAAAAGCCTTTGGGAAGATAGGCTGGAAAACATATTACACAGCCTCCCCATTCTATCCTATGGGCAAGATGGCCTTTCAACTGTGAAAAATGAAATGGAGATTATTTCACTGTCAGGACATGGTACACACCTTAGTACATGTCCTACCTTTCACATGCACTGCACCCTGCCCAGGGGGTACCCTGGACCTACCATAAGGGTGTCTGATGTGCATAGAAAGGGAAGGGTACGGTCTGGCAAGTGAGTGCGCTGTCAGAACAACATGGTAGTTTAACAAACTGTGCATAGGCACTGCAATGGCAGGCCTGAGTTCCCTTTTTAAGGCTACTTATGTGGGTGGCACAATTAGTGCTGCAGGCCCACTAGTAGCATTTGCCTTACCAACCCTGGCACACATAGTACACTTTACTAGGGACTTTACTAGTCAGGCTAACATACCAATCATGGACAACCAATTACCATTACACTTTATACAGGGAGCATTTGCACTTTGACACTGTTTAGCAGTGGCAAAGTGTCCAAAGCATCTAAGTTGGCAACAACATGTCAGAAAAAAGGTCTATGGGGAAAGCAAAACGTTTAGGGAACTTTAGCCAAAAAAGGGCCAAGTCCTACAAAGTGCATGCCCTAAATCTAAAAAGAAGAGACAACTCCCATAGTGAGAATTTCAAAGATAAAAAATGCTGTCTCTCCTGATGCTAAAAAGATAGGATAATTGCGATTAGAATGCTTACTAAAAACCTCCTCCATTCTTTGGGAGAGACAGAACTGTTCATGATGGGACTTCAGCGGCCTCCTCTTTTGTTTTTTTTAAAGTATACAGGGCTGTAAACATTTCAGGCAGACCAATATCGGTAAAGAATTTATGAGCATATTTCTCCCACGGGATTAAAAACCCTTGTCTAAACTAAGACAATCTAAAATAATCTTGCTATAAAAACATGGCTTGGTGTTTGACCAAACACTAATCCTAGGCAGGAGTGGGGCTACCTTTACTAAGTCAAAGACATATAGCAGATTTGTTTTAAAAATATATTTTTATAATTTTTTGCTGTTACATTGTCAGAACAGTTCAGTAATAACAAATACAGACACCATGTTGTTGGTTTGGCATCTATCGCAAATGGGCAATTAGTGTTAACATTAACAATAAACAGCCCAATCCACCCAACTCACCCAGACACCCATTGGTTCAGACAAACATAGCAACCACCACATTGTAGAAAACCCAACGCTAGGACAACTAACACTCTTGTTCTTCAGGATACACACTGGTTTGGCTCCCACTGTTGTCTAATATGTCTAACGAATAGTATTGCATCCATTTGCCCCACACCTTATAGAATGTGTGGGGGCAACCCCTGCTGTTATAGGTTGCTTTTTCCACCACTATGTACATATATATGTCCATTCGACATTCCTTCCTGGTCGCACAGTCCCATGCCCCCCAGGATCGGACTATGTCCCTTTTTGCCAAAATAAGACTAAGGCAACGGAACAGGTCCTAGACACATGGCAAATCAATATCATTTGGGATTCCCAAAAGAAGAAATGTAGGGTCCATCAGGATCAAAGCGCCTCACCAAGCTCTCTAGCAAAGGCCACCCAATAGTCTTTAATTTAGGGGCAGCTCCAGATTGTGTGAAGAAGTAATTTCCTCTCCCAGACACCTCAGGCAGTTTGGGAATTGCGCCAATCACATGACATGCAAGCGACAACTGTTGTAGTATGCTCTGTGGAGTATTTTATATTGGACCAATTGTAGCCGTGGTTTGATTGCTGACTCCTTTTGGATACATTAATGCCACCTTAGAGTCAATATATATTTATTGTTTGATTAATAAAAATCTTTACAATATTCGAATAGATAAAAACAGAAAAGAAAAAGAAAGAGAAAAAGGTAAAAATAAAATGACATGTTTTCTGAACGATAGAGAGTCAAAAATGTTCTGTCCCAAAAAGGACCTCTCTGGACATGTTTCTTTCGTTAAAACACAATGTGTGTGTCCGGGGTGAGGTTTTCGCTAAATGGCAATTCTACCACCATGTTCTTCTTTCCCTGCACACTGTTTGTACTAGGTGGTAGGTGCCTTTGTCTGTTCAGTTTCCTGTATCAGTTTTGTAACCTTGGCCATAAATTTTACTCCCCGGCATGACAGAATAGATGAGGCACCTCCTAGCCAGCTTATCACCGCTTGTCTGCAAGTGCGGATCTTTAGTGTGATAAAAATTGCCCGTAGATGCCTTCTTCTTAGAGCCAATAGGGCCGAACACGTACATAACAAGTGCGTCAATGTTTCCTTCTGGTGTCCGCATAATCTGCAGTTGGAACTTTCGGTTTGTTGTTTCCAAGAGGGCCTTAAATCTTTTGATTGATGCATGCACATTCGGTAAGCTATAAAAGCTTTTTTTAGATGTTGGCTGTAGTGAAAAGCTAGGTATCCTTGCGGTTTTTGGTTGATGTATGAGTTAACTACTGTCCAAGCATGTCGCCGTTTAGTTAAGGTTGTTTTGTCTTTTAGCAAGGAAGCCTTTTTTGCTAGTCCATTTACTACTTTACAAAAATGTACGTGACAATTCTTTTTTTCCATACATCATGCAGGGTCAGTGTGGTCAAACTCACACTAAGATATTTTCCCCATTGAGTTATGTTGGGCTTGACTTCCTGATAGTTTATTTCCTTCCAGCAGATGTTATCCATTGACTCACTTGGGGCAGAGCGGAGCTTGTGACACAATTTTGCGAACGTGGACATTGACCGAATTTCTTGGTTCTGCAATCCAAATTCTAAGCGAAGACTACCTTGTATATTTTATTTGGTAAATTGTTTAAAATTGTTGATTCCCCTCCTAGCCATGCAGTTAACCCGTATGATAAAGTGGGGATAGTTTTTGCGGCCATTACTTTAAGTAAGTGTGTGTAATTTGGGCCACCCACTGTTTTTTGCAGTTGCCTATATCCGTAAATTAGTGATTGTGCCTTCCCTCTTAGTACTAGAATGTGCCTTTTTTTTCTTACCCTGCTCAATGGTCGTCCCCAGGTATGTATATGAGGCCTGCTCTTCAAGGACTGAGTTGTAGATTGACCATCTGAAATTAAGTTTCTTCCCCTCCACAAGCCGGAGCACTTTTGTTTTATCTTTATTCAGTTCCAGGTTTTCTTGTGCTAGGTAGGACGATAACATGTTTACTAAGCGTTGCAAACATATTGGGGTTTTGCTTAGTAGAACTATGTCATCGGCGTACTGCATGATTGGTACAGGAACGTTGCCAAGTCTTGGGGCGTGGCTTTCTGTTGCTTCTAAATTACGTCCGATATCTGCTAGGTATAGGTTAAAAAGGCTGGGGGCAAGGACACAGCCTTTTTTAAGCCGTCCTGTGTCTCGATTCTTTTTGTAAGGCTGGTCCCGTTCCCTTGTTTAACCTTTGCCCATGTTTCGCTGTACATGCTGGATAATGCGTTTATTATATCATCTGGCATCCCCCACTTTCTTAACTCGGTCCAAAGCCTTCCAGTCTATATGCTTCATATTCTCCACCACTGTCACCCATTTCTCCCGCAACCTGCGTAGGGTATCGGGCATGTTGTAGCTGAGGGTTTTTTTCTAAGGGAAATCGCGCCCTTCCCTAAATCTTTGGTTAGCAACCGCCCCTCTAATGGGGTGTATTCCAGGATACATTCTACAGGGACCCCCTCAGCTCACCAGGAGTGTCTTATTTGTGTATATTCAAAATAGGACAGCTATAATTGAGAAGTCCAATCAGTATAAGCATGTTTAAAGGTTGTGTATGCACATAATGAAAAGATAGAGAGGTGTGATACCTCATATGCGAATAGGACTATCTCTTCGTGTACCACTCAGACTTATGAGTGTACACTAGTACGTTTAATTGCTAGGGTATTGTAGAAAATGTATGGATTATATGTACATTTGTATTCTTGTTTGTGAAATTTATATATGTACTAGCTTACACGTCGCGCGTTGCTGCGATCTCTGAAGAAAGGAAATTCAAGGAAATACGTTATGATAACATTCAATTTACATTGTGTCATTTTTATTGAAACTTATTCATTTTAATATGGAAAACATTTCAAAGTGTCGTTTTAAATCTATTTATTTATTCGAGTGCTTGTGGATACACAATTTTTTGTTTTTCCGTCTGGTGCGTACATCAGTATTCGAAAGATTATGAGGGCCCTGGGGGGCCGATATTTTAAAAAGAATTATGCCAGAAACCTTCGCGGGAGTGTACTCAACAACGTCCCAAAGTTTCCTGCCGATCGGAAAAATGCTTTTTTAGTTCTATTTATTTATTCTAGTGCTTGTAGATACACGATTATTTGTTTTTCGGTCTTGTGCGTACATCAGTATTCAAAAGATTATGAGGGCCCTGGGGGGGCTGATATTTAAAAAAAAATTATGCCAGAAACCTTTGCGGGAGTGTACTCAACAACTTCCCAAAGTTTCATGGTGATCGGATGAATGGTGTTTTAATTCTATTTATTTATTCGAGTGCTTGTGGATACACGATTTGTTGTTTTTCCGACTGGTGAGTACATCAGTATTCGAAAGATTATGAGGGCCCTGGGGGGCCGATATTTAAAACAAATATATGCCAGAAAACTTCACGGGAGTGTACTCAACAACTTCCCAAAGTTTCATGGTGATCGGATGAATGGTGTAGTAATGCATAAAGGACAAACAGACAGACAGACAGACAGACAGACAGACAGACAGATATACATTCGTTTTTATATATAGATGTATTATTGTTTGTGTTTTTTTGATTAATTGATGTGAAATCAATTGGTGTGCCAGAGACCTGCCCAATGGCATGTGTATGTAAATGAATCATTGGTATTTGTGGGTATAAAAACTATTGATAACGTCAGGGTAAATAATTGTACCTTGTCCGTAAGTAAATGAGAGATTTATCCCTCCATACTTTTTTGTTTTTGATCCTTTATATAATAAGTGTATGCAGGATTGTTCACCCCATTGTTGCCTTTCCCGCTGAAACGTCGAGTGTTCTAGGGGAATGAATAGCCAATAGTTAATACTGATAAGGTGGGCTGCCCAGTAGTAGGCTCTGAGGACAGGCAGGAAAAAGTCCGCAATTGTAGTGGTTATGTTGGAGAGTTTAAAGGTAAATCTGGGGTGTTGCCAATCCAATAACAGAGTCTGCATGTCTCCCTCGATTTTATCAATAATTTATGGGGGAATCTGATAGTGCGTATTCTGCAAAATATATAACAGTTTAGGTAATGAGATAATTTTAAACTTTGGCACCCCCTCACATGATTGTGAGGGGAAGACCACACCACCACTCCATTGCTGCACTGCATTCTCCCATCACCCTTCCCTAGTTTTACTCAAAGCAGATTTCCCTCCCAGTGCCATGAAAATCCCTAAATATTAAAATCTCGATGTCGTGTGAGCTAAGCGATGGGGGAGCTGGGGTACTACCCTGTCCCAAATTTGTGTGAGGCAAACCACTGACTTAACGCAGTTAATCCTATAACCAGAATAATTCCCATATTCCTTGAACAGGTAGAAAATCACAGGGAGGTACTCTGATGGGTTTCTGATGTAAAGAAGAATGTCTGCATAATGCAAAAAAAATTATTCTGGAGCGGCTCCTCCCTGATATTGAAGCTATGGATCTGTGGGTGGCTGTGGACTGAACATGCCAGTGATTCGATGGTGAGGGCTCACAGGCGGGAGGAAAGAGAGCAGTCCTGCCTCGTGCCTCTACCAATGGGGAATTCAAAGGACAGCACTCCTTTCACTCTGACTGTTGTTACCGGGGCTTAGTATAATAGCTGTCCCATTTTCTGTAACGGGGGCCAAACCTGAATCTAACTAAGGTTTGTTCAAGGAAGGTCCAGTGCACTGCATCAAACACCTTTTCTGCGTCCAACGCTAAAAAGATATGGGGGGGCTGTCCAGTTTTTAATCTCGTTTAGCCAGTCATGTGTCCGTCTAAGATTGAGGTGTGTCAACCAGCCAAGCATGAAGCCGGACTAATCTCTGTGGATCAGTAGTGTGATCACCTGATGTAACCTGGTAGCCAGTATTGTGGCACAGACTTTGACCTCGGTGTTAAGTAATGAGATTAGATTGTCTCAGTAGGCTTGCCATCTTTGTCGAATACCACTAAAATTGCCCATCCGAGATCTGGAGGGAGAGTGCCTTGTTTAACAGCCTCTAGAAACATGTTTAGGACATGAGGTCCTAGTAGCCTTCTGTAGCATTTATACAATTCTGCCAGGCTGCCTGTGGGCCCTGGAGTCTTGTTGGAATTGAGTTTTGTCGAAGTCCACTAGACTTCCCCCAGTATGATGTCAGCGTCCACCAGGGCACTTGTCTCTGTATCCAGTATGGGGATAGTTATGGCTGCCAAATATGTTTTATTTTGGTGTAACTCCTGCAGTGGCTGGGCTTTATAAATATTCTCATAGTAGTGGGCTAAGGTCTTAGCTATGGCTTTGTCAGAGTCCCCATATTCTTGCCCTGGTCCAACTATTCAGTGTAGCCATCTCGATTCCCCTCTCTTTTTCCCAACCAAGCAAGGAGCTTCCCAGCCTTATCACCAGAATCATAAAGCTTATGTCAAGTACCCAGTAGCCCCATCCTGTGCCAGGGTTCGATATTCTTCCCTCAGGAAGTAAAGTTTCTTAAGGCCGGGGGATCGGGGTCTTGTCCTAGGCTCCCCTCCATATCTAGCAACGGACCTTCAAGTCGCTCCAGGGCACCTATAACCCCTTTCTTCTTCTGGGCTATCAAGTTGTGGGCTCAGTCCCAAAGGACTGTCTTGAATGCATCCCTAGGATGTGACTGAGCCTTCATTTTCTTTAATGCAAAGCTCAAAGTCAACTCTCAACCCAGCTGCCACTTCCTAATTCCTTGAGACCCATCCATTTAGTTTCCAACCCGTCCATTCACTGCCTCATCTACCCAGCTTCTCAGACAAAGGGGAGTGGTCTGAATGGTCTTGAGCCAAGAAATCTCCCTGATGTATGGTGCCTACCTCCACAGCCGGGACAAAGTCATAGTTAAGGTGGGAAAAGACTTAAGAGTATCATCTGTCAAAGGGGTGTTATGTTATGTTATGTTATTGGGGGGTACTTTTATAGCGCACGGCTACTCCGAGGAGTGTCCCGGCGCTAAAGACCGTCACTGACCCAGGGAGGAAGGCAGAAAGGGGGGGCACTGAGAGCAAAATGAGAAGAAACACTGCGTGAACAGCAGACTCTTCAGATCCTTCCTGAAAGCCAGAAGATTGGTGTTGGATCCGAGAGACAGCGGGAGAGCGTTCCATAACCGGGGGGCAAGATGTTTAAAAGACCGACTCCCGCTGCGTGCCCGTCGGATCACCGGGTTAACAGCCCTAGCCTGGGTAGCAGATCGCAAAGATCTGGAAGGTGAATAGAAACTGATGCGTTTCCGAAGATAACAAGGGCCAGTACCGTGAAGGGCTTTAAAGGCAATGGTCAGGGCCTTAAAGGTGATTCGCTTCTTGATGGGCAACCAGTGAAGGGTTCTAAGAAGATCACTGGCCCTGGCTCTCCTGGAGAGTCCGAAAATGGCCCGGGCTGCAGAGTTTTGCACTACCTGAAGACGTGCTAGGAGGCCTAGATAAAGTATATTAGAATAATCCAGGCGCGAGCCTATCAGGGCCTGAACCGTGATTCTTCTATGCTCTAGAGAAAGAAGAGGCAGAAACTTCCTCAGCATCTTCAAGATCGCAAAACACCTGCCGGCCAGACCAGCCACCTGAGTTTTAAAAGAGAGGCTGTTATCAATCTGGATGCCCAGATTTTTGGCAACCCCTGAGTCGCTGGTGGGAGGGAACATGGCAGGAGGCCACCACTCCTTCCATCCAGGAACCACGGGGCAGCCGAAAAAAAGTACTTCGGACTTATCGGAGTTGCACTTGAGGCAATTATGACTAAACCAGTCAAACACTGCCCCAAGGCAACCCCGAATGGATGTCCCGTCAAAGTCGCAGCCCTTCTCGCACGTGAACAGAAGTTGTGTATCGTCCGCGTACGACACGATCTGGGCTCCACAGCCTTCCGCCAATGCCGCCAGAGGGGTCATATAGATGTTAAAAAGCGACGGGCTCAAAATTGAGCCCTGCGGTACTCCGACCTCCAAAGGCGGCATCTCGGCAGAGTAGGGGGGGCCCAGACCGTTTGCTGGCGGTTCAAGAGGAAAGACCTAAACCACCGGAACACCGTCCCCCTTAGACCAATCTCCCAGAGTCTAGAAAGAAGACGGTCATGGGGGACAGTGTCGAAGGCCGCAGAGAGGTCAAGCATGACCAACATGGCCTTGCCTCCTCTGTCCATGGTTTCTTTAATGGCCTCGGTGACCTCGAGCAGTGCTGTTTCCGTGCTAAGATTGGAGCGAAAACCGGACTGCGACTGATGGAGTATACAATTCGTCTCAAGAAAGTGGGACAGGGTGACATGAACGTGCTTCTCAACCACCTTTGCGAGAGCTGGCAGGAGGAAGATTGGTCTATAATTGGCGTGAGAGTCCTGGTTCAAGTTAGGTTTCTTAAGAAGTGGCAGAATAAGGGCCTGTTTCCAAGGTTGGGGAACCTCACCAGTGCTGAGGGAAAGATTGAGTATCGGGTTGATGAGATGGTTGAGGCTAGAAGCCATTGACACAAAGAATTTAGCCGGACAGGGGTCTAAAGGGGAACCCGATTTCAATTTGAAAAGGAGGTCCAAGGAAGCCTATAAGGTCAACAATGGAAAGTTCCAAAGGGCGGGGCCAATAAAGTTCGAGCAAGAGAGGGGAGGATGCCAATTAGAGATGGTAGGCGAGTCCGCCTTTCCGAAGGAGGCCTGGATGGTCCGAATCTTGCTGGCGAAAAAGTCCGCAAGTTCGGTGAGCCAGGACTCTGAGTGCATGGTACTGGGAGTACACCATGGGGGGGAGATGAAGTCCTTAACTATCCTGAAGATTTCTTGACAGGAACTGGAGGCCTCTTTGATCCTACATGCCAGATAAGACTTTTTGCCAGCTGTGATGTCGCGATGATAGTCTCTGACCAAGGCCCTATTGGTTACCTTCGAGCTGGCGTCGTAGTGCTTACGCCACTCCCTTTCGGCTTTTTTGCATTGCCGTCGCTTCTCGGCTAAAGCCCGCGAGAACCAAGGGGCGGAACCCTTAACTGAGACTGTCCTGTGGGGTCGGGGGGGGGCTAAAACAGCTAACCGTTGAGTCAGCCAGAGCTGTAAAAGCTCGATGTCTGATTCCAGGGTGCCTGTTAGCGGGCATGGGTGGGTGTCAAGAGCCTGTATTAGCATGGCAGGTGAAACCCGGTGGAAGGCTCTGGAAGGGCGTGCTTCACGCCACTGTCCACTGTGGATGCCCTTCTCATTACAGGGGATCTCAAAGTCCGCTAAGAAGTGGTCAGTCCACAGAACAGGAGCCAGATAGGCCAGGACTACAGGGACAGTAGAAAATACCTGGTCCAACGTGTGACCCTTGCAATGGGTGGGAGACCGAAGGTAAGGGATAAGCCCCAAGGAAGAGGTAATATCTTTGAGCTTAATGCTGTCAGGATCAGTCGCACTGTCCATGTGGATGTTAAAGTCGCCTAGGAGCAGACAGTGTTTAGACCTGAGGCATAGTGTGGAAATAGCCGAGTAGAGCTCTTCAAAGAACGTACCCAAGGGGCCCGGAGGCCTATAAACCAAGAGTCCCATACATGATTGATGGGATGAGAAGGAAAGGGAAAAGGCAAGAACCTCACAACCGTGAATGTTGTCCGAGGGAAGAATGGAACATGTGATGCGCCTATCAAGGACCAAGGCGACACCACCCCCTTTTCCGCCGGCTCTGTCCTTTCTGAAGATAACATGGCTCTGGGGAATGGTCGTGGCAATATCCGGTCCTGCACCCTCCCCCAGCCATGTTTCAGTCAGGAACAGACAGTCAGCTTTAGAGTCCATCAGGAGGTCGTGAACATCAACCGCATGTTTTCCCAGGGGCCTGGTATTAAGCAGCAAGCATCTTCTGCTGTTAAGGGGGGGACTAAGAGAAGAGACAAGTCCCTTCCCTGGTAGCCAGCCACAGGCCGGACAACTATTAATGCCTCGCGGAGGTTTGGGGAACACCCTATGACAAATGTTCTGGGTGCTCCTCAGGGAGAGCAGAGCGTCCCTTGTATAGACAGTCATCCTAGCTCACCTGCCCAGCCCGGCCCGCGCCCGGCCGCCTCCGGGACGCTGACGGGCGCAGACGGGCTTTCCTTAGGCGCTCCTTCGGCGCCTCCACAGCGCGCGTCCAGTGCGCGGTGAGAAGGCACCTAGTTTTAAGGCGTCGCGGGTGGCACGAATCTGCACCACTAGACTGCCGCCTCGTGAGCCAACCTACCCCCTAGATGGCCGCCACAGAACAGCGCGCCCGCAGGTCCCCGAATACCCTTCAGCACCTCGATGTACCGGCTGAATGGGTAGGGAGACTGCGGGTCAAGCAGCGCGACACACACAGAGGTGAGTAGGAGTAAGGAGAGACTCAAAGTGCAGAGAGGCCTAAGGTCACCCGGCTTTCCGCCTCAGGTGCCTGCAATGAAGATAAAGTGCAAAGTGCCGAGGATATAGCAGCAGAGAAAAGAGCTAGGAATCAGCTCCTAAAATAATTTATCAGCAGCAACAATTAAAAACAATACATCAAGTTATTTTTAAAATCAATGTTTCAGGATTTCGCTCGTAATCAGCGCAATGTTCCGCGCTCTCCCCCACCCGGCATCCGCCACGAGTGATATTAGGGAAGTAAAGATCTGACCAGAGTTGAGGAAATGCACAGTTTTAAGGCGTCGCGGGCGGCGCGAATCTGCACCACTAGACTGCCGCCTCGCGAGCCAACCTACCCCCAAGATGGCCGCCACAGAACAGCGCGCCCGCAGGTCCCCGAATACCCTTCAGCACCTCGATGTCCCGGCTGAATGGGTAGGGAGACTGCGGGTCGAGCAGCGCGACACACACAGAGGTGAGTAGGAGTAAGGAGAGACTCAAAGTGCAGAGAGGCCTAAGGTCACCCGGCTTTCCGCCTCAGGTACCTGCAATGAAGATAAAGTGCAAAGTGTCGAGGATATAGCAGCAGAGGAAAGAGCTAGGAATCAGCTCCTAAAATAATTTATCAGCAGCAACAATTAAAAACAATACATCAAGTTATTTTTAAAATCAATGTTTCAGGATTTCGCTCGTAATCAGCGCAATGTTCCGCACTCTCCCCCACCCGGCATCCGCCACGAGTGATATTAGGAAAGTGAAGATCTGCACATGTATCCAGATGCCTGAGAGGCCAAATGAGGTGGAAAGGCACACAAGTGGGGTTGGTAGTGTAGCCTATTCACAATCTGTGACCTGTCAAAGTCAATGGGCATAACATCATTAAAATCTCCTCTTACAATGTGTATGGAGGAGTCTGCCTGCAGCAAGGTAGCTGTTAATTTCTCCAGTGTGGAGGCCAGCAAACAAGGCGGGTAGACACTCAGCAATGTCACATCCTTAAGCCCCTAAAATTCCTTCACTCCCACATATCTACCTAATGGAACTATCCACTGTTTAGTCATATGAAAGGGTGGGTTCGTCCTAACCAGTATTTGCCATTCCCCTAAACCCTGTTGAGTATCCTGCATGCACAAGCACTCTGTAGGTCCCTTTTCCAACAAATTTACACTGTTTCCCCTTGAGATGGGTCCCTTATAAGCAGACTATATCTGATTGCATCCGTTTAATATATTGGGTTACCAAGCCCCTCTTAGCTTTGTCTCCTAAGCTGTTTACGTTCAATGTTAGGGGCAAGAGAGCCCTGTCATCTAACATTGGTGCAGCCATTGTAGCTCAAGATCCAGGGGCCTGGAATGCTTAGCAGAATGCACTTCCAATCTTAAAAAAACATAGCAACAGTCACAATAAAGCTGTATTGAAAGTGCTTGAGGTTTTTAAATTCAAGGCTCAGTCCGCTGCCATATACGGCGCCGAACTTTGGGGCCCAGCATGTAAAAGAGAGATCGAGTTGAAAGAAAATACATTTTATAGAGCACTACTAAAATTACCAACTCGCACCCCGTTAACACCATTGATGCTGGATCTCAATGTGAAGCGAACTGACTCCCATGTAATTTTAAGACCGCTAATGTTTTGGGTCAGGGTATGGACAACACCAGAGTTAATGGACTACAGAGCAGCCCTAATTGAGATAAAGGATTTAGATATTTATAAACGCCTCACTTGGTTTAATCATGTTAGGTCCTGGCTGATAACGATAGGTCTTGTACATTTCTGGACTAATCCCTTAGAAATGACAAAAAGCTCGAAGATGTTACTAAAAAAGTCATTTTGGTTTTATATGGAACAGAATGGACCAAATGACAGAGCAAATGGTTCATTGGCCAGTGAATTTCTGTTGTTTAAAACTAGCCCAACATTTGAACCCTTTCTCAATGAGGTAAACCCTCCTCTTGCCAAAACACTTTATTTGAAGCTAAGATATGGTATACTAATGTTAAAATCATATGTGACAAGATGGACTAAGGACGGGGGCGATTTATGTGCCTTGTGCTCTGGGGGTAAAAGGGAAGATATTACTCACGTTCTTTTTTTCTGCCCAGCTTGTGGGATGGCAAGGGAAAAATGGATAAAACCAGTTTGTAGAAATTTAGGTGTGAGATCATACCAGGTGGCGGAAAGAATATTAAAATCAGACACTAGCCAAGTATTTGTTTTTACCGTAAGTAGATTTTTGCTAGCAGTCAATTTTATCAGGATTAAGGCGAGTGAGAAGCTCTAGAACACGTATTTGCATCTATAAGAAGATGCAAGAAAATAGGGAACATAATGGGATGCTAGACATGAACTAGCATCCCAATATGATAACTGCCGAATTTAACCAATTTCATGAATTACTTGATTGTTAATTGTAAATATGATGAAAACTGTCACATCTTGTTTTTTTACGTTTTGATACGTGCCTTTTTATTCTAATGTATTTATCGTATAGCTTCGATTTTAACATCCCTCCTGAATGGAATTTATGAATTGTAAAACTAGATCAGAGGATTATATATCTCTATGTGAACGCTCTATGATAAAATGTGTACATGTTTTTAATGTACCTTTTATGATACGATTGTATCGAAATAAAGGAATAAAGAAAGAAAGAATGCCAACGATAAACTGGTCACCAGGCTTTCAATGTGTGATAAGTGCTTTGGGGGTACCCTGCTGCGAGGGCGGTCATCGACTGAGGTGTCTGTGTCTTCCCTCCCTGAACCATGTTAACAGCTAAACCTTAATTATGAACCTGACTGACCCTCTACCCCACACCCCTAGGACCCCTGCGAGTGTGTATCCCCATCTCATAAAAATTAACTACACAACAGGTGAATCAGATAGGTCTGTAGCCCGCCAACCCCACCCACCCTTACACAGTTAACAAAGTAAGTTGCAACTGGAACCAACCGCCTCTGTAAGCAGTGGTTCTGTACTAATGTTCAAGAAGGTGTTCACTCAGGACAGGGAAAATCATTCTCCAGGGCCACATTTCTGGTCATCAGCCCCATGACTATGTAGCCGCTGACAGTCCACATGTAGTGACATATTTGAGGGGGAGATCTCAGATTCATGTTCCAAATTGGCAATTGCAACGGTCAATGGGTGGGGGGGTCTTTAAATCCATTCCTTGGTCATCACCCATATTGCCATGCAAAGATCCCACTTCTAAATCAGCAATTTTGCTCCTTTTTTACTGCAGCTTCCCTGCCTTCTTCTGACTCAGAGAAGGACTCCTGTCTCATCTTTTGACTTGTGTATTGCCAGGGTGCGTCTGCACTTTTCTTTTGTAAATGTTGAGTTCCCCTTTGGGGCTACTGCCAGTCCTTGGGTCTGGCCTGCTCTCTTATACTTGGGTGCAGGCCCTGGTGCCCCCCTTCCCCCTACACAGCCTGGGGCACTCCTCCAGCCACTCCCACTCTACCTTAGGTGTTAGGGATATATGATTTCCCCTGGAATAGAATCTTCAATTTGGCAGGGATTGGGAGCATGTAATGCGAATTGAGACTTAGCATTTCAGCCATAACATAATCAAATGTATGACTTTGCTGCTAAGTCTCCCGGGTGTTATCTGGGAAAAACAAGGATCTTACAGAGGATTTCCCCCATTTTGCGTGCTTTAAATAGGATCATATCTATGTCCTGGAAATATAAGAAGGGCGCTATCATTAGCCTCAGAGGGGCTTCTGGTAGCTGCGTGCCCCCCAAATGGTGGTGCGCCCATTCAGTGATAAAGCAGGAGGAGAATTTATCCTGGGGTAGGATCTGTCACAACCACTCATGTAGAAACTGTGGCACATTCTGGCCCTCAACTCCTCCTGGAAACCCCATGGATCTGGGGATGTTGCATGGAGCATTTTCTACGTCTTCCTATCTCCACTCCATGTGGAGGCAGGGGACAGCGTCTTCCAAATCTAAAATACTGTTTTCTGCAGAAGTAACCCTTTCTGCCAAGTTTCAGAGGTCTTGGCGTAGGCGGGAGACCTCAGAGTGCACCTCACCCACCTTCCCCTCCAGGCCTCACAGGATGAATAGATAGCAAGGAGGAGGGCTGCATTGTCAGGCATCAAGGGGTAGCATCCTCACCATGAGGGCCATCACCTTTGCGTAGCAGTCCATTCGGCTCTGGCGCTGGGTACCGGGCTCCTTGTTGCAGGCCATTCTTTTGTCCCCAGAGTTCTGCCCCTGTCGCCTCCTTCATGTCAGGTCATTTGATTTTGGGACGTCTCCTTGATCAGGGCCCACCAGGTGCCACATGGTGCCCAATGGCTCAGTGGACTCCTTTTCGGTGAGGGGGGCCTGTCGCTGACCACCCTTAGTCTTCACCTAACAGCTTCCAGGTGGCTACTGCAGTCTCAGCGCGGGTCCCCTCCCAGAGGCAAGACTATGCCTCTGCCAGCTAAACAGGCGTGTTTGGCAGCACTTGGATTGTTCAGATGCCCCTAGGAGCCTTCCCTGTCAACCATGGGGCCAAGTCCAGCAGAGGGAGAGGATGACTGGCCACGCAGCCACTCCAACCATCCCACAGCTGCACTTGCTGAGTCCCAATCCCAATAGGCATGGGGCAGGGCTGTTGCTCAGCCCTTGCCTCAACTCAAATCTGCTCCCATCAGGTGCCTCCAATACCTGCGCCAGCCAACATACAGCAGATTTATTTCAGAATGCAAGATGAAATGGGAGCAAGTCGGCTGAAGATTTAAGAGCTGCTTGCAAATCCTGTTTTCTTCCTTCTGTATGGAGGAAGCATTATGAAACCCCCAAACCCCATCTCCATATGCGTTTGTGGCAATGCACTCTCAGGCTGTGTATCTCGATGTACGAAGAAATAAGGCCCTTACCTACCCTCTGCACAATAATGAATAAAGACCCGGCTGCCCAGCCTAGTTTCATACAAGCCACACAAGATAATGGACGGAATGTTGCACAATGGCAAAACATTCACCGACAGTCACAGATCTGGGTTTAATCCATTGTTATTTTGCTCACCAAGCCACCCCAGTTCAGACATGGCCATATGCAAATCAGTCTTGACCCTGTGCCTCATGGGAACAGTCCAGCACGAACTGCCAAGCCATGTCTTCCCTGGACTGGAATCAAGCATCCTAGGACCGGTTTCTGGCTATCCGCCGTCTTCAGCCAGGATAGCTTGACTCCAGTGGCTTAGTGAGCACGGGATCCACGTCTGGGCATACCCTTCCCACATAGGGTGAACAGTAAAACACACAAGATAATGGACGGAATGTTGCACAATGGCAAAACATTCACGCCCTGTCACAAATCTGGGTTTAATCCATCGTTATTTTGCTCACCAAGCCACCCCAGTTCAGACATGGCCATATGCAAATCAGTCTTGACCCTGTGCCTCATGGGAACAGTCCAGCCCGAACTGCCAAGTCATGTCTTCCCTGGACCGGAATCAATCATCCTAGTACTGGTTTCTGGCTATCAGCCCTCTTCAGCCAGGATAGCTTGACTCCAGTGGCTTAGTGAGCACGGGACCCACATCTGGGCATACCCTTCCCACATAGGGTGAACAGCAAAACACACAAGATAATGGACGGGATGTTGCACAATGGCAAACCATTCACCCCAGTCACAGATCCGGGTTTAATCGATCGTTATTTTGCTCACCAAGCCACCCCAGTTCAGACATGGCCATATGCAAATCAGTCTTGACCCTGTGCCTCATGGGAACAGTCCAGCCCGAACTGCCAAGCCATGTCTTCCCCGGACCGGAATCTAGTATCCTAGGACCGGTTTCTGGCTATCAGCCGAAGGAGGAAATCCTGAAGTGGTGACAGAAGCAGTCTCCAGCTTAAGCGGGAACCAGGAGATTAAGTCAAGCACTGACAGGTGAGAGGCTTGGGCTTTTATAGGCAGTTCACTGGCAGTTAACCATTCATGGCTAGCCACGCCCATAAGCATGGCAGGTGCACATGTCCAATAATGTGACACTGTTGCTTGCACCAAAAAACAACAAGCATTGCCAAAACAAGCACTGGCACCAGCAAGCACAATAAAAAGAAACAAGCATTGGCAGTGGCAAAATAAAAGAGAAAAAAACAAAAACTTAGTGGGCATAGACATGAGCAAGCAGGGACCCATGAGGGTGCCAACAAACCAGACAGGATGGGAGCTCCTGACACTCCAAGCCAGATATTTCACAAACTAAAACCTGGTTAGGTATTTATTTATTTATTTATTTATTGAAAAGTTTTCTATAGCGCGAACAAGACCCTTGGGTATCAGAGCGCTTAACAACAATGTGGCAGGTTAAAAAACACAACATATATAGTATAATATATGGCTGTAAAGAAACTAGTTTGTAATATTTCCATATAGGGATTAGTAAGGACCTGTACATGTTTAACCATGATATATAATGCTCTACGGTCTTTCGTACTATCCATAATATGAATGCTTTTAGTGACTTTTCTTTAGGTCACTATCTTCTCCAGACCCAGGGCTGGCATCGTTGTCCTCATATCGTTGGCGTATTTCTATATATTTCCCTAGTACTTGTCTAATAATGTTCATCCCAGAGCCAAGTCTTAGCTGGTGAATAGGCTTGCCTATGGAAGGAACTTACTCATAAGAAAGATCTTAGTTTCCCTCTTAAATGTTGCAATGTTTGTGGTTTTTCTGATGCTCGGGGGAAGAGAGTACCAGATTCTGGGGGCCGCTCCTGAGAACGCCCTCTCATAGGTTCTTTTCTTCCTGAAGATAGGTTGTCTCAGCAACAGATCTTTGGCACTCCTGGCAGATCTGTTTCCTCCTGAAATTTCTATTTTCTGGGCGAGGTATCTCGTTGAGGTAGGTAGGGCACCCTGCTGACCAAACCTGTTGACAGTATTGCAGAACACTTTATTATTGTTCTGTATGGCTGTCAGTTCCAGCTTTTCCCAAACCTTTAAATTCCAAAAATCTTTCTATGCTTAATTGTCTGTTTGTAAGCCCTGCTAACCTCCTGAACCTGCCCAACATCTCGGGTGCCTTAGGAGAACCTTGTTCAAACTGCAGTTAGCTGCCGAACAAAGCTCGTCAAACCAATATGGGTGATCTTGGGCAGGCTGATGAGGTTTCAGCAAATGGTTCTTAATGCATACGCACAAATGTTGATAGCAGACAGATAAAGCTTCTCCAGAATCCACAGTCAAACACCCCATAAACACTAATAGATTGCTTTTAAGGAGCAGACCAAGCATGGTCTTGGGTTCCTTTAAAAACCAAGTCAATCTGAGCATATCTCTTGAATGCAGGTTGATTAAAGTACCAAAGTACCAACTACATGCGGTTTATCCTTGCCCATGGGGGTGGGGGCCCTTTTATAGACAGTGTTTTATGATCCCCATTCAGTCTCTATGATTAAACTATTAGAGCACCACTGAAGGAAATTCCTGTGAGCAAATATATAATCAAAAATGGTTGCCCCCCATTAAAGTGGGTTTTTGTGGTCCTTCATCCTGAAAAAGTTGATTAAATCCACATGATCATTTGCAACTAAAACATTCCTTGATGCATTCCCTCTAATGTCCAGAGGACCTTTCTCATCAACAGAGCTCTTAGATCTCAGCTCCTCGAACTGATCTCCAAGTTCAGCATTAAAGTCCCCACACAGCAAAAATCTAGATTGGAGTGTTGAACTAGGTCCAATTGGTTTCAAACTCATTATAAAACAAAGAAGCTCCTCAAATAAATAAGAAAAAGAGTTAGTGAAGATGTTGTTATAGAAGTTTACAAAATAAAAATCGAAAGGGCCCAGGCTGTCTTTAATTAGCAGAGCCTGGTGTGCAGGGTTACCTGAATCAATAATTGTCACTTGAACCCTGAGATTCAATTCTGTCCATATAGATAGACCCCCTAGTTTTCCCATGGGAAGTGGGTCCGTCTACCAAGGTAAGAATAGAAAGAAACCCCCTACAAGAGATTGTTTTGATAATCCAGGTTTCCTGCAAAACAACAAAATCCAATTTATCTATAAAATACAACCTTTCTAGGTTTTTAATTCTGATCTTTTAACCCTACCACATTCCACCTCACTAGGGAAAAAGAATATCTGGGGATTACAGACCCTACATCAATCCCCTTCTCCGTATTTCCTGTCTCCTTAGACACATCAACAGCATACTTACTGTAAGAGATTGGGAAAGTTAATCAACTTCAGATAAGACATCGAACTGGTTCCCTACTTGAACATTAAAGTTGACATTGGTGGAAACAGAAGGGGTGACAGATGAGCTGGGCAGTAGGGGTACTAGTCTCACCCCTGAAGTGTCATCCACCCCTCTCCCAGATATTGCCAATGCCTGCAGATTACGAAGGTGAGGTGCAATCAAAAAGTGGGGGTTATAGAAAAATCCAAGTGGGCCAGGTACTATAGAGCTCCGAGACACATGCCTACTCATATTCCCAGGCAATATAGCCTGAACCACTGGTGGAGGTTAAAAATTGATAATGACTCAATTCCCTTAAATAGTGATAGGCCAGGACCAATTCAGCCAATCCTTCGGGTGAACAAGATCTCATCAGTAAGGGCAAAAGGAAAGTCCCTGTGTTGTACAAACCAAACCAAAACCTTATTGGGCAGGTTCCCATGTGACTCCTCACAATTCTTATGTAAGAGGTGGCCTCCAGTCAGAACCACAACATAAGGACAAATGCAGAGCGAAGGCTTAAAATAGTCCCATTTGGGAGCAAGACTGAGTTAGAAACCTTGACCACAGGTTTCCCTCCCCAAGACACTAGAGCTTGGGCAGCCAGTGGGGTTGGATGAACAGCTCCACCAGACGATAAGTCAATATCTGCCAGCATTTAAGTTCGCTCACTGGGAAGTCTTTGATGCAAAGTTGGACCGGTCTTGTACAAACCTGTGTTGTACAAACCAAACCAAAACCTTATTGGGCAGGTTCCCATGTGACTCCTCACAATTCTTATGTAAGAGGTGGCCTCCAGTCAGAACCACAACATAAGGACAAATGCAGAGCGAAGGCTTAAAATAGTCCCATTTGGGAGCAAGACTGAGTTAGAAACCTTGACCACAGGTTCCCCTCCCCAAGACACTAGTGCTTGGACAGCCAGTGGGGTTGGATGAACAGCTCCACCAGACGATAAGTCAATATCTGCCAGCATTTAAGGTCGCTCACTGGGAAGTCTTTGATGCAAAGTTGGACCGGTATTACTTGACATAATGATCTCTGTGAGTTAACTGGACTGTATCGGTTACGGCACCACAAAAGATGTGAGCTGGGTTTCAATTGCTCCCAAATGAGCTAGGATCGGGGAGAGCTCAGCCTGAACCAGAGTCTTAATTTGTATTATACAATCGTAAATAAATCACTCTTTCCATCCAATAATGTGCAATAGTGCGGCCGCAGCTGCCTTCAATGTCTCCAATGACTGGGGTGCAGGAATGCCTCAAACCCGCACTGCCCCATTGTCTGTGTGTCTGGTTGTGTGGTTGCATCAGACACGCTATGCCGAGACTCCTGCTTGAGTTTTCTCCCCTTAGCAGACACCTTGTTAACTCCAGCTTTAAGATGAATAGCCATTCCCACCTGTGGGGAGGCCGGATTTCAACAAGTAGCTGCTGGAATAGACAAAAATACTAGAGGTCTTTCATCCACGGCACAGAATTAGTACATGAGTTCATGGACAGCCTTCTTTTGATGAGGCTATTTCCATACTTATGACCACACTGCCCTTTCCAATATCCAATCAATTGAGGTACACTTCATTGGGGGAGCGGGGGGTGCAATGCACCAGACTCTCTCCTCTTCCCCATAGCGAACAGTAATATAGAAGTAATATAAAACAATAATAAGAATCAACAAGCAGGGAAAAGGGCACCACTTAACTCACCCCTTTTAACAGAATAAAAGATTAAATAGAGTCAACTAGAAACGGAGACACCTTTGTAAATTAGAGGACAAAGAGAGTAGGCCCATCCCAGGCTCGTTCGGGTGCTGATAGATGCAGATGGGCCCGTTCTTGTCCACAGCCAATACCCGGGTGTGCCCCACATGCACCCCGCCTACCCTGGGCTGATAGAAAGTGCTTTGTAATGTAATGTTTATTTCTCCCAGCTCTGTCTCTCCTCCTCGCCGGGGCACCCAGGTACTCATAGTTCCCCAGTGGGATTACAGCTGTTCTTTCTTTGATTTTTTAGGGCTCGCCTGTCAATGCGCTTGCACATTGAGCTTGCGAGAATATAGCGGCTTATCCAGAGCTTAACCAAACTGGCGATTTCATGCAGTGCCCGTGAAAAGCAAGCTCAATGCGCGAGCGCATTGACATAAAAAGCGCGTGCACATCAAAGCCAGCCATCTTTTCCCCAGCTTGGCGCCCCCAGCAGCTCTTTAAAGGTATCCGCTCCGCCCCTTGCTGCATCAAAGGCTTTCATTTCGCGGCCGCGTTTTTTACTTTCATTTCCCAGCCGCGATTTTTTTTTCCTCTCCCACTTTCTTGCTTTCTTTCTTTCTCTTCTCATCCTTGCTTGCCATTTCTCCCTTATCCTCACTTTCTCTTTTTGCTATTATTAGTTTTTCTTAGATTAATTGGTCAGCATTTTGTAATTAATGTTGGAATGCTTGGCAAATGAAATGTTAAAATGCGCGCTCCAACCCGACCTTTACTGAAAAATAGCATATTGTTTCCATCATGACAGCTTGCTGCTCTAAAGATCTCGCTCGTGTGCGCTCATTAGATGGAAGGGTCTCCCCCCTGGAATCCATGCACTTCTAGTGAACTCACCCCGGATGACATTACTAAGTATACGCACAGCTGTCCAGTTCACCGTTCTTTGACAAAAAAGGACATATATAACATACATACATATCTTATAGAGCGATGCCCTGGAATACTCCACAGTTATAAACTGCCACCACGTTGTAGTTGTTCACAGCATATGTCGTTTTCCTCCTTAATGGTAACTTGAAAACCAAGTAATTATGTACGTGCTGGAGGATATGCTGTGTAATTGCTCCATCTCTCCGGCACCCACAGAGCCTTTCCAGCGTGCGCTCTGGCATTTCTCCTCCCCTAATTATTCACTGCCCACGGCAGGCCGGTACATCAAAGGCTGCTGCTCCCCGTGCGTCTCGTCACCCTTACTCACTCGTTCCCTCTTCCTTTCTTCTCACTCTCTCTTCCTTTCTTCTCGTCGCCTCTTTCTCTTTCTTTTAGTTATTTCTCTCCCACTTTCTTGCTTTCTTTCTTTCTCCTCTCATCCTTGCTCGCCATTTCTCCCTTATCCTCCCTTTCTCTTTTTGCTATTATTAGTTTTTCTTAGATTAATTGGTCAGCATTTTGTAATTAATGTTGGAATGCTTGACAAATGAAATGTTAAAATTCGCGCTCCAACCCGAACTTTACTGAAAAATAGCATATTGTTTCCATCATGGCAGCTTGCTGCTCTAAAGATCTCGCTCATGTGCGCTCATTAGATGGAAGGGTCTCCCCCCTGGAATCCATGCACTTCTAGTGAACTCTCCCTGGATGACATTACTAAGTATACGCACAGCTGTCCAGTTCACCCTTCTTTGACACAAAAGGACATATATAACATACATACATATCTTGTAGAGCGATGCCCTGGAATACTCCACAGTTATAAACTGGCACCACGTTGTTGTTGTTCACAGCATATGTCGTTTTCCTCCTTAATGGTAACTTGGAAACCAAGTAATTATGTACGTGCTGGAGGATATGCTGTGTAATTGCTCCATCTCTCCGCCACCCACAGAGCCTTTCCAGCGTGCGCTCTGGCACAAGAGTTATTTACAAAAGTTTAAGCTATTGCCATTACAAATTAAACACATTATTTAAGTATTAATTATTTAAAAAAATTAAAAGCCATTGTTATTTGTAATATCAATACCTCTAAGTCACGTAAATACAAAACATGTTGCATTACAAATGCTATAGGTGTTACATTTGCGAAAGTTATAACTATTGGCATTGTAAATGACAAAGCTATTAATTTAGCTATTTTAAAAAATAACACATAAATAAAAAAAAATTCATTTATAAGACCAATAGCTCAAAGTTTCCTAATGCGAGCCCTATTTCATTTCCAATGCTTGTTTTCATAGTCCCCCAGCAGGAATCATAGGTGTCCTGCCCAGCGGGTTCTGAGCAAGAGCTCTGTAGTGTAATGCTAATTTTGGCCCGCCTTTCCCAGCATCTTTCTCCTCATCATAGCGACTGTCTGGCTCTCACAGTCCCCAGGAGGATTCACTGGTGTTCCGTGTAGCGGACTGCTAGCAAATGCTTTGTAGTGCGATGTTAATTTCAGCCCATCTCTCCCAGCGGTCTCACTCTTCCTCGCAGGGACTCTCCGGGACTCATAGTTCCCCAGTGGGATTACAGGTGTTCTTTCTTTGATATTTTTTGTGTCTTTCTCTTTTGCCCTGACCAACACCAAAGCTCCTTCCCTCTCCTACATGATATCAGCTGCAGCATAGATGTCCAGTGGATGCAAAGCCAGTGCTCAGTTAAGGCGCCAAAAGGGAGCCTGTTTGCACCCATCCATTCTCAGCAGTTATATGTCGAAATATCAAAAGCAAACATTTTGGGGAAACACAATATCATGTTTCAAAAATCAAGCACAAAATATCAAGGTAAGTGCATATAGGTAAGTATAGATTTGGTATTATTAACTTCACATGGATGTTCTGTGAAAAGGTACATAGGAATATATATATATTAACACAGAGGAAGGCAGATTGCTGAAACGCGTTTGTTGCCAGCTTGCTGAAAATAAAAGTTCTTCAAGCGCCCGAGAGTGCGTACTTTTCTTCAGGATTGGGGAAAGTGGAGTCCATAGCCGCATACCGGCACCCGCCCGAGAGTGCTTCCCGAGAAGGTGGAACTGGAGCGTGATTAATATATATATATATATATATATATATATATATATATATATATATATATATATATATTCACTGAAAAAACCATAGGTTTCACACCAGTTATAGTTAGGAATTAGCATTTAAAAAACCTATTAAATTCACTGAAAAAAACAGAGGTTTCACACCAGTTATAGTTACCAGGAAATTTTACCCGCATAAAACCATTGAAATTCCCACGTTATAGTTAGTTGGATTCACTATAACTTGCGCGCCTGCAATGCACTGCTGATGAAGTCACATATTACATCACTCATGGCATGGCCAGTGACATCACTCATGACATCACTGATGACACCATCCAGTGAATGTGTGTCTTTCTAAAAAATAAATATGTGTTATATATGTATATGTAAAAGTTGATGGAAGAATAAATGTTTAAATAAGTGTTTACAGGGATTTTTCTTTTTTTTATTGATTGGTTAAGTGGCTTATTAAGTGTATCTTAGTGAATACATATATTAGTGAGTAATGTTTAAATATTTAAATATATGTATTATTGTTTCACTTTGTGTATAAGTGGCTGCATGGGTTGGTGAGTAGCTACATGTGTATGTATATGGGTTATTAGATGTTTTTCTTAGTATCAGTATGAGTGTTTGTATGGTTTGGTGGGGGTATTACTTAGCACATAGATGCATGAATGACTGACTCTCTCTTTGTATGTGTTTTGAAGACAGCATATGTGCAGGACTGTAAGGGTGGATGAGTGTGTATGTGTGTGTGTTAGTGAGTGAATGACTGTCTCACTAGTGTCTTTATCAGTAACTACCTATGTTTTAATCTAGTATATGTGAATATTGATGTATATAAGTGAGTATATGTGAGAGTGAGGGATTGTAAGAGTTCCTGTTTAAATTAGTATGTGTTTCTATAAGTGATTGTTTAAGAGAGTAAGTATGTGTAAGTTTCCTTAGAAGTAAAGTGGTAGTGTGTGTATAGCTGTATATGCAAATAAATGGATGTTCAATAGTTTATTAGCATGTGTTAGTATGTGTCAGAGTATCTTTTGGAAGAATGTCGGTGTGTTACAGGATGTATAGGTGTATCACTACATATGATGAGTGAGTATATGTATGAGTGACTATATACAACTGTTGGTGAATGAGTGGATGTGTATATAGATGGTGGAATTACTGAATTGGTTGTTGTAACTGGTGTGGGTATCTCCATTTTTTTGTAAATGTTAGTTTCTATTTTTGAATATGTGTTTCATGGGTTACATTACACTGAAAGGAGGTTTGTTACTCTGTCACAAGGATGGTGTCATCAGTGATGTCATGAGTGATGTCACTGACCATGTCATGAGTGATGTAATATGTGACGTCATCAGCAGTGCATTGCAGGCGCGCAAGTTATAGTGAGTCCAACTAACTATAACGTGGGAATTTCAATGGTTTTATGCGAGTAAAATTTCCTGGTAACTATAACTGGTGTGAAACCTATGTTTTTTCAGTGAATTTAATAGGTTTTTTATATGCTAATTCCTAACTATAACTGGTGTGAAACCTATGTTTTTTTCAGTGAATTTCATAGGTTTTTTAAATAGCTAATTTCTATTTTATAATAAATCCTATATTGTATATTTATGTAATACTATTTTTTTTTTTTTTTTGCCCTGGACCGCTCCCGGTGCGCGTACCAGTGAGCGCACCGGTAAGCGCAGTCTTGCGGCGCGCCCCGGTGCGCGTACCGGTGAGCGTCCCGTTAGCGCTATTGCCGCGAATGACCACAACATTGTGACGTATCGCGTAGCCGCGACGCCATGTGTCATAAGACACGTAATGCGTAGCCGCGAGATGCGTCTTATAACGTGCGACGTAAGCGCCCCCGGGCGCGTCCCGACGCACTTAGGCTACGTGCCCCGGTGCGCGCCCCCCGGCGCGTAGCGTAAGCGCGTCGAGTCATGTGACCTGAAAATGACACTTTTCATTGGTTCAGAACAGTTTTGGGTTCCAAATGATGAAAGCCCGGGTCATGTGACCTGAAAATAACACTTTTCATTGGTTCAGGTCAGTTTTGTTTTCCAAATGATGAAAGCCCCCACCTTTTTTCCTCATTCTCACTTTGTTCTTTGAGTGAGGAAGACCTGTTTCCATTGATTGAGAAATGGCTACAGTAGCAGCAGCAGTAGGAGCATCTGCACCACCACCACCACCAAAAGGACCACCACAACACCACATTGGTGGTGAAGAAGAAGAGGAGGAGGAAGAGGAGGAAGAGGAGAGGAGGACTTTCCTGCCTGAAGTCAATCCCCCTTACAAACCGAGAGAGCACATTGTGTGGGAGTTTTTTAAATTCCCAAAAGGCCATAAAAAAGTCAATGCGGCAAAAGTAACTTGTTTGATCTGTGGCTCTGAACTTTCCAGGGGGAACCCTACCAAAAAATATTCTTTTGGTAATCACACCATGATGCGCCACATGCAACGCAAGCATCCTAACAACTATTCTGCGGCAGAGGTGAGAGAACTGGCCAGAAACCTTCCCCATACAAGTGCCCTGCGGGGCAAAAAAAAAACAATCTTTTTTTTCGATTTTCGCGGGGGGAGCACCCGGTACGCGTACCGGGGAGCGTGCCATGGAGAAAAGAGAATGACAGAGTTTTTAAAAAATGTAGCATCTTTTTATTAATTGGAGGTAGTTCTAAAAAGAACTGTTTTTTTAATTCTTTTTGTTGTTTTATATTTTTTATTGTTTTTTTGAACATTTTTTACTTTTTTTGGCTTTTCTGAACAGTTTTATATTTTTTGTATTTTTTATGGGGAGAAACAAAAAACAGGGAATTGTAAACGGCTCAACTGGAGCAAAATATATACAAACAATTTTGTATCTACCAAACTTGGTTTGGATGTTTGGGATCATCTCCTTTGCCTCTGGACCCGATGGAGTGGGTTCTTTGCTTGTTGAGGCTCTGGAAGATGTTTGGGGAAGGTTTCTGGCCAGTTCTCTCACCTCTGCTGCAGAATAGTTGTTAGGATGCTTGCGTTGCATGTGGCGAATCTAGGTGTGATTACCAAAAGAATATTTTTTGGTAGGGAGGAAAGTCCTCCTCTCCTCTTCCTCCTCTTCCTCCTCCTCTTCTTCTTCACCACCAATGTGGTGTTGTGGTGGTCCTTTTGGTGGTGGTGGTGGTGGTGGAGGTGCAGATGCTCCTACTGCTGCTGCTACTGTAGCCATATCTCAATCAATGGAAACAGGTCTTCCTCACTCAAAGAACAAAGTGAGAATGAGGAACAAAGGTGGGGGCTTTCATCATTTGGAAAACCTGAACCAATGAAAAGTGTTATTTTCAGGTCACATGACCCGGGCT
This sequence comes from Lissotriton helveticus, assembly GCF_964261635.1. Taxonomy (NCBI): domain Eukaryota; kingdom Metazoa; phylum Chordata; class Amphibia; order Caudata; family Salamandridae; genus Lissotriton; species Lissotriton helveticus. Next base: position 1,291,473,430 of record NC_136069.1, read on the forward strand.
TTCATCATTTGGAAACCAAAACTGTTCTGAACCAATGAAAAGTGTTATTTTCAGGTCACATGACTCGACGCGCTTACGCTACGCGCCTGGGGGCGCGCACCAGGGCGCGCCCCGGGGCATGTAGCGTAAGCGCGTCGGGACGCACCCGGGGGCGCTTACGTTATGCGTTATAAGACGCATCTCGCGGCTACGCTACGTGTCTTATGACGCACGGCGTCGCGGCTACGCGATACGTCACAATGTTGTTTTCGTTCGTGGCAATAGCGCTAACGGGACGCTCACCGGTACGCGCACCGGGGCGCGCCGCAAGACTGCGCTTACCGGTGCACTCACTGGTATGCGCACCGGGAGCGCTCCTGGGCAAAAAATAAATAAATATAAATAATAAAAAAAATAAAAAATAGTATTACATAAATATACAATATAGGATTTATTATAAAATAGAAATTAGATATTAAAAAACCTATGAAATTCACTGAAAAAACCATAGGTTTCACACCAGTTATAGTTAGGAATTAGCATTTAAAAAACCTAATAAATTCACTGAAAAAACCATAGGTTTCACACCAGTTATAGTTACCAGGAAGTTTTACTTGCATTAAACCATTGAAATTCCCACGTTATAGTTAGTTGGACTCACTATAACTTGTGCGCCTGCAATGCACTGCTGATGACGTCACATATTACATCACTCATGACATGGTCAGTGACATCACTCATGACATCACTGATGACACCATCCTTGTGACAGTGTAACAGACCTCCTTTCAGTGTAATGTAACCCTTGATAACACATATTCAAAAATAGAAACTAAAATTTACAAAAAAATGGAGATACCCATACCAGTTACAACAACCAATTCACTACTTCCACCATCTATATACACATCCACTCATTCACCAACAGTTGTATATAGTCACTCATACATATACTCACTCATCATATGTAGTGATACACCTAAACATCCTGTTACACACCGACAGTCATCCAAAAGATACTCTGACACATACTCACACATGATAATAAACTATTGAACATCCATTTATTTGCATATACAGCTATACACACACTACCACTTTACTTCTAAGGAAACTTACACATACTTACTCTCTTAAACAATCACTTATAGAAACACATACTAATTTAAACAGGAACTCTTACAATCACTCACTCTCACATATACTCACTTATATACATCAATATTCACATATACTAGATTAAAACATATGTAGTTACTGATAAAGACACTAGTGAGACAGTCATTCACTCACTAACACACACACACATACACACTCATCCACCCATACAGTCCCGCACATATGCTGTCTTCAAAACACATACAAAGAGAGAGTCAGTCATTCATGCATCTATGTGCTAAGTTATACCCCCACCAAACCATACAAACACTCATACTGATGCTAAGAAAAACATCTAATAACCCATATACATACACATGTAGCTACTCACCAACCCATGCAGCCACTTATACACAAAGTGAAACACTAATACATATATTTAAATATTTAAACATTGCTCACTAATATATGTATTCACTAAGATACACTTAATAAGCCACTTAACCAATCAATTTTTAAAAAAAAAACATCCATGTAAACACTTATTTAAACATTTATTCTTCCATCAACTTTTACATATACATATATAACACATATTTATATTTTAGAAAGACACACATTCACTGGATGGTGTCATCAGTGATGTCATGAGTGATGTCACTGACCATGTCATGAGTGATGTAATATGTGACGTCATCAGCAGTGCATTGCAGGCGCGCAAGTTATAGTGAGTCCAACTAACTATAACATGGGAATTTCAATGGTTTTATGCGAGTAAAATTTCCTGGTAACAATAACTGGTGTGAAACCTATGGTTTTTTCAGTGTATATATATATATATATATATATATATATATATATATATATATATATATATATATATATATATATTACCTACTGGCAGTCGCCAGTAGGTATATATAGTTAGGATTGGCTACCATAGGAAATCCGCAACATTCTATTGGGAATACCTCTGGCGCCGGTTGAGGAATTTGTGTGTAATTTTCCAAAATTTTGGCCAGCTCTGCTGCGCTCCTTCACTGAGAGTTTCGGAGGGATTCGTGAAGTGGGGGCTGAGAAAAAAGGGGGGTCCCAAAACGTGTTTTCCCCATGTTAATTTCCATAGGACGGTCTGACAAGTCTACAGCTCGAACCGCTGACCGGAATTAAACCAACCTCTGCAAAATTGTAGGGACAGGTACGCAGATGTGCCTTTGCTATGATTGGTGAAAATCCCTCCAGTAGTTCCTGAGAAAATCAAAAGAGAAAAAATATATATATCTATAGCAGCTTACGTGTAAGCTTACTGTAAGCTTACCTTTCGGAGCATGAGCTGCATTCTGATTGGCTGCCAATGTCTGTCAACACTCCAAACCAGAAAGTGTTGGCAGCCATCTTGTGCCTCAGTACACTGAGGCACAGGAAAGCAGAAAAACAAACGTGTAGAACTCAAAAAGGGGGCAGGGTAGAAGCAACCTGGCCCCCTAGACCTGATCGGGGGTCCCACAAGGACCCCAAAGGCAAAAAAAATTGTTTTCAAAATTCAAATTCTTCATCGAAGAAGTGTTGGCAGCCATCTTGGGACCAATATACACGATAGCACCTCATTTAAAAGCATTGTAGTTAATAGAGGGTTTTAGGAATTTGGTTAAATTATAAATCATTTGTTGATAGTACCATACTCATTTTAGGAATTGTGGTGTGTTCTAAGGTGATTTTACCATGTGAAAAAGCCTTCTGCTGGGATATCATGAATCATGTTTGAAAGAAAACTATTGTCTCATGCTTTTCCCACAGTGGTTTGGAAGGGGATCTACAAGCTAAACTGAAAGCATATTTTCTGTAAATTCACATTATCTTTCTCAGTCATGTGAGAATGAAGTCTGACATTCTCAGTAAAACATGTACATCCAACAAGGACAGAGACTGTCACTTGATTCCTTTGTGTTCTACTGCAGCTTCCCAGAGTGTTCTAAAGAACAACTAGAGCGCTAACAGTCTTACTTATGACAAAAGTATGGCACACCAGAAGCCATCTTGATTGGAATGAAGTGGTAAGTCTGAAAACATTTAATTTAAAAAGGAAAAAATGAGGGGGTTCATTTTGCCATAGAAAGTATGATTAGTGCTTCAGAAAGAAAAATTAGGGCACATTTTGAGTGACTTCTCAAATACTCTTCTAAATCATTAAACAATTCTGACATGCAGTCTCCCAAGATAGCCACCAGAGACAAAAGAGCCTAAATGTAGCCCAAATAGCCCCCAGATGTAGCCCAAGTATAGCCCAATGACAGAATGTCCCAGAGTGTTCTAAAGTACAACTAGAGTGCTAACAGTCTTACTTATGACAAAATTATGGCACACCAGAAGCCATCTTGATTGGAATGAAGTGGTAACTCTTAAAACATTTAATTTAAAAAGGAACAATATGAGGCTATATTTTGCCATAGAAAGTATGATTAGTGCTGCAGAAAGAAAAATTAGGGCACATTTTGAGTGACTTCTCAAATCCTATTCTATTTCATTAAAACATTCTGACATGCATTCTCCCAAGATGGCCACCAGAGACAAAAGAGCCCAAATGTAGCCCAAATATCACCCAGATGTAGCCCAAGTATAGCCCAATGACAGAATGTCCCAGAGTGTTCTAAAGAACAACTAGAGCGCTAACAGTCTTACTTATGACAAAAGTATGGCACAACAGAAGCCATCTTGATTGGAATGAAGTGGTAACTCTTAAAACATTTAATTTAAAAAGGAACAATATGAGGATATATTTTGCCATAGAAAGTATGATTAGTGCTGCAGAAAGAAAAATTAGGGCACATTTTGAGTGACTTCTCAAATCCTATTCTATTTCATTAAAACATTCTGACATGCATTCTCCCAAGATGGCCACCAGAGACAAAAGAGCCCAAATGTAGCCCAAATATCACCCAGATGTAGCCCAAGTATAGCCCAATGACAGAATGTCCCAGAGTGTTCTAAAGAACAACTAGAGCGCTAACAGTCTTACTTATGACAAAAGTATGGCACAACAGAAGCCATCTTGATTGGAATGAAGTGGTAACTCTTAAAACATTTAATTTAAAAAGGAACAATATGAGGATATATTTTGCCATAGAAAGTATGATTAGTGCTGCAGAAAGAAAAATTAGGGCACATTTTGAGTGACTTCTCAAATCCTATACTATTTCATTAAAAAATTCTGACTTGCAGTCTCCCAAGATGGCCACCAGAAACAAAAGAGCTCAAATGTAGCCCAAATATCACCCAGATGTAGCCCAAGTATAGCCCAATGACAAAATGTCCCAGAGTGTTCTAAAGAACAACTAGAGCGCTAACAGTCTTACTTATGACGAAAGTATGGCACAACAGAAGCCATCTTGATTGAAATGAAGTGGTAACTCTGAAAACATTTAATTTAAAAATGAACAAAATGAGGGGGTTCATTTTGCCATAGAAAGTATGATTAGAGCTTCAGAAAGAAAAATTAGGGCACATTTTGAGTGACTTCTCAAATCCTCTTCTATTTCATTAAAAGAATTCTGACATGCAGACTGAAACATGCACTTTGAATACCAGCAGCAGACTTCCCTGGTGAGCAGTAGCTTTACTACAGTGATATAATGAGCAACTAGAGTGCTAACATTCAGAATTTATGGCAAATGTGTGACACATCTGAATGCCTTCTTGATGGAACCAAAGTAAACAAGCATTGAAAATGCAATAGATCTCGCCCTCGTTTAAGTTAAAGCCATTCTGTTTGTAATGAGGTGGCTTTTTAGCTTTGCTTTTAATAGTGTTTTTCAAACTTTCATGTAAATAAAATGCATATGTATGCATACATGCATATGTATGCATGCATTTATATTTGTATTTATATAGATATGCAGATTATATATGTTTATATATGTATGTATATATATATATATATATATATACACATACAGATATATAAATACATATATATGCATATATATATATATGTGTATATGTGTGCGTGTAGATAGACCGAGGCACAAGAAAGCAGAAAAACAAACGTGAAGAACACAAAAAGGGGGCAGGGTAGATACACCCTGACTCCCTAGGCCTGCCCAGGTGGTCCCACAAGGACCAAAAAGGCCCACATTTCTTTTTAAAAAAACCTGGTCTGTTTTTTTAAAAATTACCCCCCGGGGGGACCAAATCGCGGTGGCATAGTGATAAAGAAGTGTGGGGGTCCACAATCCCCCCAACACTGCCCCGGGGACCGCCGCCACCGGGGCAAAGCAACACAGCCCCTTGGCGCATACTGGAGGCTCCTGGTGGGCTACTTGGCCCCCAGGGACCCCCAGTATGCAAAGGGAATTAGTTCCTATTCTGCAAACACGCCAGGGGTTGCGCTGCAGAGAGGTGTAAAGAAGGGTGTGGTCTCATTACACCTCTCTGCAATGCAGCCCCCTGGCGCATACTGCAGGTTCCAGGTGGGCTAGTTGGCCCCCAGGGACCCGCAGTATGCAAGGGGAATTAGTTCTCCCTATTCAAACACGCCCGGGGGCTGCGTTTCAGAGAGGTGTAAAAAAGGGTGTGGCCTCATTACATCTCTCTGTAATGCAGCTCCCTGGCTTATACTGGAGGCTCTTGGTGGGCTAGTTGCCCCCCAGGGACCCCCAGTATGCAAGGGGAATTAGTTCCTCCTCTGCAAACGCGCCAGGGGTTGTGCTGCAGAACGTTGTAAAAAGGGGGCGTGCCCTCTGAACACCTGCCTGCAAAAATGTAGTAAATCAGTATAAAAAAATAACAATTAATAGATTTAAAAATTGTTATTTAAAAACCTTCGAAATTCAATGAAAAAACCATAGGTTTCAGGCCTTATATAGTTAGGAATTAGCATTTAAAAAACCTTGCAAATTCACTGAAAAAACCATAGGTTTCAGGCCTTATATAGTTAGGAATTAGCATTTAAAAAACCTTGCAAATTCACTGAAAAAACCATAGGTTTCAGGCCTTATATAGTTAGGAATTAGCATTTAAAAAACCTTTGAAATTCACTGAAAAAACCATAGGTTTCAGGCATTATATAGTTAGGAATTAGCTTTTAAAAAACCTTTTTTTAAATTCACTCAAAAAACTATAAGTTTTAGGGGTGTTATAGTTAACTGGACATTTCACTCATACAAAACCATTGAAATTGCTCCTATATAGTTAGTTGTACTAACTATATTTCACGCACCCGCAATCCACTGCTGATGATGTCACATATTAGATCATTCATGACATGGTCAGTGACATCACTGATGACATCACTGATGACATCACTGATGACATCATCCACGTGACAATCACATACACCTTTTCATACACTATTACCATTTTTCATTACTCTTTGTAAAATACAGAGTATTATATTTGAATCCATTGTCACAGCAATACAAGTATCTAAAAATCCACTCAGTGATTCATAGATGTATACACACATCTAATCACTTACCTGTGGATTCACTCATACATGCTGTCTTTTTTTTAATTTTTTTTATTGAGAATTGACAAAGTATAAAAAAGACATCAGAATACAGATATTATACATTGATAAAAATCACAAAATTCATATAATAAATCATCCCGTTAATACATCAATACAAAATTTAGAATTGGTGCTATTACTACCTGAGCATACAGAAGATACACAAGATAGTCAATCCACATAAGAAGACCAATTTATAACTATATACATATATATCTTTGTATAAAGAAGTTGATAAAATTCAGACTTAATAGTAATAGATTAAGTCAGAGTAGCATTAGCGGACATACCCTCCCTCCATAACTTCACTGGAGCCCACATTTCAAAACCAAAATCCCGCAATTTTTTACCTTTATGAAGATAAAGAGAAGATTCTATGTTATGTATAGCAAGGAATCTGGCCAACCACATTGAAAAAGTCGGAGGAGAGGAATCCTTCCAAGCAGCTGATATCAAGATTCGTAAAACGGCCGCTGCTAGAAAAATTAGAGCCTCTACTTCTCTCCTTCCACTCAGCCCTAGTTTACCATCAATCCCGAATATCATAACTGTTGGGGATAGACTGATCTTCGAGCCTAGCAGCCCCTCCAGAAATTTCTCGATCTCGGTTTTAATTGTGGCAAGTTTGTCGCAAAAGAAAAACATATGAACCAGATCGGCTGAGTCTTGTTGGCATGTAGGACATTTACTATCTTCTCTCATCCCCCAGTCATGTAACTTAGCGGGGGTATAATATAAGTTGAAGACAGTCATAAAATGTTGAGCCTTTAAGTTAGAGGGCCTAAGTACCTGCTTATCTAAGGATAGGGCTTCATCACGATCTACATCTGGGTCCTGTAGTTTCGCTGCCCAAGCTGCCTCATGCTTCTCGAGGTCGTTAGGTAGCCTGTCCAGCAGCTCCTGATAGACTACCCTTATCCTATCACCATCATTCACTACATAATCAAGGATGGGGCTTGGAACGAGAGAGCAAGCGGCAATTACGTCTGCGGTAAGAGTTCGTGCAATTTGAATATACTTAAAGCTATGGCCTATGGATAGATCGTATTTCTGTTGAAAAGCTTCAAATGGCATCACCCTACCATTGCATATAATATCGCCTACCGTCTGGATGCCGTGCTGTTCCCAACATTTCCAGGCCCCATCCAAGCTAAGGTTCGGAAAGAAACCTGATTTCCATAAAGGTGAATGTCTATTAATTCTGGGAATCTGTAGGTATTTCTGAATTGTTTTCCATAAGTCCAAAGCTCCCATTATAGTCTTAAGCCTAGTTTTCTTAAAAAATCTGCGACCATTTTTTCTCAATAAGGCACCCACGGCTTCCTGCCCCATAAGAAGCTCATATATTGAGGGGAGAATATATAGATTAGAAGTTGGATCCCTAATATGACTCTCCCTACCACCAGCTTTAAATAAAATAGACATCTGGGTTATTAAGCATGCCCAGTGGTAGAATCTTATATTTGGGGCACCCAGGCCTCCAAGTTCCTGGGGAAGAGACATATTTTTGGCTGCTCTTCTAATCTTGCCATATTGCCACAGAAAACTGTTAAAAATGGATTCAGTTTTTTTAACATTTGTTCCTCAATTAAGAAAGGTATAGACCTATATAGGTACAGAAGCTTGGGTAACATTGTCATTTTCAGAACATTTGTTCTGCCAATGATAGATAGATGTAGTGCGTCCATACATTTTAAGTCTGTTTCTATGTTTTTAAGGAGTGGATTGAAATTATCCCGTATAATTAACCCAGTTTCTGCTCTGATAGTAACCCCCAAATATATAGCAGAGTCAACATACCGTTGATCCATTTTTATTATGTTCTTTGAGCAGATCACCTGTGTTTTTACCTCGTTTAGCCTATACCCAGAACAATATCCAAATTGTTTGGTAATCTCTACTAATGTTCGCATCGTCTCTACCGGATCAGGTGTTAAAACCGCTAGGTCGTCAGCATATGCTAGAATTTTGCTCTCGAACCCATTGGTTATTACTGGTTTAATGCTGTTACTAACCAATATCTGCCTGATCAACGGATCAATATACAGGGCAAATAGAATTGGTGAACAGGGACACCCCTGGCGGGTGCCCCTTTCTATCCTATTCCCAGCCGAACTCAGACCCATCATCTGTATGCGAGCCATCGGGTCGCGATACATGGCCCTGATAGCTATCAATATTTTTGGACCAAAGCCTCTCCCCTGTAGTACATCCCAGAGATACTGCCATCTAACACGGTCGAATGCCTTCTCGGCATCAAGGAGGATCATGGCGATCCCCTCCCCCCCAGCATGGGCCTCAAATATGGATATAGCTCTTCTCACATGGTCCGCTGTGCCACGACCAGGGATGAACCCATGCTGCCAGGGGGAGACAAGGCCACCAATGACCCTCCCCAACCTTGTGGCTATGATTTTTGCATATAGTTTGTTGTCGGAATTTATAAGAGAGATTGGTCTATAAGAACCAGTACTTTCTTTTGGCTTTCCTTTTTTATGGAATACCACTATGTTGGCATCTCTCCACGTTTCTGGTATTATACCAGTGCATATAATTCCATTAAAGAGATCTAGCAGATATGGCATAATTTCAATCTTCAAGCATTTATAGATCTCCAAGGGTATACTGTCAGAGCCAGCAGCTTTACTTGCGGCTAGCTGAGATAGTGCTTCCAGTATTTCTTCTAAAGTTATATCGAGCTCGAGGCTTGCCATTTCATCTCGATTTAGCTTGGGGCCTAGGTCTGGGTAGTATCTGCATGCGGTATCCGGGGATGTATCTCCTGCATCTTCCCTATACAAATTTTCATAACATTTTTCAAATATAGATACAATATCTTGGGGTTCAGTATAGTCTCGTCCCTCATCATGTATGCAGTGTTACGGTATTTTTAACACTATCTTACCTAATTCTTAAAGATAGTGCCCTCCAGGCCTGCTCACCTGTCTCATACATTTTCTTCCTATGGGTCCAGTAATCTATAGATGCCTTATCGGCCAGTTGCTTCTGTATCTCGGCTTTAATCAGACAGATTTTAGTTTGACTCTGGGTACTCTCCTTCCCCAAAGTAAGTTCCAGACAGTGCTGTTCCTCTGCCTTAACCAAGTCACCCAAGAGTCTATTCTTGTCATCCTGTTGTTTTTTCCTTAGCTGAGCTGTGTAGCTAACTACTTCCCCTCTTAATGCTGCTTTAAACGAATCCCAGACCGAGTTTCTCGAGGCACTGTATTGGTTTGCGTCGAAAAACTCGCGTGTCCAGTTTCGCAGATATTCTATAAATGCAGTATCAGCTAGTAGTTTACGATTAAATGTCCAATATCTTCTTTTCCTAATTGGACCTAGACCATTGTGGCTAATCATTAACGGATTGTGATCCGATAGGACTTTAGGGAGTTTTTTAATGTTAACTTTCCCGACCTCTCCTGAGGAGATTAAAGCATAATCTAATTTGCAATATTTTTGATGGGGGCAGGAGAAATACGTGAAGCCTGGATCATCAGGATGTTTTGAGCTCCATATATCGACTAAGCCATGTGATGCCATCATGGAGAGGAGTGCCCTTGAAACTCTTGGTTTCCTACGATTATAGGGGACATTGCTAGATAAGTCCATCGAAATATTGAAGTCACCACATACCAAGATTGGTGCGGGCCAGCTTGACAATTCACTTTCCAATACTTCAAACACTGTAGGGTCATCGTGGTTTGAGCCATAAATTCCACAGATCGTTAACCCACATCCTAATTCTGCTATAGCCCATCTCCCTGCCGGATCTGATTTAGCCCGTTTGGCCCCCCCCGAGTTAATTTTCCCAAGATTACCACACCTCTTATTGTTGAGGTCTGAGAGGAACATGAAAGCATCTCGAAGCCACCAAATTTTAACAATTTTCTTTTTGCCCATGAGAGATGCGTTTCCTGCATACATAGGATATCGATGGGTTCAGATTTAACAAACTCTGTGAGTCTGGCTCTTTTTCGCCAGTCGTTCAACCCCCCTATATTAATTGTGTAGGTAGTAAGACTAAGCATTAACGTTTTTTATGCATCTCATACTTTTTGAATCCGGGGTTTGGTTACTGACAATGGCCATTCTATACAGGTAAAGCCATACATGTCTAATTTCTATAGCGTCAATTCTCAATTTTTTCTTTTTCTCCTTGCTTTCCCCCCCCCTCCCTCCACCACCCTTGTGCCCTTGCCCCTCCCTTGGGTCACCCTCTCCCCCCCCTTCCATCCCACCCTTTCCCTCTGGAAGCGCTCAGACCGAGGTCTGTGCTTTGGTGGATGGATGCAGCTGTGTGGTGTGTGGGTGCACTTGTAGATCACCAAAATCATACTTTGAACGAAACATATCCTACCCCTAGATACCCCCTCCTAGCTCCCTATCCCCTTGAAAAAAGGGGGGATTAAACACAGCACCCTATGAAAAGCATTGAAATGTGATTATTTCTCCAGCCGTACATCTTTATCTAAACCCATTTAGTACCATTTCCCCCTGTTAGCAGGTTAAAGTGAGTCCAGAAACTCCTTAGCCTTTACCTCAGATGAAAAAAAATTGAGTTTTACCCTCTCTCACAACTTTAAGCTGTGCTGGGTTTACCAGATAGACCTGCATATGTTTGTCCTGGAGAGGCTTGATCAGTTGTCGGAGTCTCCAGCGCCTCTCGACCGTTGCGTGGCAAAAATCTGGTCTTACAAAGAAAGATATGCCCTCGCCTGTTCTTTTGGTGTCAGGTCTGGCTTTATCAGATATGATCTGTCTGAGGATAAAGTTTCCTAAGAATATAAGGACTGCCCTTGGTCTATCAGAAGTAGTCCCAGCACGGATTTTAAATGGAGTACGGTGGGCTCTCTGGATTTCAGATGACCAGTTCCGGTCTGCTAATTCAGGGAATGCACTCTTAAATAGGGTAATGATGAAAGCCCTCATGTCCGACCCCTCGATCCCTTCTGGGACCCCGAGGAGGCGCAGGTTGTTGCATCTTAATCTGTTCTCCATATCCTCCAGCTTCCACTGGATATCAACAACCTGCGCCGCCTGAGAGTCAACCTTGAGTGATGCAGAAGCAGCCTCCGACTCAGTCGCGACAATCCGCTCTTCTAGATTCGTGACCCTATCCCCCACATTAGCATGAGCTTTTGACAATTTTCTAACAACAGTTTGTAACTTACGCATTGCTGATTGCGACTTCCTCGTGTCCTGGCTTCTTCTCTGTGCGTAAGCATCGTTTGGTAGATAACGTCCAAGAGGGGGGGGTGAGGGGCCTCGGTCTCCTGGATTCCCTGTAACGGTGTGGTAGAAGAGTGATCCCAGCTCAAATCCTTATGTGCTTGAGTATGAGACTTAGCGTTACCAGCTGACCTTTTTCGCCGTACTAGGGGGGGTTAGGTCCGGATCGCTATCTGTCTCTATATTGCTTTCCTCTTGAGAAGAGTTCCTTTCATCATCGGACCACTCTGCCTCTTCAGTCACCGAATAGAAGCATTCGCTGCTATCCTTCTCCTTCTCCTGCTCGCTTTCCACTCCTTTTGCCAAGATCACTACAGCCGGGGGGAGACAGAGTGCACTATCCTTTTTCCTGCAGTCGGGTTCTTTTACTGTATCTTTCAGTGTGTCCTGAGCGGCAGCGGGATCCATGAGTTCGGCAGCCGTCGAATCCTCTATAAACGGGGGTATAACTGGAGCACCGATATTTGCACCCACATTTATGTCTTCCCCGATTGCTACCCCATCGCTTAGTTGGCGCTCCTGATCGAGTACCTCTGCGCGCGCTGATCCGGGGATTAGCTGAATTACTCCTTCTCCCTCTCCCTCTCCCCTTGTATCTATTGTAGATGTTTGTATTGTGCTCGTAGTGGCCACTGTTGGAACAGCATTAATATCTAGACCAGACTCAGGTATCCCTTCCTTAGCTGATATGAGAGGGGTTGTGTTTGCTATATTTTTCGAGTTTTGGCCGCTGCGAGCAAAAAGCTCGGGAATTGAGGTAGCCTGCTTTGACCTCGACCTAGGCACTGTTTGATTGTCTGCTTTGAGCTGTTCGTAGACCTCAGGCCGCTCTGGTATTGCTCCAGCCTCCGGCGCCGCTTCCTTTGTTCGCGCCGAGTTTGCAGACTCAGCTGCTGCCGTGTGAGAGGCAGCCCGCAGAGCCTGAGCCTTTTTCTTTGCGGCCGCCGCCGCTGCCTTTGCTGCTATACCGGAGACCACCTTCGGGGCCATCCTCGAATTTGCGTACCCTTGAGGCCGCCCACACCAACAGGTATCGCTCCAGAGCCTCACCCTCCGCCGGGTCTCGGGTGCTGCCAGAAGTCGGGAGATACGCCCGGTGATACGCTCGCGCCGTGACCAAGAAGCGAGTGCCGCTGTAAACAGCCTGAGCAGCACACCTGCGGCCTCTGCGCTTGCTTTCAGCTGTTGGTTCTTCCGGGCTGCTGTGGGGCTCGCTCTCACGCGGCCAAACACACCGCCGTGCATCAGGAGACGAGTCAGAAACTACAGGCTCTACCATGGTATGTAAGCAGTCATTACTTTCACTGCCATTTCACTGCCATACGGTAAGAGTTCAGGAGGTCCAGGGGTATGTTGCACCACCACCACACATCACTGCTCCGCGGCTCCTCTCACTCAGCCGCCATCTTGCTTCCTCCTGGGCTCCACTCATACATGCTGTCAATGAACAAGAGAACACTATCAAAAATACTTATACACCTATATCGACATTAAACAACAGCACACATTCTATTCACATATGAAGTCATCCTACTCACTTATGCAAACAATGGATCATACTTTCATATTTACTTAGCAAAACACTTATACAAACACCACTTCATCTATTCATTTAGATAGTAAGTCATACTTAGTGAATTATAAAATCATTATTACAAGCATACAGTTATCCATACAGTCACTCACACAATCATTGAGTCTTATGTATACTTATTTATATACAACAACTGACACGTACACTGCCTTTTATTTTTCTAGTTTGTTGGAAGTGTACCATTGAGAAATATATTTGCTCATCACCACACCCATAAAGAGATTCACTCACCCAAACTGTTAGAACATGTAGTTTTAACTTCATATATCTACTGAATCAACTATTCACACATCTTTGGACAGTCACACACACCCACCGAACCACACACACTTTCACACTCCCATACAAATACTCAGTTAACTAATCAATAACTAATATAGACTTTCACATAGCTAGTAACCAACTGTAGAATCAGTTTACACAACAACTGACAAAGTGATACAGATATTCACACAGTTTAGTCACTATCCACTATATTTAGTGAGACATTATAAATTGGTCAAGTAAACAGTCAATTACACTGCTACTAAATCCTCCATCCAAATATTTAGTTATATATATCCACTCATTCTTCAATGCAAATTGCTATATATATAATGCATATTTAAATAACGAATCAAACCACATTCACTGGATGATGTCATCAGTGATGTCATCAGTGATGTCATTTGAGATGTCATCAGTGATGTCACTGACCATGTCATGAATGATCTAATATGTGACATCATCAGCAGTGGATTGCGGGTGCGTGAAATATAGTTAGTACAGCTAACTATATAGGAGCAATTTCAATGGTTTTGAATGAGTGAAATGTACAGTTAACTATAACACCCCTAAAACTTATAGTTTTTTGAGTGAATTTCAAAGGTTTTTTAAAAGCTAATTCCTAACTATATAACGCCTGAAACCTATGGTTTTTTCAGTGAATTTCAAAGGTTTTTTAAATGCTAATTCCTAACTATATAAGGCCTGAAACCTATGGTTTTTTCAGTGAATTTGCAAGGTTTTTTAAATCTTAATTCCTAACTATATAAGGCCTGAAACCTATGTTTTTTTCAGTGAATATATATATATATATATATATATATATAGGAAAACTCCACAGCAACCTCCGGTCCTAGGAACGGTGAAGCAGGAAGACAGACCACAGGATCAGGTAGGTGAAGATTTTTATTTTAAAGTGGCATCATAGATGTGTTTCGGGCTCAGGAGCCTTTGTTCACAAGCGGAGAACATCAACCAAACGCCATAGTAGGATATTTAAAGAGATACTATCCTCACCTCCTCTGAATGCCGATCACATGACCAATAAGCATAGTAAACAGACTGTCCAAATTGGCTGATACAAGATATTGCTGCAGATTAATTTAAAAACCAAAATTGGGCAGCATTAGCAAAAAACATTTTAAAAGGCACAAATGCAAATAGTAAATTATATATATATAAACTGGAAAAATACAAAGGTTAAAGGGAAGTTATAGTTAGGCTCAGATTTCACTCGTAAAAAACTAGTGAAATTCAGCAGTAGTAGCTGGCTGAGTCACTATAACGTGTGCCCCTGCAATGCACTGCGTTATGATCTCACATATTACATCACTCATGACATGGTCAGTGACCTCACTGATGACATCTCGAATGACATCACTGATGACAAAATGTGAATAAAGGTGCAGAAATGGTGATGTAAAACTGGATCAAAGGATGTCCTCAGTATAACTTTAATTATGGATTCCCTTGCCCAGAATAAAAAGGAAAAGGTCAAAAATGTGACCAGTAGATGAAGGTATGGTAAACTATAATGAATCACCTACCCCTCCACTCTGCAAGAAAATGTCAACATGTTTCAGCCAAAAAAAATTCAATTAATCATTACCCCGACTTTCTTCAGTTCTTCACAAGGAAGAAAAGATCCCACGGGTACTACCCCCACCTCCTTGGTCCAGGAGCAGGGAATAGACAACCCTTTTCAAGAAATACTCCCTACAAATGTGTCGGGATGGTTTCCGTGGGGAACCTGCAATAAGATCCATAAAATAGGTGTCAGGTGACATAGTGTTAGCTATTGTGATAATAGTGCCAACGGATATACCAAACATCCTGGGTAGTGCACCCGAACCCATAATAAACAGCGATCAAGAGGTGGGCGTTATCGCACCGCTAAAGATCATTACAATTAATGTTGGTCCCATAGTGCAAATGGAAATGCCAAAAGCGTCCCAGTAGGTGCCATTGCACCATATAACAAAATGTGAGGTAACTGTATCCTCTAACAAGTTTAAGAAATCCAGGCATCACTGCTAAGGAGAGAAGGTGAATACAACCATGCACTCGATTGATCTTACCAAGTGTGTTGTAGTTCAACACTCGAACTGGCGGGGTATTGAGAACAACTCTCTATAGTCAAACTCTGTAAGACACATTAGAGTAGATCAAACCATACATCAGCTCATCGGGTAACATTGAGACTGGTCATGTTGCTATACTTTCTGTAAGCGTAATAATGTTGGGTTAAGAATCAAGTCCAGCACTATCAAAGTGAGAGTAGAAATAATCAGTGTCAATCTCAGAATAAAATCGGCACGTCTGGAAGCCCTTGATAAACAGTTTGAGCAGGCCCGTAGGACCCGGGAAAAAGTAGTCCCTGTCAGTCCCAAAATGCATACACTTACTTCGTCAAGGTAAGTTCTTTGCTACCAAATTGTCCCTACCGTCGATGTGTAGATCACCGGCCTCACCGGTCTTAGCAAGTTTTAAGCCGTCTCTCGCTGGGCCACATAAGCGTGTTATAAGCATACGTTTCCTTGAATGTTTGAACACCTGGAATCCTTTCCTCCATTTCACCTCAACCATTACAAAGGAGGAACTACTTTTCCTGGATCTAGTTATCTACCCACATGGAGGAGGCCTAGAGACCTAGATGTTTCACAAACCAACGGACAGAAATGAATAACTCTTATTTGGGAGTTTCCACCCGAAGTCCTTAAGGCAGAATTTACTGGTGGGTCAGTTCCTACGTATTTGCAGGAATTGCTCTGACATAAAAGATTTCAAGACAGAGGCAATCACTCTAATGAGAAAATTTACAGAGAGAAAATACCCATGCCGGACGGTGAAGAGGGCCTACAAGAGGACTAGCAATTGCAACAGAGAGAGGTACTCCTGGAGAAGTACTCCTGGAGACTAGGGTAAAAATCCCCCACTGACAAGACCATCTGTGTTATGATGTTTAACACAGCCTCTAATAACATCAAAAGGATTATCCTCAAAAACTGGAAAATCCTTAACTCTAACGGTCTTGGTTTGGAGAAACCACCCTTTTCTTTCAAACGGAGTCAAAATATTAAGGACGAGCTAGTACGTACGAGACTGAGGGTGTTTCCCTCCAGACACTGCCCTTCCTCAATGATCGAGAACACACAGACACATCTCCCCCCTGTCTCAGGACATTTTAGATGCGGTGGTTGCGATGTGTGCCAGCTCACAACAAATACCAAAACCGTGGATGTAGGACTGAAGAATCTTTGGGAGCAGCGACGGCACACTAATTGTAACACATCCAATGTCGTTTACATGCTGAAGTGTCCATGCAACCTTGTCTACATCGGCATGACAACACGAAAGGTGAAGACAAGAATTATGGAACACTGGTCAACATTTAGGTGCCAGAGGACAGTGAGTCAATTGACCAGGCACTTCAAGGAGAGAGGACACTTGGCCGAAGATTTCCAATGAACGGTCCTGGATAGGCCTAATATCAATACCACACATAATCCAGAACACGCCCTTTTCCTTAGAGAACAAAAATGGATCTACAGAGTCCGGGGTCAGGGCTCAATGATATTACCTGATCTACCCTACACAATCTCTGACTGACCATTCAGAAGTTCTTACCATCACTTGTGGCCATGGTTTGGCTTCTGTGTGTTTTACATTACTGGGCAGTTTTATTAAACTATGGCCCTTTGTACATTTGCCCCCATCACAGCCAAAAACGCTAGTTTTTCCATGTGCCTTTACCGCATTCCTTTACCCTTTGACCTTTGACCCTGGTCTCAGGCCTACGCTCTCCCCACAGCTCTGCTTAGCCTGCCTCGCCATTGGTCCCTTCTGCCCACTCCAGGGATGTGTTCAAGATCCCTGTCACATCCGTGCGTATTCCGCCTGATTCCGCCCATCACGGCTGGTACTGCCTGTGTCTTTGAACTGTATTCTGTGCTTTTGTGTTAAACCATTGTTGGTACTTCTGTGTCCTTTTTATATTGCATTTCAGTTCAGTTCCTCTGTTTTCTACTGTTAGCCCTTTTTCCTGGTGCCTGTCTCTCCCTGCTCCCTTCCCACCGCTGCTTCCCCTGCGGCCCGCCTCCCTGCACAAGCCAGTTCCGGTCTCCCAGCTGCCGTCCCTCCCCCTCCCCTACTTGATGGCGGCCACTGTGCGGTCACGTGCAGCGGGCATGCCACTATTACACTGAAGGTGCGTCTAAGGCAAGCCCGTCTTCACCCGTCTGTGACCTGACCGCAATCAGCGCCAGGAACCCTGGTCCTACCACCATCCACCGGTACGACTCCGCCGCACTCCACGCACTCAACCCGGGGACTCACCAAAAATGCCAACTGGCCTCACTTAACACAACGCGCTGCCAGTTTTCCTGCCTGCACTTCTGTCGGAACTTCACCACTACCCCAAGCCCCTACGTAAACGATGCCAGCACAGACCACACCCTTAACTACAGTCTCCTCAACGTTCGCTCTGCACACAAACACGCCATGGAAATCTGAAACCTACTCGACTCCCTCACACACGACATTGCCTTCTTTACGGAAACATGGACCAACTCCTCCTCCGCCTGCACCGCCATCCTGGACGGATAGACAGTCCAAAGGAACGACCAACCCAACCACCCGGGAGGGGGCCTCGTCATCACCCACAAAAGCACCCTCCACCTCCTGCGAAACTTTCCCCTCTGCAGAACACATGCACTTCCAGATCCAGACCAGCCCCAACACCACACTCTGAGGTATTCTCATTTACAGGCTGCTCGGCCCCTCGACCCTCTTCGTCACCACCATCACCGACTTCATTGCTCCCCACGCCATCCCATCACTGAACTGCATACTCCTGGGAGACCTTAACTTCCACCACGACAACCTCAGCGTCCCCAAACTCAACCACCCTCCGCAACAACCTCGCCAACATTGGACTCAACCAACTCGTCACTACACCAACACACAGAGCAGGACACACCCATCTTCGCTGCAAGTAACAGCGTCCACTTCAGCCACACAAAGCAACCACCATGGACCGGCCACCACTGCGTACACTTCACCATCGAAAGACCCAAGGCACCAAAACCAGGCCCGCCCTCCTCAAAGGAACTGGAGCAAGGTTACCGACGAACATCTGAACACCACCCTCACCTGAGACAACCACCCCAGGGCATCCGACGCATACATCGCAGCCAGAGACCTAAACACCTGGATCTCCAACTGCACTGATAAGCTCGCTCCGCTACGCAACCCCGGCAAACAGCGCCCCAGGAAAGCCACCTGGTTCACCACTGATCTCCTAGAAGCCAGGCGCAACTGCAGACGACTCGAGAAGTACTGGAGGAACTCCAAAACAACCGACAACTACTCCACCTACAAGGACGCCATGACCGACACCACAACCAAATCAGAAGTACAAAAAAGGAACTTCATACACAACAAAATCCTCGCCAACTCCACCGACTCCAAGGGACTTTTCAGTGTCATCCAGGAATTCACCAACCCATGCAGTGAAGCCACAGACATCACCCCATCCCAAGACATCTGCGACAAGCTGGGAACCTACTTCCACCTCAAGATCAGAACACTGTACGATAACTTCATCAACCACCCGCAAGACACCACAGCCGAACTCCCCCCACATAAAACTCCTGCCCGCCCACCATCCCCAACTGGACACCGATCACGACCGAAGATACCGCCGTGACCATGAAAAGCATCCACTCGGGCCCCCACCGACCCCTGCCCCCGCATATCTACCATATAGCCACGTAAACCATCGGACCTGAACTGCAACACACCATCAACACCACCTTCACAACAGGCACCTTCCCAGATGACTGGAAGCATACAGAAGTCAGACCTCTGCTCTAGAAGCCCACGGCCGACCCCACTGACCTCAAGAACTTCCAGCTCATCTCGCTCCTTCCCTTTGCGGCCAAAGTAGCAGAAAAATCAGTCAACAGGGAACTGATGTGATTCTTCGTAGAGAACGACGTCCTAGACCCATCATAGTCAGGATTCTGACGCAACCACAGCACAGAGACTGCCCTACTAGCCGCCACAGACGATGTCTGCTCCCTCCTGGACCAAAGCCACTCCGCAGCCCTCAACCTCCTCGACCTTTCTGCAGCCTTTGACACTGTCTCTCACCACACACTAATCTCCAGACTACACAACATTTTTTTAAATGCTACTTCCTAACTATAACATCCCTGTAACTTTGTTTTTTTCAGTGAATTTCAATGTTTTTTAAGTAGTAGTCCCGTTTGCAGTGGTGAAGAAAGGGGACTACACCTCAGACCAGCTCTCAGGAATCACAAACTTACAAGAGGTACGAGGGTGGTTTCATAGCCCTCAAGGTCCATCAGGAGTACAGTGGACTTCATATCTCCACCAGTAGCGTGCCAGGAGTAGTGTTTGCAGAGTTGTGGAGAAAGAGGGCATACAAACGAAGTCCTTCCACCAATTCCACAGTGTGAGACTTACTGAAGGTAATAGGAGGGGTAGTTGGCACACAAGGACATTCTTGGGGGCCAACAACTCCTCCTGTTACCTCCAGTGAGCCTCACACAGCACAATCGCTTAGAGGTCTGCAGAAGCCAACGCCCTCTTTCTCCACCATTCTGTAACCATGTCTCCTGGCACACTAATGATTGGGGGATGAATTCCCCTTTGCTCCAGAGGGTCCTTGAGGGCAATCTACCCCTCCTGTAACCTCCATAAGGCCCACACAGCAGGATTGCTGGGAGGTATACGAAGGCCATGTCCCTTTTCTACACCACTCTGCAACATGTAAAGAAAAATGTAAATCCAGTACTTGTATAGCACACAAATCACCCCCGAAGGAGTCTCAAGGCGCTGGGGGCTGTTGGGAAGATTAAGTGAGCTATTGCCCAGAGTCGCATGGTGCTGGGCAGACCCCTGCTTCCGGAGCCAGGGATTGAACCGTGATCCCCAGCGTCCAGGGTCAGTCCCCCAGGCTGTGGTGCCAAACACATCTCCTGGAGCACTACTGTTCGGGATGAAGTTACCTAGGCTCCAGAGGGTCTTCGGGGTCCAACTACCCCTCCTGTAACCTCCAGTAAGTCCCACATCAGAGGATTGCTGAGAGGTCATCAGATGCAATACCCCCTTTCTCCACCTCTCTGCAAACATGCTTCCTGGTACACTAGTGGTTGGAGGTAGAC
Organism: Lissotriton helveticus; assembly: GCF_964261635.1. NCBI lineage: Eukaryota > Metazoa > Chordata > Amphibia > Caudata > Salamandridae > Lissotriton > Lissotriton helveticus. The sequence continues at coordinate 1,291,494,293 of NC_136069.1, forward strand.
GTCCACTTTAGTCTTAAGACCCTCAAAAGCTAAGGGGACTTTATTCCCCAATTAGCAGTGCCCCAGGAGGATTATTTGCAGAGTGGTGAAGAAAGGGGCGTAGCCTGGCCTTGAGCCTGCCTCCCTAGTGGGCTGATGTCAGTACTGAGTGCCCTGGTCCTTCCCAGGGCACCCAGTTTCTCATGCTGGGGACCACAGGGGGACTAGAAGGGCCTTCTGGTCCCTGCCAGCTCACTGCCTCCTGCAGGAGCTGGTATTGCTTTCACACATAGGGAGCTGGTAACATGCAGCTCCCTGTGTGTTAAAGCAAAGTGTGCTCCACTTTGCACTGTTGCTGAAGCCACAGCAAGGTTCAATGTCCTGAGGGTGGGCACCCCCGGGACATTGCTGGAGCTGGCCATGGGGGATGAGCGGTCCCCAGGGCCATGTATTGCTCAAGGAAGGAGGGCTGTGTGGCCCCCTTCCTTTCTTCTTTTTGGGTCTGCCCCAGGGAGGTGACGGTCCCTGGTGCTGAAAATGGCCCTGATGGAGGGTCCACATGGCCCCATCCCATTTTAGAGTTTAGCCATGGGGAGGTA